>NC_086444.1:398678214-399031274 GCF_028390025.1 Pseudophryne corroboree | reverse complement strand
CCTGCCTCACATTCCCTTCAATGGGACCTGGTCCGATGCGAACGAGCGTGGCAGGCCGCACTGCATTCACATCACTGTATCGCTACGGTAAGCTGCTATACAGAGCAACAACTTAGTGGGACATATCTGTATGTAGTAGGGACCACAATAGATACCTGCTGCTATCCCTCCATTACTGCAGGCAGCCGCAGTCCCCATAGGTTTCTAATGCTGGGTACACACTTTTAGATATATCTGCAGATCAGTAGATCTGCAAATATATTTATAGACGGACTGAGTAGTATGTTGAGCATACACACTGCCCGATCCATCAGGACTGACGCCACGAACTGAGTGGGCTTTTACATGCGCCCACCCAGTTGTGCTGTGAATCACCACTGGTGTCTGAAGCATATGTACAGCGTACACACAGCACAATGCGCAAATATATAGTTAGATACAGTATATTGGCCATCAGCAGGGCCGACGCGATTCAGGGACATGTTGCTCGTACATAATGGCCGATGGACCTGCGATATTGGCCAGTGTGTACCCAGCATAAGGGAGATGCGATGCTGCCAGATTTACCGACTTCCGGAAAACGAAGCATTCCCCATATTGGCCCCCACAAGCAGAGGGTTTCCCTGAAAATCCCCAGAATTGGCTTTGTGCATGTGCGGTCAGCTGGACCGCAAATGTGTAGCAGCCCCGGCACCACACTTGGCACATCGCAGGGACCTGTCCCTGCGGGTGCCGATGATACATCCAGCCAATATGGTTGCATATTGCAATGCGATCCCGGGTGCTTATATCGGGCCGAGATCGCATTGAATATGCGATTAATTATAAATGGGTTCCCTTAGCAACAATCATCACAATATATTGCGCATAATGCAAGTAGTAAAATGTAAATCAGTATAAGAGAGATGAGGGGAAAAAGGCCACATTGCCTCAGTTTTGTACACCTTTATTAGCCCAGCCACCACGCAGCTCCATGAAAAATTAATTTAGTTTAAATTGATTACATTACGTTTTTCGTTGTAATATGCTACCGTGGGGGAGACCAGCACTGCTCCAGTCCTGTCTCTGCTGGTGCCTCTGACACTGCTGCCTGCCGCTGGTGACATTAGTTGTCTTCTTTCCTATGGGGCCACCGCTACCCAGAATCCCCCAGTGGCCGGCATTTAAATAACATGACTTCTTATTCCAGAAGTAACTTGTGCAGGCCCTGCCTCCAGGATTCAAGACTCGCTGAAAATACAATATTATATGGAAGTCCTTTTTATTTAAATACCGGCCTCTGCTACCTACCACCCCGCCCGCTGTGGCTCATTTAAATAAAATGCCGCCCACATCATGACATCGTCTGTGCAGGCCCCGCCCCTGGCATTCTGGACTCGCCGAATATGCAATCTGGTCCGGAATGGATGACGTCATGATGTGGGCGGCATGTTATTTAAATGAGCCACAGCGGGCGGGGTGGTAGGGAGCAGAGGTTTACATTTAAAGAAAAAGGACTTACACATCAAGATGCCGCTGTTCAGGCCCCGCCGCCTGCCATGCGGGACTTGCGCATGCACAGTCCGCGTTGTCGGCGGGCAGCGCAGAAAAAACGGGAGGACTCGGAAGTTTAGCAGGGCAGCGGGAGGGTCATTTAAAAAACGGAAGCCTCCCGCGAAATGCGGGAGGGTAGGCAACCCTGGTTTAATGTAGAGATGGTGCAGCCATTTTGATTAATAAGTTCCACACATTATATAACCCACCCATGGTACCAGGTGAAACAGCCATTTTGGGCGCTCTACATGGTTACCCTAGGTAGGATAGGCAACACCTACAAAATATTACACACAATGGGGAAGTTGCAGTGTACTACAGCTAGAGGCACTGGCCTTATATAACAATCAGTTCAAAGTAGGCCAGCACTAGCAAAACAATTTTTGTCATTTCCAGTGGGTTTGTTTACACATACAGGACACACATTTTGTTTGAAAAGCCGCTCAGTGCAGGCAAGACTCCTGAGACCTGGTGCGCTGATAAGAGCTGTATGGCGCGACTTGAGTAACACTGTATGAGGACACATTTGCATAATGAAAACATTTAGCATCATTAGAGATCCACAATATAAATAAAAACAGGTTCTCAGTAGGAGTTTTTTTTCAAGCTGGTGACAAAGTGTGGCTATCTACACGTAACCTTCATCTCAGAGTGCCTTCTATGAAGTTTGCTTCTCGGTATATTGGGCCATTTATTATCCAGAAGGTAATCAAAAAAGTCGCCTATCAGTTAAAGCTTCCTCCGCATTCTGAATTCTTTTCATGTATCTCTACTCAAACCTCTGATTCGTAATCAATTCCAGTCATCACCTCCTTTGGGCCCTAAAGTTCGAACTCAACAAGTAGTGGAATTTGAAGTTGAGAAAATTCTTGACTTCTGTATCCGTTATGGACGCTTATAGTAACTGATCGATTGGCAAGGTTATGGTCCTGAGGAGAGATCTAGGCTCTTCGCTGAGGGTGTTCATGCTCCTCTTCTGGTAAAACGATTCCATTCCAGGTTCCCTCTAAAGCCTGGAAAGCATCCAGAGGTCACTCCTAAAGGGGGGCACTGTCGCAAAATGGAGGCTTTCAGTGCTACCCAGCTGCGCTCTGTCTTACCTTTGCCGCAATCCCTGGTGTGCTCCATCATCTGTGCGGTCTCCTGGCATCCTGTGCAGTCAGCCGCTAAGCTGTGGCTCCCCTGTCAGTGCCGATGGATCCGGCGGCCTTAGCAAACCTCCTAGGCCTCACCATACCAGAGTTCCCTCCAAAACCAGCTATGGAATCACTTCCTCGTCAGGTGAATTTCTCAACCAGTCAGCAGAGAGCAGAAGGTATAAATTCCAAGTCCCAGCACTGGTAAGCTGTCAGTGCTTTGTTGTCTCTCAGTTTGTGTAGAGCTCCTGAATCTCCAGCTGTAATTGACTAAGTACTAATCCCATCTCAGTACTAGCTGGCTCCCTGGCTGATCTTAAAGGGTCATACCGCTATTTACATCTCAGCGTGTCCAGATGCATAGGTATGCCATCCCAGTGCATCTAAAAATTGTTCTGAATACTACCTCGGCATCTGTGCCTTGCTGGTATCAACCAGCATCCGGAAAACCTGCATTGCTGACATCCCACAGTAATCTTAGAAAACCTGTGCTGCTGGTTTCGTCCAGCACTTCAGAAAACCTGCGTTGCTGACATCCCTCAGCATTCTCAGAAAACCTGTGATGCTGGTTCCGTCCAGCACTTTGGAAAACCTGCATTGCTGACATCACACAGCATTCCCAGAAAACCTGTCCTGCTGGTTCCATCCAGCACTTCGGAAAACCTGCATTGCTGATATGATATCACACAGCATTCTCAGAAATCCTGTGCTGCTGGTTCCGTCTAGCACTTCAGAAAACCTGCATTGCTGACATCACACAGCATTCTCAGATAACCTGTGCTGCTGGTTCCGTCCAGCACTTCGAAAAACCTGCTTTGCTGACTCCCAGCATTCCTACTGCTAGTCTTCATTTTCAGTGACCTTCCAGCTACCCATTGCACTGGTGGTTCATGCCACCAGTGTTTCAGTACCAAAATAGCTGGTCACTTCCTCTCCTACGTTCCTGAGCCAATGCATGAGGAGATTTTATCTCAAGCCTGTGCAATTCTGTCCACAACTCTCAAGTCCAGACCCAGAGACCAGACCTAGACCAGGTTCACAAATAACTTCAGCCGTGACAGAAGAAGCAGTGTTTTGCACATTGCCATTTACCCCGAGTCAGATGGGCAGGAACTTGCACAGGAGTTTGGATATAATGTCCTTTGTTACACGATCAGTAAGCCCTGAATATGTTGGTTTTTGCGTAAGGATCTTTGTGTTTATCACAGCAGCATTCTCTCCAGGAAAATAGTAATTTTGTAGGGTGAATAAATATAGAATAACACCAAATGTGAATAAATCTACACATGCACTGTGAGATTATAGTCAGGTGTCGCACTAAGTACTCAGGAATTGATTTCTCGATATGCATTCAATAGGGCCAGACCAAAAGTCTGTGATCTTAACATGTCCGTCTGTGGTTAGCAAAATGTTCTCCAATTTTAGTTCTCTGTGTATTATGCTTCTGGAATGCATGAACTGCAAGGTACAATTCCAATGCTTTAAATTTTATTGTGGTTAGGTCCAGTAATGAGTTCTCTTTCACTAAATAGAATAGGTCCCCTCTGCCAGCCAGTTCCATTACACACTATAGTAGATAGTTCTCTGTGTGGAAGGCTACATTTCCATGGATTAGAAAATTGCTTTCATGTATCAACTGAAGGACCCAACTCTTGACCAAAATCTTCTCATGTTCTACTAATGGGTTCTTCTTTAAGGATCTTAGTAATGCTCTCTTCTTTAAGATCTTAACTGACACTTTTTCCTTACAAATTGGCGCGAGCATCATTTTGCCATGACCTCCCTTTCCAAGTAGCGAGTGGGATGTAATCTTTTCACTGTTAAGGGGACATTGGGGGTTCTTCAGAGATGAACGCAGATATGCTACATATACAGCCTGATCTGCGTACATCTCTGCACATGTTGGGGGCCGCCCAGCACAGGGCAAGACCTCCCAGCATGTGTAAGGCCTCCATCCGATGCGTTCGAAATCTGATTGCTAACGCATCGGATCTAAGATTGACCACTGGCAGCACAACCTGGCTGTGCTGTCAGCGGCCATTTTTTTGGAACAGCTACGTGTGATGTCATGCAGCCGCACCGAAAATGGTCCTGCCCCCCCCCCCCCAATGCCATGTCATCACCCCAAAAACGCCTTCAGCTGTCAATCACATTGCGGTCGCATCCATCGGAGATGCGACCACAATGTGTGTGGCTGCCCAGCTGCAATGAGGCCGCTGTGAGCTGCATTAGCAGTAGTGATGAGCGGGTTCGGTTTCTCGGAAACCGAACCCCCCCGAACTTCACCCATTTTACACGGGTCCGAGGCAGGTTCGAACCTTCCCGCCTTGCTCGGCTAACCCGAGCGCGCCCGAACGTCATCATCCCGCTGTCGGATTCTCGCGAGATTCGGATTCTATATAAGCAGCTGCGCGTCGCCGCCATTTTCACTCGTGCATTGGAGATGATAGGGAGAGGACGTGGCTGGCGTCCTCTCCGTTTATTGTTGAACTTGATTGCTTTATTGCTTAATTGTGGGGAGGACTGGGGAGCAGCTGTTAGGAGGAGTACAGTGCAGAGTTTTGCTGATAAGTGACCACCAGTTTTTATCCGTTCTCTGCCTGAAAAAAACGCTCCATACCATATCTGTGCTCAGTGTGCTGCATAATATATCTGTGCTCACACTGCTTAATTGTGGGGACTGGGGAGCAGCTGTATTATATAGCAGGAGTACAGTGCAGAGTTTTGCTGACAGTGACCACCAGTATACGTTGTCTGCCTGAAAAACACTCCATATCTGTGCTCATTGTGCTGCTTTATTGTGGGGACTGGGGACCACCAGTATAATTAATATTATATAGGAGGAGTACAGTGCAGAGTTTTGCTGACACAGTGACCACCAGTATACTATATATAGCAGTACGGTAGGCCACTGCTGTACCTACCTCTGTGTCGTCATTCATTAAGTATACTATCCATCTACATTCTATATCTGTGGTGCATTTTAGTTTTGCAGTTTGCTGACACAGTGACCACCAGTATACTATATATAGCAGTACAGTAGGCCACTGCTGTACCTACCTCTGTGTCGTCATTCATTAAGTATACTATCCATCTACATTCTATACCTGTGGTGCATTTTAGTTTTGCAGTTTGCTGACACAGTGACCACCAGTATACTATATATAGCAGTACGGTAGGCCACTGCTGTACCTACCTCTGTGTCGTCATTCATTAAGTATACTATCCATCTACATTCTATACCTGTGGTGCATTTTAGTTTTGCAGTTTGCTGACACAGTGACCACCAGTATACTATATATAGCAGTACGGTAGGCCACTGCTGTACCTACCTCTGTGTCGTCATTCATTAAGTATACTATCCATCTACATTCTATACCTGTGGTGCGCCTCTTTTTTTCTTTGCATCATGTGCTGTTTGGGGACAATTTTTTTGAAGTGCCATCCTGTCTTGACACTGCAGTGCCACTCCTAGATGGGCCAGGTGTTTGTGTCAGCCACTTGTGTCGCTTAGCTTAGTCACACAGCGACCTTGGTGTGCCTCTTTTTTTCTTTGCATCATGTGCTGTTTGGGGACAATTTTTTTGAAGTGCCATCCTGTCTTGACACTGCAGTGCCACTCCTAGATGGGCCAGGTGTTTGTGTCGGCCACTTGTGTCGCTTAGCTTAGTCACACAGCAACCTTGGTGCGCCTCTTTTTTTCTTTGCATCATGTGCTGTTTGGGGACAATTTTTTTGACGTGCCATCCTGTCTTGACACTGCAGTGCCACTCCTAGATGGGCCAGGTGTTTGTGTCGGCCACTTGTGTCGCTTAGCTTAGTCACACAGCGACCTTGGTGCGCCTCTTTTTTTCTTTGCATCATGTGCTGTTTGGGGACAATTTTTTTGAAGTGCCATCCTGTCTTGACACTGCAGTGCCACTCCTAGATGGGCCAGGTGTTTGTGTTGGCCACTTGTGTCGCTTAGCTTAGCCATCCAGCGACCTCGGTGCAAATTGTAGGACTAAAAATAATATTGTGAGGTGTGAGGTGTTCAGAATAGACTGGAAATGAGTGGAAATTATGGTAATTGAGGTTAATAATACTATGGGATCAAAATGACCCCCAAATTCTATGATTTAAGCTGTTTTTTAGGGGTTTTTTTTAAAAAAACACCCGAATCCGACAAAAAATTTTCGGTGAGGTTTTGCCAAAACGCGTCCGAATCCAAAACATGGCCGCGGAACCGAATCCAAAACCAAAACACAAAACCCGAAAAATGTCCGGTGCACATCACTAATTTAATTAGCAGTAGGGTCTGAATGACCCTCACTGTTTGTACTGTGTGTGAGCAGCTAAGTTTAGCCTTAAAGGTTACCTACATTATGGCAGTTGATGTATATGAAGGTTTCACCCTGTAAAAATATTAAACTATTTAATATATAGAGAAAGAGTCATGGCATTGTACTAATGATGAGTTGTGTGGAATAAACCATCTAGCTAACTGAGGTTCCTGGGAAACCCTTGAATTTCCCTGATGTATTCACTTGTGGAATAATGGTTTGTGTAAAGAGGCACAGCAGTAAATAAAAAAAGACATATTGGATGGTTTGTAATACCCTGTAAGTCATGGAAAAACAAAATCACTTTGTTTTTTCATCAATTATTTTTTTCCGGGCTATTCAATTAACCACCATTTTTTCCAACTGAAAGATGTTCGTTTCTTGTGCAAAAATACATCGGATAGCCCCGTGGGAAGTAATTGGGATACCGCCCATTGGGCCTAATTCAGACCTGATCGCTCGCTATGGGTTTTTTGCAGTGCTACGAACAGATAGTCGCCGCCCATAGGGGAGTGTATTTTCGCTTTGCAAGTGTGCAATCACATGTGTAGCAGAGCTGTACGAAAAGATCTTGTGCAGTCTCTGCACAGCTCAGGACTTGCTTAGCCGCTGCGATCACATCAGCCTGTTCAGGGCCGGAATTGACATCAGGAACCCTCCCTGCAAACGCATGGACACGCCTGCGTTTTTCCAACCACTCCCTGAAAACGGTCAGTTGCGACCCACAAACGCATTCTCCCTGTCAATCTCCTTGCGAACGGTCGTGCGAATGGATTCTTCGCACAAACCCATTGCTGAGCGGCGATCAGCTTTGTACTCGCGCGACCCACCTGCGCATTGCAGTGCAGACGCATGCACAGTTCTGACCTGATCGCAGCGCTGCAAAAAATGCTAGTGAGCGATCAGGTCTGAATTACTCCCATTGCCTTTTGTTTGTATACATTGACATAGAAGATTCAACACCTCTTTCTGGTAGATATCATTATTCATATACCATTATTTCTCTAGTGATTCTTCAGCAGAAAGACATTTTCAATTGTGTTTACATTTGTTTGCTGAAAATAGTGGCCTAGCTGGCAAAGGAGAGCTGAGCTCCTGCAATTCAGGGTCTAAACAGCCCAATTTTTACAAATACGGGGTGGACTTGCTGTTCCCCTGCCACTCCTAGCAGTCCTTAATCGCTGGGTGTCTGCCTGGCACTCCGGGGGCCATCTCCTGCGCTCTGCCCGGATCTCGGCCTCTCTCCCCCCCTGGAGCCGGGGGCTTGAGTCTGGGAGGAGGCCAGGCCGGACCTCCGTGAGCCGCGGACTGGAAGCGGAGACCCGGCGGCGGTCAACTACGGGGACACCCACCCACGGCTGTGCCCAGCGGCGCCTGCTCACCGGACAGAGGGAGAGCGCTTTGTCAGCGGAACAGTGAGTGCTGTGACAGCCTGGACGGTATCCCTGACTGCTGGGAGAGCACCCGGCGGCCATCTTGCGGCAGGTCCTATCTCGGCTGGATAACGTCGGCTGATGGTCCAGTGCTTAGTGTAAGGCAGCCTGGGGCCACCAGCGGATCTGTGCCTTCTCTGCCCTCTCTGCAACTGAGTCTTCTTCACTGTGAGTACTGTCAGCTGCCATCTACAGGGGGGGTGATTCTCATATATGGTCTACACTGCCTGCCTTAGCTACCTGACCTCTGTTGCTGCATGTGCACACGTCTCCAAATAACACTCTGCAGTCCTATATTGTACATATGCTGTACATTCTAAGTGCGCAGGCCATTTTCCAACCCTCTCTCCGGCATATACAGCCTGCTGTCCTAGCCTGAATAGCATCAATGCATCGGTAGCCCGGACTGCTCCTTTTCCACCATATATATTGCCTGGTCCTACGGCTTATTGGCCGATATAGCCTTGGAGTCGGCCACATCTACCCACGGTGCTGTTTGTTTCCTTTTATGCTGGGACCTACTGTTATGATGCAGCTGCTATTCACTCCTTGGAATCAAATTTGCTTTTGCTGTGATGGGATGTGATCTCCTCTAGAATGTGCTTTCCCCGTGCCTCCCCGCGGTCACTTTAGCCGTCACGACTACACACGCGGCATAGTCGACTCTCTGCTGTATCGAGGCCCTGCTGAACTCCCCTTTCTACTGGTGTTAAAATTCTCTCGTGAGGGAGCTGCTGGCTCGGCATCTGATGTCCCACAACCCCCATCCAGCTGGTGCACCAGTGTGTACTCACCTACTTTAGAGGAAATGTCACTTTAACACTTATCTACCTGTATTAAGACTGCCGGTGGGCGGGACGTCTGTGACGACCGCATCTTAACACGACTCCGGACCCAGCAACTCCTTCCCTGCACCCATATCAGTGGATACATGGCATACATTGCTATTCCATAAAGGGATCACCTTTGGAACTTTAACTGCTGCACCCGAAGTCGTAGCCATTATCCCCGGAGTCAGGCCGCAATCCTCTGCCGCAAAACGAAATTCTACCTTTCTACTCGGACTGTGAAATTGCGCCCTTTGCCTCCACGTTATATCTGCTCTCAAACGCCATCTCTACCCTCTGCACCACAACGGCCTTGCGGTACGAGAGGCCACCCTGGACGGCGGATCACACTCGCCACGCTAACATCTGCTACCGCCTATCCCCCCCCCCCACAGAGGCTTCTGACTCTGCCGCTCTATCTACGAGATCTCTACCTATGCACAAATCCTGCACTACAACATCAACAACCTGCCCTGTGCCTCCTCTCACTACTCACTGCTTCACGACGACCCCGGATTGGCTCCCGCTGACTCTCTTGGAGCATCAGACGCTCGGCCCCCAACCATCATACAGCCCTTTACTACCAGTTGATCGCACAAGGTGAACTCTGCCCTTGTCTTTTCTAACCAATGAACCGTCTTTCAGAAGTTGCATGAACTCCTCCTACTGCAGTCGCCCTGTAGGACTGCGCGACCTGTGATTACGGCCAGTATTCTGCATCTATTTTGAATTAACTTTTTATTTCTGATTGTTATGTAACTGATGACTCTTCATACTGTGTTTACTTTCAATTGACTAAACCTAGAGTTAATAGTGTACATTCAACATTTTTGCACCCAAGGTCCTCTTAGGGGTTAAAACAATAATTTTCTGCACTCTCTGGGCACAGTGCAAGTGTTACCCCTCCCCTAATAACCCGGTACTCTTCCCAGCCCCCTCACTTCCTGTCATTTCCCCCGCTGACATTAGTATGTAAATTGTAAACCCCCCACCTCTGCAAATTCTTCTGGGGACTCCCAACATGTTCTGATACTTTATGGTTATATCCTGCCCTGGTATTATTCATTGCATATTATATACATATCTTAGCACCTGTCTTTGTGTGTGTATTTAACGTCTGCTTATCCCCCCCCCCCCCCCTTTTACAGGGGTATGGATAGATTTATAGACAAAACCATGCCTCCCAAAAACTCCAACCCTGCTAATAAGAGTGGGAAAAATAAGGCACCCCCTCAAAAATCGACACCATCCTCACCGACCCACTCCGATCCTGGCATATTTGAGGCCTCAGGAGACAAATCCTAACCTCTTACTGCGAAGGAGATCTCAGACTTTCTTGTGCCCCTTATGGACAAGAGGTTTGAGGGCCTCCAGGCACGGCTGGATGCTGGCCTGGCTCGCATTGACTCCCATGCCTCACGTATTACGGCATTGGAGACCCGGGTGGGGGATGCAGATGATCTTATTCAATCATGCCAATCCACGTTAGAGGCCCATGATAGAACCACACAACAGTTACTTGAAAGAGTAGATGACCTTGAAAATAGGTCTCGTAGGACAACCTACGCTTTGTGGGGGTTCCTGAGTCCATCACTGGGACGGCTCTTATCACTTTTCTAACTGACGCCCTACCATTGGCCCTAAATATTTTGGAGGACATTGATATACCTCACATTGAAAGGGCACATAGGATCGGCCCACCCCAAGAGGGGACCAAGCGTCGGTCCCGACCGATGCTAGCACGATACCTGGACTATAGAACTAAGGAAACTAAATTATCCACTTACCACAAATCCGGGGAACTTATAGTTCAGGGCCATAGAATCTTGATTTTTCAGGATTTTTCGGCCATGGTGTCCCAGAAACGCAGGGAATTCTCTGAGATATGCACCTATTTGCACAACAATAAAATCCGTTTTGCGCTGTTGTATCCGGCCAAACTTAGGGTTTTGTTGAACGGCACCCAGGTGTTCTTCACAGATCCTCAGGCAGCGACATCCCGACTCATGGCCCATTTCTCCCCCTTATCGTCCCGACCTTAATAATGTCTCACTGGGCACTACTCGCCCTGGGCAGGATATAATTCTGATTACCATGTCCCCAGAGTATTGCATACTCTTGCTTTCCCTCCCTATTTTGATTTTATTTGAAGTTGATTGAGTGCGCACCGCTAAAAATTTAATAGGTGCCCACTATTTGTTTCATGGTTAGGAAAATTGTTGAAAATGTTAGTTTGAGGTATTTCACC
Organism: Pseudophryne corroboree; assembly: GCF_028390025.1. NCBI lineage: Eukaryota > Metazoa > Chordata > Amphibia > Anura > Myobatrachidae > Pseudophryne > Pseudophryne corroboree. The sequence goes on along the minus strand of NC_086444.1, from coordinate 399,019,775 downwards.
ATAACAAGACCACGTTCACATGCATATGTTTATCTGATGTTAACAACTTGTTTACTTTCTGTATTTGCATTCATTTTGTCGATTGCTGATTATGTCCTGGAGCTCGGGGGAAACAATTTCCCCGCTTTTTTACCACGCACTTCTAATATGTTTACCATTATCTGCCTCTTGTTCTTCCTCCTGGGGAGGGTGAGTAGCCATGCTGTCCACGCCCTCTGACCCTATTACCTCCCTACCCCCGAGGCCCCTGCATATTTTATCTTGGAATGTTGGTGGATTAAACACTCCTATCAAACGCAAAAGAGTTACGACCCACCTTAAACGTTTCCACCCTGACATAGTATACATTCAAGAAACGCATTGGGTCACCTCTGAATCAAATTCGCTAAAGGCTACCTGGATAGACACATGATCTCCGCCTCCTTTACGCGAAAAGCTCAAGGTGTTGCTATTGTTTTTAAGAAGGGTTTACCTATTTCTATCCTCTCACAAACTATAGACCCTGAAGGTAGATATATTATTCTTGACGTCGAACTGTACCATTCTAGATACACCCTTGTCAATGTTTACGCCCCAAACATTAACACACATCATTTCCTTCAAAACTTGGGACATCTCCTACGTAGTAGATGCAACTACTCTTTAATTCTTGGGGGCGACTTTAATATGGTGGAGGACCCCTCCCTCGATAAATCTCCCCCCCCCCTTTGCGAAGTGCGAACACGTCACACCGACATCTCACAACGTTTCGACATAATTTACAACTGTCCGACCCATGGCGATTATTAAACCCTACTGACAGGACCCACACCCATTTATCTCTGGCCCACGGTTCCCTCTCTCGTATAGACAAACTCTACATCTATGACGATTTAATGACGGACATCCAACAGGTTGATATCTTTGACATTGTTATATCGGACTATGCCCCCGTACTCTTGGCCCTTTCTCACCCACAGATGCAACCTACTGACCGCATCTGGCGATTCCCCTATTACTTAGCCCACTCTGACGAGTTTAAAGCATATCTCATTCATCACTGGAACAATTATGTCGACGACAATTTAGACTATTGGGACCGCCCGGCTCTTTTCTGGGAAGCTTCCAAGGCAGTAATGAGGGGACACATTATTAGTTACGTTTCCCGTAAAAGGAAGGAATCAAAAATCGAATATGATAACCTTAAAATAGCAATGCATGACTCGTTTCTGCTGTACACTGCGAACCCCTCTGAGAACACACTAGCTGCATATAAACAATCTAGACAGTTCCTTGAATCCTACCTAGCAACCCAAGCTCGTCACTCCCTGGAATACACTAAACACAAGTTTTATCGTTGGGGGAACAAAGCAAGCAAACTTTTGGCTTCTCTTTCCAAACCATCTAAACCCCGTTCCACAATCGCCTCTTTGAAACACCCTTCCACCGGAACTGTACTTACCAAATCCAAAGACATACTATCGCTATTCCAATCCCACTTTGAAACCTTATTTCGCTCCTCCCCTATCAACATCACTTTGCAGGACACTTTACTAACTGACGCAACATTACCGAAATTAAATCCAGAACAAAGAGACGCCCTAACAGGAGATATCACTATGGAGGAACTTAACTCCGCTATCTCTAACCTTCCTCACAATAAAGCCCCTGGCCCCGATGGTTTCTCTGGGGAATACTATCGTATACTACAACCTCACCTCACCCCCACTTTACTAGAATTACTCAAAGGCATTCAAACACACGGATTGACTTATCCCACCTTTAACGCTGCCCACATAATTCTCTTACCCAAACCTAACAAGGACCCCACTCTGCTAACATCCTACAGGCCAATAAGCCTGCTTAATGTCGATTACAAGCTCTTAGCCAAGATTTTAGCCACCCACCTTCAAACCATTCTTCCTGACCTCTTGACTGACCACCAAATGGGTTTTGTCCAAGGTCGTCATGCAATTAAAGCAATCCGAACAGCAATAGCAGCGATCGCTGTGGCGAACAATTCCCCTAGGGAACAGAACATGCTTCTCAGCCTGGACATCCACACAGCGTTTGACACGGTCTTATGGCCGCATCTATTTAAAATATTGGAAGGGAGGGCTTTTGACACAGGTTTCATAGATTTAATACACTACCTATATTTCACCCCCTCAGCTTCTTTACTGATTAATGGCATGGTGGGACCTCAATTTACCTTGGAAAGGGGAATGCGTCAGGGGTGCCCACTATCCCCCTTACTGTTTAACCTGGCCTTAGACCCCCTACTGCGATCTCTGCAAAGTGACCACACATTTCAAGGCATTAAACTTGGAAGCCGAGAAATTAAAATATCTGCATTTGCCGACGACATTCTCCTTTATATTGGTAATTCGGAATCCTCCCTTACATCTATTTTACACACAATCGAAAATTTCAGCTCCATATCGGGCCTATACATCAACATGGATAAATCCACTGCAATGTTCCTGGGTAGCACGGTTGGACACCCCCGTTGGGCCCTGCGGTTCCCATTCATATAGGCAATGAATTATATCCCCTATTTAGGAGTCCTGTTACCCCGTAATTTACACTCACTATACAAATTGAATGTTACCAAGGCTATTCACGTACTTACTGAGGATGTAAAATCATGGGGCCGTTTGACTCTATCGTTCTTGGGCAGAGCTAATCTTCTAAAGATGATAGCGATCCCACGCCTATTATATCCCATCCAATCATTGCCAATTTTACTAACTAAAACTGACTCTCACCACATTAACTCAGTTATCCGTAGGTTTATCTGGAATGGTACCAGAACCAGAATTGCTTTGCGAAGACTACAACAGCCAAAACATAACGGAGGTATAAACCTTCCAGACATTGTAACCCACAATCAAGCAGCCCTCCTACGTCACTTACGTGATTGGATCTCTAAAATGTCAATATATACTGATACGCCCCTGGAACAAAATTTCTTGGCTGATTACGACCTAACCTGTTTCCTCCACCTTCATGACCAAGAAATCTCAGAGCCATTACGATCCAACCCGTTATTATGGTCCACTAGACGGTTGTGGCATATCCTGCGCTATAAAAAGGGCCTTAACTCATACCATTCCCTCCACTTACCCCTGCTCCGGAATCCCAACTTCCTTGATGGCATGGCTGCTCACCCTTTCATTGCTTGGAGTGTGGAGGGCTTGCATACCTTAAAGTCAGTGGTCTCCACTACCCAAGAATGCTCTCTCACACCTGGGGAATTATCAGTTGCCAATCCCGTAGTAACCTCTCACCCACTGGCACTCTTACAATTGCGTTTTTACACAGCCCATGTACTGAAACATGTCTCTAAAAAAGATTGGAACAATCCTTTGGATAACCTTTTGACCTACCCACCGCCCCAGCGCAAAGCTCTATCCATTCATTATAATTTTTTAAGAGATATATTGGATAATGCTACCATACCAGAAGGGATGTCGAAATGGTTACTTCATTTCCCGGCCTTAACTATACCGACACTGGAGAAAGCTTTAGTGTTTTCCCAAAGGACTCTATCGGCTAGCATGTACACTGAATTGCTCTTAAACACATACCATAACATATATTTATCACCATTAAAACGCTATCGCATGAGCACTTCGGAGAGTCATGCTTGCTTACGCTGGCATCATGAAGAAGCTGACACTTTTCATTGTCTATGGGCTTGCCCCGTCATTCAATATTTTTGGCACCTAATCCGCAGATATGCGAAAGCCAAACTAGTTAACCATGTCCCCTTCACTCCGGAATAGGCGATCCTGGGATTATTTGACCCCCATCAGCAAATAACCCTGGCATGCAAAAAACTCCTGCTAGCCGTCAGTGCAGCAGGGAGGAAAACAATATTACAAGGCTGGTTGGATAGTACACAGCCTCAAATACCCTTATTTTTGACTAAATTAAATCTTATTTTCAAGATGGACTGGATGGAAACACTGTTACATAAAGAGAGGGAAGTGGAAAGATTTTTCTTAATGTGGGAATCATATATAGCTACACTACCCCTTTCTACTAGAACGCAACTACATCACAGCCTAAAAAACACTGTATGGTATCTCACGAGGATAGCGATACAAGACCTGCCAATTACGTTGCTTTGATCTCCCCCGAGCTCCGGACGTGACTAATACTATACGAGTCTATATTGATATTGTATATTCATGCTACTCTTTGACCGTACCAACTCCCTACCACATATATCGACATGTTTGTAACTTCTTCACCCAACTTTCGGTGATTATGTATGATGATCGTTGTGGTCTATTGATTTATTGTTTGCAGTATTTTCTGTTGCTGTTTTCTTTTTTCTTTTTGATACCTCGATAAAAAAAGTAATTTAAAAAAAAAAAAGAAATTACATCCACTAAGAACTATCTGTAATGTGCAGTACTTTTGATTTCCCCATATTTTTACAACATGGAGACATTTGCTTTTTTGTAGATACAGTAGCAGCTCATTGGCAATTAAATGATTAATTCCACCTCCCACTGGTCATGTGTTCTTACCTTCTTAAACATCTATACCTCACTCATTGTTATAGGCCCTACGCGATATTACTGAGAGATATGAACGATCTCGTTCATTAATGAACGAGATTCCGTTCATATCTTTCAGTGTGGAGGCACCAGCGATGAACAATGCGCGGCCCCGCGCTCGTTCATCATTGGTGCCCCGTCGCTTGTGCATGCAGACCAATATGGATGATCTCATCCATATTTGCTTGCACTGCTATGGAGCCAGGTGACGGGGGGAGTGAAGAAACTTCACTCCCCCCGTCACCTCCCCCCGCCGCCGGTCGCTCATGGGCGGTATCCGCCGTCGGGCAGCTCGGCGGCGGATAGCATAGTGTGTAGGGCCACTTAGTGTTCCGATTGTATATAGGGGAAATCTGTGACATAAAGACTTTCTAAATATTTCTAGAAATCTTGGATTGGAAATGTTATGTATCAGCTATAGATCTCTACAAAAGGGACATCTTCTCTCAACGAGTAGGTGATTTGTGGATTTCTTATTCATACCATTCAAGTAAGAAAGTTATCCTGAATGGAAATTCAATTTATAAGGATAAAGGAGATGGAAATCGACATGGTATGAGAATTGAAACATGCTTTTATCATAATATTATATTTTAGTTACATTTGTGGCTATCAGTTGTCATTTTGGGCAACTGATATGAGAAAAAGTAGTGAATTTGTAAAGTTTCATTAATTGTATATTTTGATTGTGTGGAAGATATTATGGTGTATGGGGTTTTAAATTGTTCTAAACAGATAGAGGAACTGATGTAGAAATTTAATTTCAAGATATGATGATGAATCCTAAAAGCAATTCTTAGAACCTCACTTGTTAGGTGCTTTTTGTGTTACATAATTATACTTGAACAGTTGAGAGATACTGTATATATATTTTTAGGAGAAAGAGACAGATATTTTCCAGAATATTTCATATACTCTGACTTCAAAGTAAACAGTTAAATGGATGCATAATTGAAGGTTGAATGCTTGAGGATAAGGCCTCAGTTTTGGCAGTAATATGTTTCTACAATAACACTGATAAAGGTGTATCACTATCCGCATTGGCTGCAATATCGCTGTATGCCAGGTCAGCAGTATTGGTTGTGACTGCAGTACTGCTATTTGCCAGGGATGCTGCTGTCCTTGAGTTGGATATGCCTGTGATACCGCTGTCCACCAGGGGTAATGCTCTCCTTGATTTGCTTGAAGTTTTGACCATCAATGGATATCTATGTTGAGCCATCACTTATTTGGAAACCCACCTGACAACCCATGATATTTATGATCCATTCCAATCAGGAGCCAGCCGGAGGTATAGCAGATGGCTGTCTATCTGAGCTCCAGTGGATGAGTGCCAGTTGGCTGATACTGAATCCTGATAAAACAGAGATCCAGTCCTTAGGACTTCAAAATCAAAGGACAAGACTGCAGCATAGCCAACCAACTGGAATGACATTTGAGGTTACAGAATTACAAAACACTAATCATGTGCAGAATCTTGCCATTTTTCTGGATGGTGTTTGACGCTTAAACATCAGATATCAACCACAATCAAATTCTCATTCTTTCATCTGAGGAACATAGCAAGAATAAAAACTTAATTCCCTCTGAAGATCTGCCAAAATTCATACATGCATTTGTATCATCTCACTTAGACTACTGCAATGCCCTCTACCTTGGTCTCCCAACAAAAGAATTGCACCGCTTACATCTGGTACTAAACATAACTGCCAGGCTGTTAACCAACCAGCCTCATTCCAGCCACACATAACACCCATTCTTGTACTCCCTACACTGGCTGCCTGTAAGATGGCTAATCATCTTCAAGACTGGCTTACTGACTTTCAAAGCCCTACATGACCAGGACCCAAGGTAGCTGAAGCAACTTCTAATTCTATACTGCCCCTCGATTACTGCGATCTGTAGATGAAGGACTTTTAGCAGTACCTAGGATCTCCCGTAATTCATCTGGGGCTCGAGCTTTTAGCCATGCAGCTCCAACTCTATGGCACTTATTTTCCTGCACAGTTCGAGAGGCAGGGGCGGATTGGGATGGGAAACCAACCCGGGAAACCTCCATAAACAGCACCAATGGAGGCGGGGTCTGCTGAGGGGGACGAGGCTTGCTGAGGTGGCAGGATTCCTTGAATCAGACGCAGCAACGGGTTCACTACGATCTGCCGGCGGCCGGCCTCCCAGCAACCAGCATACCGGCGCCGGGAGGCCGGCCGCCGGCTTACCGACAGTGTGGCGAGCGCAAATGAGCCCCTTGCGGGCTCGCTGCGCTCGCCACGCTACGCGCGCCACACTATTTTATTCTCCCTCCAGGGGGGTCGTGGACCCGCACGAGGGAGAATAAGTGTCGGTATGCCGGCTGTCGGGCTCCCGGCGCCGGTATGCTGGTCGCCGGGAGCCCGACCGCCGGCATACTGAAGACCACCCGCAGCAACGGCCCTCCTCACATCCCCGCCGCAGTTACAACTATACTCCAATGCCGCCACAAAGCTCCTCCCCAGTGCACATAGTGCATCTGAACACGCAAGGACGAGCGTCCACAAATATGCAGATTTAGCAGTCATTTATCATAACATTTTCTACTTTCCAATTATAATATAAATATAAAGTGATATTTGTGCAAAAAGTTCTGTTATAGGACTTTACCTAATTTCTACAATAGTGCTAGTGACGTAAAGCTCCTCATTCAGAGGAGGTACCCTTGTTTTCCTCCCAGTGCCCGCTTGCTATGACATTCTTACTGAGGTCTCCAACCTTAATCTTGGCCTCAACGCCAGTAGAGACAGCTGCTGCCTGATATGCCACTCCACCTGCTTGCAGTAATATCCACGTCCCACCCCCACTGCATCTGCACTCACGTATGCGCTTTTCGGATTTGCGATGGAGCAGTGGGTTACCTGGAAGTGTATAACTTTCTGGTAAAGTGGGAGTAGGGCAGTGGCAGATAGGCCATATGGTCCACAGGGAAGTTTCACAGTTGGTCGATGTGCATGTGGGGCCTGTTTTGTTTGTTCATATATGAGGGGTGGTGCTGTTGCCATGGTTAAATGATATACCTCTGGTGCTGCCCATGTGAGGCCAGATATACTAAATTTTCCAGGATTAATTACTTTCAGTTTCCAATCCGCCCATGCCCTTAACCATCTGGACGTCAAGGTATGTGTAAAGGATGGTAGGATTCATACGGAGGTTTATTATAAACCCACGGATAAAAATACTCTATTGAGATATAACAGCCACCACCCTGGGGCCCTTAAAAAGGGTCTTCCTCGATCACAACTCATTAGAGCAGCCAGAATTACCAGTGACAGCAGCAAGCTTGAGGAAGCACTTACCACTGTAGTGGAACGGTTTGCTGCGCGAGGTTATGAGCGTAAGGAACTAATGCAAACCAAAACAGAAATAATGGCCATACCCAGGTCCGACTTGTTGACACCTAGAAAGAAAATAGGACAACAAGTCCTACCTCTTGTTACCAAATATAACACGTCCAGTCCGGTAGTTCCCAGGGCGCTTAAGGCCGTATGGCCTATAGTTGCTTCTGACAAGAATTTGCCGACATTTAAAAACAAACGACCACTCACCTGCTTCACTAGAAGCAGGAGCATTAAAGACCATGTGGTGCATACAGACATCACAGGGTTTGAAGTTTCTCCTGCTACCAACTTTCTATCTAAAGCACCGGGTTGCTATCGGTGTCTAGGATGCAAAACTTGCAGCAACTTAGTGGCAGGGCCAATGTTTCCTCAAGTGAGACAGGTAAATTATTTAAAATCAAGCATGTTCTTACCTGTACCACGCCTTTTATTATATATGTTATTACATGTCCCTGTCAATTACAGTATGTTGGCAAGACGGTGCGAACTGCCAGGGAGAGACAAGCATTGCACAGATCAGCCGTTAAAAGCGCGTTGTCAGGCAAGGTGTCTGACCAACCAGTGGCTAGACACTATGCTGAGAAAAAACATGCTTTAAGCGATTTAAAATTCCAAATTATAGATCACGTTCCTAAATCAGTCAGGGGGGGTGACCGGGGGAGCCTCCTCCTAAAGATGGAGGCCAGGTGGATTTATACCCTCGGGACCATTAAACCGGCTGGACTTAATGATAAGATTTTGTGGAACACATTCCAGTAAAACAGAGAAAAAATGTACATGCAGTCATCATCCAGCTAGTCCATATCCATAGTTCTGTGGTTCAGTATTGAGCGTTTGTAATATACTATACAGCATTATATTAGGTTAAGTGTTGTTGATGAGTTCAGCGAGTTGTATTTATGATTGATACTGTCTATGATGTTTATGGTTCCGCAAGCATGTTCACTGTTTATTTTAATTATTGCACTTTCGTATCATTCCAGCCCGAGACATTGGGGTTCGTCATGCACCCGGTTGCCAGGATACATTGGTTGCCTAGGCGACGCTACCAAACCCTGGTCTCCAGGAAGCCGACGTCTCCACGGCTCAGGGACGGAAGTACGTCACCATTCAGCACTGCAGAGCCAGGCCGGGGGCGTGTTCTACACACGGGGCCGGGAGCTCGTCCCGTTCGCGGGTCTTTTTCTTCTATTTAAAAGGTATGTTGTGTCTGTTTATGTTTGTTATATCACCTCGAAAAAGGGGCGTTGTGGCCCCGAAACGTCGGACACAAAGTGATGAATTAAAAGCACTTTTTGCACTTTATTGTCTGTGAGTAAGACCCGTGAGTGCCGCCGCTGCTGGATGTGTTTACTATATATATATATATATATATATATATATATATATATATATATATATATATAGTAGTGATGTGCACCGGAAATTTTTCGGGTTTTGGTTTTGGGTTCGGTTCCGCGGCCGTGTTTTGGGTTCGAACGCGTTTTGGCAAAACTTCACCAAATTTTTTTTGTCGGATTCGGTTGTGTTTTGGATTCGGGTGTTTTTTTCAAAAAAACCTAAAAAACAGCTTAAATCATAGAATTTGGGGGTCATTTTGATCCCATAGTATTATTAACCTCAATAACCATAATTTACACTCATTTCCAGTCTATTCTGTACACCTCACACCTCACAATATTATTTTTAGTCCTAAAATTTGCACCGAGGTCGCTGGATGGCTAAGCTAAGCGACCCTAGTGACCGACACAAACACCTGGCCCATCTAGGAGTGGCACTGCAGTGTCACCCAGGATGGCCCTTCAAAAAAATACTCCCCAAACAGCACATGACGCAAAGAAAAAAAGAGGCGCAATGAGGTAGCTGTGTGACTAAGCCAAGCGACCCTAGTGGCCGACACAAACACCTGGCCCATCTAGGAGTGGCACTGCAGTGTCAGGCAGGATGGCCCTTCAAAAAAATACTCCCCAGACAGCACATGACGCAAAGAAAAAAAGAGGCGCAATGAGGTAGCTGTGTGACTAAGCTAAGCGACCCTAGTGGCCGACACAAACACCTGGCCCATCTAGGAGTGGCACTGCAGTGTCAGGCAGGATGGCCCTTCAAAAAAATACTCCCCAAACAGCACATGACGCAAAGAAAAAAAGAGGCGCAATGAGGTAGCTGTGTGACTAAGCCAATCGACCCTAGTGGCCGACACAAACACCTGGCCCATCTAGGAGTGGCACTGCAGTGTCAGGCAGGATGGCCCTTCAAAAAAATACTCCCTAAACAGCACATGATGCAAAGAAAAAAAGAGGCGCAATGAGGTAGCTGTGTGACTAAGCTAAGCGACCCAAGTGGCCGACACAAAAACCTGGCCCATCTAGGAGTGGCACTGCAGTGTCACGCAGGATGGCCCTTCAAAAAAATACTCCCCAAACAGCACATGACGCAAAGAAAAAAAGAGGCGCACTTGCAGGAGGCGTGCAAATGGTGGAAGGCGCAAGCTCTTCCCGTCCAGTGTTGGGAAGGTCAGGCATCGCAACCGACACAATTGGACTCTCCTTGGGGATTTGTGATTTCGAAGAACGCACAGTTCTTTGCTGTGCTTTTGCCAGCTTAAGTCTTTTCTTTTTTTCTAGTGAGAGGATGAGTGCTTCCATCCTCATGTGAAGCTGAACCACTAGCCATGAACATAGGCCAGGGCCTCAGCCGTTCCTTGCCACTCCGTGTCGTAAATGGCATATTGGCAAGTTTACGCTTCTCCTCAGACGCTTTTAATTTTGATTTTTGGGTCATTTTACTGATCTTTTGTGTTTTGGATTTTACATGCTCTGTACTATGACATTGGGCATCGGCCTTGGCAGACGACGTTGATGGCATTTCATCGTCTCGGCCATGTCTAGTGGCAGCAGCTTCAGCACGAGGTGGAAGTGGATCTTGATCTTTCCCTATTTTTTTAACCTCCACATTTTTGTTCTCCATATTTTAATGCGCACAGCTAAAAGCCACCACAGGTATACAATGTAGATGGATGGATAGTATAGTATTATATTACTTATGGACGACGAGTGCACTGACGACACAGAGGTAGGTACAGCCGTGGCCTACCGTACTGCTTATATATATAATATACTGTATAACGGATCTGGTGGACACCGTCAGCAGACTGCTAAACTAGTATGAAGAAAAAAAAAGCCACCACAGGTATACAATGTAGATCAGTGATTTTCAACCTTTTTTAACTCGCGGCACACTGAACAATATTGTAAAATTGCCAAGGCACACCATCAGTTCCCCACGGAAAAAAAACCCACACACATTGGCCCTAACAGTAAAAAAATAATCCACACATACATTGGCCTACACAGAAAAAACAATCACATTGCTCCCCACATAAATCATGTTGCTCCCTACATAAATCCTTTTGTTCCCCACATAAATAAATCACATTGCTCCTCACATAAATCCTATTGCTCCCCACCTGAGAAATAAAATAACAAATATTAGCCCCTACCGGTCAGCTGTCCTCCTCCCTGTCCCTCAGTGGTGGGGGATGTTCATAGTGGAGTGCTGCGAATACTGAGCACAGGGCGGTCAGGCAAGTGTGGATGATTGTGGGCAGGGAAAGCTGTGGATGCGGCAGGAACTGGAAGATGTGTATGCAGGTGAGTGGGCTGGCTGGGTGGTGAGACGCGGTGGCCGTGACCTATGATGTCACACCGCCGTATCTTCAAGGCATAGGTCACAGGCAGGGCATGACTGATCCTATAAGAAGAGCCTGGGCCACAGTTCGCTCTGAAGGTGCAGGCAGTTACTCTGACTCCGCGGCACACCTTGCAACTGCTCGCGGCACACTAGTGTGCCACGGCACACTGGTTGAAAAAGCCTGATGTAGATGGATGGATAGTATAGTATTATATTACTTATGGACGATGAGTGCACTGACGACACAGAGGTAGGTACAGCCGTGGCCTACCGTACTGCTTATATATATATAATATACTGTATAACATAATAACGGACCTGGTGGACACTGTCATCAGACTGCTAAACTAGTATGAAGAAAAAAAAAGCCACCACAGGTATACAATGTAGATGGATGGATAGGATAGTATTATATTACTTATGGACGACGAGTGCACTGACGACACAGAGGTAGGTACAGCCGTGGCCTACCGTACTGCTTATATATATAATATACTGTATAACGGACCTGGTGGACACTGTCAGCAGACTGCTAAACTAGTATTAAGAAAAAAAAAGCCACCACAGGTATACAATGTAGATGGATGGATAGTATAGTATTATATTACTTATGGACGACGAGTGCACTGACGACACAGAGGTAGGTACAGCCGTGGCCTACCGTACTGCTTATATATATATAATATACTGTATAATATAATAACGGATCTGGTGGACACTGTCAGCAGACTGCTAAACTAGTATGAAGAAAAAAAAAGCCACCACAGGTATACAATGTAGATGGATGGATAGGATAGTATTATATTACTTATGGACGACGAGTGCACTGACGACACAGAGGTAGGTACAGCCGTGGCCTACCGTACTGCTTATATATATAATATACTGTATAACGGACCTGGTGGACACTGTCAGCAGACTGCTAAACTAGTATGAAGAAAAAAAAAGCCACCACAGGTATACAATGTAGATGGATGGATAGTATAGTATTATATTACTTATGGACGACGAGTGCACTGACGACACAGAGGTAGGTACAGCCGTGGCCTACCGTACTGCTTATATATATATAATATACTGTATAATATAACAACGGATCTGGTGGACACTGTCAGCAGACTGCTAAACTAGTATGAAGAAAAAAAAAAGCCACCACAGGTATACAATGTAGATGGATGGATAGTATAGTATTATATTACTTATGGACGACGAGTGCGCTGACGACACAGAGGTAGGTACAGCCGTGGCCTACCGTACTGCTAGATATATATAAAATAAATATAATATACTGTATAATAAATAATAACGGACCTGGTGGACACTGTCAGCAGACTGCTAAACTAGTATGAAGAAAAAAAAAGCCACCACAGACAGGAGTGTTTTTCAGGCAGACAAACGTATACTGGACTGGTGGTCACTGTCAGCAAAACTGTGCACTGTACTCCTGCTATAACTGCTCCCCAGTCCCCACAATTAGGCAGTGTGAGCAGTGCACTCAGCACAGATATATCATGCAGCAGTGCAGCACACTGAGTGAGCACAGATATGGTGGAGCGTTTTTTTCAGGCAGAGAAACAAACAAAGGATTAAACTCACTGGTGGTATAATCAAAAAACCCTGCACTGTACTCCCTAACAGCTGCTCCCCGTCCCCAATCCTCCCCACAATTATAAGTAAGTCACTCAGTCTTTATACTCAGTCTTTTTCTACTATAACGGAGAGGACGCCAGCCACGTCCTCTCCCTATCAATCTCAATGCACGTGTGAAAATGGCGGCGACGCGCGGCTCCTTATATAGAATCCGAATCTCGCGAGAATCCGACAGCGGGATGATGACGTTCGGGGCGCGCTCGGGTTAACCGAGCAAGGCGGGAGGATCCGAGTCGCTTGGACCCGTGAAAAAAAAGGTGAAGTTCGGGCGGGTTCGGATCCCGAGTATCCGAACCCGCTCATCACTAATATATAGTAACAGGAGTCTTGCTAGAATGTGCTCTGCTACAAAAATTCCACCAGCGACCGACTCCAGGCTTGCGCAAAAACAACTAATACCTTTTATTCAGGTTGCTCAAATACAGAGAAACACATAAAACAAAATATCACTGTATCTAGTATAAACAACCAGGGAGGCTAGGCCCTGCCTCACTCTCTCTTACTTAATAAGGAACCCTTCTGGTCCCAGCATCCTGACACTAGTGGCCCAGCCCTCTGGATCCCACTGTCCCTAGCAGGCCTATCACCTGGACACTAATTGCCTTCAGGAGCCCTGACTCATGGGAGAGACTCTGCTTTAAACCCAGCAACCAGGTGCTGGCTGATGAAGCAGCTTCTTGGGCTAAGAAGCCTATAAGACCTGGTCTGGGCCAAATGGATGGGAACCCGGTCCATCCACACTTCCCACCTACCCCCAGGACCCTGTGAGTAGCTACCAGGTTGCAAAGTACCTCTCCTGCCAATATAAATATATTAGTGATGAGCGGGTTCGGTTCCTCGGAATCCGAACCCCCCCCGAACTTCACCCATTTTACACGGGTCCGAGGCATACTCAGATACTCCAGTATTGCTCGGTTAACCCTAGCACGCCCGAACGTCATCATCCCGCTGTTGGATTCTCGCGAGATTCGGATTATATATTAGGAGCCGCGCGTCGCCGCCATTTTTCACTCGTGCATTGGAAATGATAGTGAGAGGACGTGGCTGGCGTCCTCTCACTTTGTTTCAGAACTTTCAGGGGGCTGCAAATATCTTTATTCTGGGGACCAGCAGTATTATAGGAGGAGTACAGTGCAGAGTTTTGCTGACCAGTGACCACCAGTATTATACGTTCTCTGCCTGAAAAACGCTCCATATCTGTGCTCAGTGTGCTGCATATATCTGTGCTCACACTGCTTTATTGTGGGTACTGGGGACCTGCAGTATTATATAGGAGGAGTACAGTGCAGAGTTTTGCTGACCAGTGACCACCAGTATTATACGTTCTCTGCCTGAAAAACGCTCCATATCTGTGCTCAGTGTGCTGCATATATCTGTGCTCACACTGCTTTATTGTGGGGACTGGGGACCAGCAGTATTATATAGGAGGAGTACAGTGCAGAGTTTTGCTGACCAGTGACCACCAGTATTATACGTTCTCTGCCTGAAAAACGCTCCATATCTGTGCTCAGTGTGCTGCATATATCTGTGCTCACACTGCTTTATTGTGGGGACTGGGGACCAGCAGTATTATATAGGAGGAGTACAGTGCAGAGTTTTGCTGACCAGTGACCACCAATATTATACGTTTTCTGCCTGAAAAATGCTCCATATCTGTGCTCAGTGTGCTGCATATATCTGTGCTCACACTGCTTTATTGTGGGGAATGGGGACCAGCAGTATTATATAGGAGGAGTACAGTGCAAAGTTTTGCTGACCAGTGACCACCAGTATTATACGTTCTCTGCCTGAAAAACGCTCCATATCTGTGCTGCATTGTAGTATATAATAGGAGTACAGTGCATAATTTTGCTAACCACCAGTATATAATATATAGGAGTACGGTACAGAAGGCCACTGCTCTACCTACCTCTGTGTCGTCAAGTATACTATCCATCCATACCTGTGGTGCATTTCAGTTTTGCACAGTTTGCTGACCACCAGTATATAATATATAGCAGTACGGTACAGTAGGCCACTGCCCTACCTACCTCTGTGTCATCAAGTATACTATCCATCCATACCTGTGGTGCATTTCAGTTTTGCACAGTTTGCTGACCACCAGTATATAATATATAGCAGTACGGTACAGTAGGCCACTGCTCTACCTACCTCTGTGTCGTCAAGTATACTATCCATCCATACATGTGGTGCATTTCAGTTTTGCACAGTTTGCTGACCACCAGTATATAATATATAGCAGTACGGTACAGTAGGCCACTGCTCTACCTACCTCTGTGTCGTCAAGTATACTATCCATCCATACCTGTGGTGCATTTCAGTTTTGCACAGTTTGCTGACCACCAGTATATAATATATAGCAGTACGGTACAGTAGGCCACTACTCTACCTACCTCTGTGTCGTCAAGTATACTATCCATCCATACCTGTGGTGCATTTCAGTTTTGCACAGTTTGCTGACCACCAGTATATAATATATAGCAGTACGGTACAGTAGGCCACTGCTCTACCTACCTCTGTGTCGTCAAGTATACTATCCATCCATACATGTGGTGCATTTCAGTTTTGCACAGTTTGCTGACCACCAGTATATAATATATAGCAGTACGGTACAGTAGGCCACTGCTCTACCTACCTCTGTGTCGTCAAGTATACTATCCATCCATACCTGTGGTGCATTTCAGTTTTGCACAGTTTGCTGACCACCAGTATATAATATATAGCAGTACGGTACAGTAGGCCACTACTCTACCTACCTCTGTGTCGTCAAGTATACTATCCATCCATACCTGTGGTGCATTTCAGTTTTGCACAGTTTGCTGACCACCAGTATATAATATAGGTTGAATATCCCATATCCAAATATTCCGAACTACGGAATATTCCGAAATATGGAATTTTTTGAGTGAGAGTGAAATAGTGAAACCTTTGTTTTCTGATGGCTCAATGTACACAAACTTTGTTTAATACACAAAGTTATTAAAAATATTGTATTAAATTACCTTCAGGCTGTGTGTATAAGGTGTATATGAAACATAATTGTATTGTGTGAATGTACACACACTTTGTTTCATGCACAAAGTTATTAAAAATATTGGCTAAAATTACCTTCAGGCTGTGTGTATAAGGTGTATATGATACATAGATTCATTCTGTGCTTATACTTGGGTCACATCGCCATGATATCTCATTATGGTATGCAATTATTCCAAAATACGGAAAAATCCGATATCCAAATTACTTCCGGTCCCAAGCATTTTGGATAAGGGATACTCAACCTGTATATATCAGTACGGTACAGTAGGCCACTGCTCTACCTACCTCTGTGTCGTCAAGTATACTATCCATCCATACCTGTGGTGCATTGCAGTTGTGCGCAGTATATATAGTAGTAGGCCATTGCTATTGATACTGGCATATAATTCCACACATTAAAAAAAATGGAGAACAAAAATGTGGAGGGTAAAATAGGGAAAGATCAAGATCCACGTCCACCTGGTGCTGAAGCTGCTGCCATTAGTCATGGCCGAGACGATGAAATGCCATCAACGTCGTCTACCAAGGCCAATGCCCAATGTCATAGTAGAGAGCATGTAAAATCCAAAAAACAAAAGTTCAGTAAAATGACCCAAAAATCAAAATTAAAAGCGTCTGAGGAGAAGCGTAAACTTGCCAATATGCCATTTACGACACGTAGTGGCAAGGAACGGCTGAGGCCCTGGCCTATGTTCATGGCTAGTGGTTCAGCTTCACATGAGGATGGAAGCACTCATCCTCTTGCTAGAAAAATTAAAAGACTTAAGCTGGCAAAAGCACAGCAAAGAACTGTGCGTTCTTCTAAATCACAAATCCCCAAGGAGAGTCCAATTGTGTCGGCTGCGATGCCTGACCTTCCCAACACTGGACGGGAAGAGGTGGCGCCTTCCACCATTTGCACGCCCCCTGCAAGTGCTGGAAGGAGCACCCGCAGTCCAGTTCCTGATAGTCAAATTGAAGATGTCACTGTTGAAGTACACCAGGATGAGGATATGGGTGTTGCTGGCGCTGAGGAGGAAATTGACAAGGAGTATTCTGATGGTGAGGTGGTTTGTTTAAGTCAGGCACCCGGGGAGACACCTGTTGTCCGTGGGACGAATATGGCCATTTACATGCCTGGTCAAATTACAAAAAAAATCACCTCTTCGGTGTGGAATTATTTTAACACAAATGCGGACAACAGGTGTCAAGCCGTGTGTTGCCTTTGTCAAGCTGTAATAAGTAGGGGTAAGGACGTTAACCACCTCGGAACATCCTCCCTTATACGTCACCTGCCGCGCATTCATCATAAGTCAGTGACAAGTTCAAAAACTTTGGATGACAGCGGAAGCAGTCCACTGACCACTAAATCCCTTCCTCTTGTAACCAAGCTCCTGCAAACCACACCACCAACTCCCTCAGTGTCAATTTCCTCCTTACACAGGAAAGCCAATAGTCCTGCAGGCCATGTCACTGTCAAGTCTGACGAGTCCTCTCCTGCCTGGGATTCCTCTGATGCATCCTTGAGTGTAATGCCTACTGCTGCTGGCGCTGCTGTTGTTGCTGCTGGGAGTCGATCGTCATCCCAGAGGGGAAGTCGGAAGACCACTTGTACTACTTCCAGTAAGCAATTGACTGTCCAACAGTCCTTTGCGAGGAAGATGAAATATCACAGCAGTCATCCTGCTGCAAAGCGGATAACTCAGGCCTTGGCAACCTGGACGGTGAGAAACGTGTTTCCGTTATCCACCGTTAATTCACAGGCAACTACAGACTTGATTGAGGTACTGTGTCCCCGGTACCAAATACCATCTAGGTTCCATTTCTCTACGCAGGCGATACCGAAAATGTACACAGACCTCAGAAAAAGAGTCACCAGTGTCCTAAAAAATGCAGTTGTACCCAATGTCCACTTAACCACGGACATGTGGACAAGTGGAGCAGGGCAGACTCAGGACTATATGACTGTGACCGCCCACTGGGTAGATGTATTGCCTCCCGCAGCAAGAACAGCAGCGGCGGCACCAGTAGCAGCATATCGCAAACGCCAACTCGTTCCTAGGCAGGCTACGCTTTGTATCACCGCTTTCCAGAAGAGGCACACAGCTGACAACCTCTTACGGAAACTGAGGAACATCATCGCAGAATGGCTTACCCCAATTGGACTCTCCTGGGGATTTGTGACATCGGACAACGCCACCAATATTGTGCGTGCATTACATCTGGGCAAATTCCAGCACGTCCCATGTTTTGCACATACATTGAATTTAGTGGTGCAGAATTATTTAAAAAACGACAGGGGCGTGCAAGAGATGCTGTCGGTGGCCCGAAGAATTGCGGGCCACTTTCGGCATTCAGCCACCGCGTGCCGAAGACTGGAGCACCAGCAAACACTCCTGAACCTGCCCTGCCATCATCTGAAGCAAGAGGTGGTAACGAGGTGGAATTCAACCCTCTATATGCTTCAGAGGATGGAGGAGCAGCAAAAGGCCATTCAAGCCTATACATCTGCCTACGATATAGGCAAAGGAGGGGGAATGCGCCTGACTCAAGCGCAGTGGAGAATGATTTCAACGTTGTGCAAGGTTCTGCAACCCTTTGAACTTGCCACACGTGAAGTCAGTTCAGACACTGCCAGCCTGAGTCAGGTCATTCCCCTCATCAGGCTTTTGCAGAAGAAGCTGGAGACATTGAAGGAGGAGCTAAAACAGAGCGATTCCGCTAGGCATGTGGGACTTGTGGATGGAGCCCTTAATTCGCTTAACCAGGATTCACGGGTGGTCAATCTGTTGAAATCAGAGCACTACATATTGGCCACCGTGCTCGATCCTAGATTTAAAACCTACGTTGTATCTCTCTTTCCGGCAGACACAAGTCTGCAGAGGTTCAAAGACCTGCTGGTGAGAAAATTGTTAAGTCAAGCAGAACGTGACCCGTCAACAGCTCCTCCTTCACATTCTCCCGCAACTGGGGGTGCGAGGAAAAGGCTAAGAATTCCGAGCCCACCCGCTGGCGGTGATGCAGGGCAGTCTGGAGCGAGTGCTGACATCTGGTCCATACTGAAGGACCTGCCAACGATTACTGACATGTCGTCTACTGTCACTGCATATGATTCTCTCACCATTGAAAGAATGGTGGAGGATTATATGAGTGACCGCATCCAAGTAGGCACGTCAGACAGTCCGTACGTATACTGGCAGGAAAAAGAGGCAATTTGGAGGCCCTTGCAGAAACTGGCTTTATTTTACCTAAGTTGCCCACCCTCCAGTGTGTACTCCGAAAGAGTGTTTAGTGCAGCCGCTCACCTTGTCAGCAATCGGCGTACGAGGTTACTTCCAGAAAATGTGGAGAAGATGATGTTCATCAAAATGAATTATAATCAATTCCTCTGTGGAGCAGTGGCGGATCTAGACTTAACTTTTAGGGGGGGTTAAGAATGATGACTTCTCCACCTAATCATAGCCCCTCCCACTTAGTAATGCCCTTCCCGTTCGCTTCTAAAATTTCCTATTGTTGCCATTACTAATAAAATGTTGCCAGTTAGTGGAGAGAACCCTGCGCACTGGTGATACAGACTGGCGAATCGCCATTAACTCCATCAGGGGTGGTAGAGGATAAGACAGTAGGGCAATTTAAACATGCATGGGATAGACATAAGGATATTCTTACAAAGAAATAAGGATCAGATAAGGTTAGAGATAAAAAATAATGTAAAAAAAAAAAAAAGGGCAGACTAGATGGGCCAAGTGGTTCTTATCTGCCGACAAATTCTGTTTCTACAGCACACAGAATGAGCCGAAATTCACATTATAGCACACTGAATGAGTCGACATTCACATTATATGTATGAGCTGAAATTCACATCATAGCACACTGAATGAGCCGAAATTCACATTGTAGCACACTGTATGAGCCGAAATTCACATTATAGCACACAGAATGAGCTAAAATTCACATTATAGCACACAGTATGATCCGAAATTCACATTATAGCACACTGAATGAGCCGAAATTCACATTGTAGCACACTGAATGAGCCGAAATTCACATGATAGCACGCAGAATGAGGGAAAATTCACACGATAGCACGCAGAATGAGGGAAAAATCACATTATAGCACACTGCATGAGGCAAAAATGACGTTATAGCACGCAGAATGAGCCAAAATTGACATTATAGCACGCAGAATGAGGCAAAATTCACATGATAGCACGCAGAATGAGGCAAAATTCACATGATAGCACGCAGAATGAGGGAAAAATCACATTATAGCACACTGTATGAGGCAAAAATGACATGATAGCACGCAGAATGAGGCAAAATTCACATGATAGCACGCAGAATGAGCCGAAATTGACATTATAGCACGCAGAATGAGGCAAAATTCACATGATAGCACGCAGAATGAGGGAAAAATCACATTATAGCACACTGTATGAGGCAAAAATGACATGATAGCACGCAGAATGAGGCAAAATTCACATGATAGCACGCAGAATGAGCCGAAATTGACATTATAGCACGCAGAATGAGGCAAAATTCACATTATAGCACGCAGAATGAGGCAAAATTCACATGATAGCACGCAGAATGAGGCAAAATTCACATGATAGCACGCAGAATGAGCCGAAATTGACATTATAGCACGCAGAATGAGGCAAAATTCACATGATAGTACGCAGAATGAGGGGAAAATCACATTATAGCACACTGTATGAGGCAAAAATGACATAGCACACAGAATGAGGCAAAATTCAGCCAAATAATGCAGGGAGAAGAGGGGGGGGGAGAAATGGGAGACACACACACACTCACACTCACACACTCACACTCACACACACTCCCACCTCATAGGTGGAGGCCGGGTCCCGCCGCGGTATTGGGAACGGGGTGCAGAGCGGTGCAGCGCGGCGGAGGACGAAGACAGAGAGAGAGCGTCCTGGCGCGCGTACAGGAAGGAGGGGGCGTGGTCAGAACAGAGGTCGCTGTACGCGAGTCAGGACGCTCCTCTCTCTCCTCGTACCCCGCCGCGCTGCACCGCTCTGCACCCCGTTCCCAATACCGCGCCGGGACCCGGCCTCCATCCCGGTGCCGGTATATGTAGGGGGGGCGTTCGCCCTAATCGCCCCCCGCTAAATCCGCCACTGCCGTGGAGACATTCACCAGCAGCAATTGCCTCCAAAAAGTACACAGGGACCTGAGATGGTGGATTCCAGTGGGGATGAATTAATAATCTGTGAGGAGGGGGATGTACACAGTGAAAGGGGTGAGGAATCGGAAGATGAGGAGGAGGTGGACATCTTGCCTCTGTAGAGCCAGTTTGTGCAAGAAGAGATTGATTGCTTCTTTTTTGGTGGGGGCCCAAACCAACCAGTCATTTCAGTCACAGTTGTGTGGCAGACCCTGTCGCTGAAATGATGGGTTTGTTAAAGTGTGCATGTCCTGTTTATACAACATAAGGGTGGGTGGGAGGGCCCAAGGACAATTCCATCTTGCACCTCTTTTTTCTTTAATTTTTCTTTGCATCATGTGCTGTTTGGGGACTATTTTTTTGAAGTGCCATCCTGCCTGACACTGCAGTGCCACTCCTAGATGGGCCAGGTGTTTGTGTCGGCCACTTGGGTCGCTTAGCTTAGCCATCCAGCGACCTTGGTGCACCTCTTTTTTTCTTTGCATCATGTGCTGTTTGGGGACTATTTTTTTGAAGTGCCATCCTGCCTGACACTGCAGTGCCACTCCTAGATGGGCCAGGTGTTTGTGTCGGCCACTTGGGTCGCTTAGCTTAGCCATCCAGCGACCTTGGTGCACCTCTTTTTTTCTTTGCATCATGTGCTGTTTGGGGACTATTTTTTTGAAGTGCCATCCTGTCTTACACTGCAGTGCCACTCCTAGATGGGCCAGGTGTTTGTGTCAGCCACTTGGGTCGCTTAGCTTAGTCACACAGCTACCTCATTGCACCTCTTTTTTTCTTTGCATCATGTGCTGTTTGGGGATTATTTTTTAAATCTGCCATCCTGTCTGACACTGCAGTGCCACTCCTAGATGGGCCAGGTGTGTCAGACTTGGTTTTGTCTGTGTCCCCGGAGGGGGCGCTAGTGGGTCAGTGGAGGTGGATGGGAGAAAACGAGGAGGCTGGATTATGTTTCTGCGCATGAGCGCAATGATATTTATTAAACAGATGGTTCACAAAACGGCAGCAGAAAATAACAGTAGGAAATGCAAATGTCAATTGTACAGCGTGGCAGCTGAAAGTCTATGGTAACAGAATGAATGGTGACTGATGAAATGATAACCGGTAGTGATGATAACAGATGAGTGATAACTTGGCAGAGAATATTCTGGTATGGGAACCAGAGCAGATTAAAACATGGAACCAGCAGAGATGGTGTTGTATGGCAAACCTGGTAGCAGAGGCAGGAGTCTGACTATATCCACAGTGCAGGTGATGAGGCACTGGCAGCATGCAAGCTGCATCACAGGTGGGGAGATGGAACACACCTGGAGTCAGTCTCTACTGCTAGGCTGAAGCACACAGAGATGGTGGTGAGTGTGAAGCCTGTAGATGGAAGCAGGTATTGCTGGGGCTTGTAGTTCCACGGAGCTGTGAGAAGTAACCAGGAGTACAGAGTCTTAAGTAGATAGCCAGGAACACGGAACAGCAGGTAGGTATCCAGGTACACGGAGGAAACAGGAACCAGATCCTTACACATGAGTCGCAGGAGTGACACAAAGTTCAGGATCCCTGCAGACTGATCCTGCAGCTTCATATATACTCCTTGTTAAACAGTCATTGGTGGAGTGAGGAAAAGTGGGTGCGGCCAAGCACCGGATTGGCCGCCGTATGCTGACTGCTGGAGGCTGTCATGGCGGCGCCCATGCCGCGGCCTAGCGGGAACGCGGCGTGCTACACGCCCGCTATCACAGGAGCGCTCCCAGGCCCAGGATGGCGTCTGATGGCAGAGACGCGGATGACAGATGAACGCAGGGACCCAGGACGGAGTCCGCAGCGGCGGACAGATGTCAGCTTGGTGAGTTGATTCCTGACAAGGTGTTTGTGTCGGCCACTTGGGTCGCTTAGCTTAGTCATCCAGCGACCTCGGTGCAAATTTTAGGACTTAAAATAATATTGTGAGGTGTTCAGAATAGACTGAAAATGAGTGGAAATTATGGTTATTGAGGTTAATAATACTATGGGATCAAAATGACCCCCAAATTCTATGATTTAAGCTGTTTTTGAGGGGTTTTGTATATTTCATGTTTTGCACTTGCACTTTAGTCCCGAAGACGGGGAGTCTGTCCCCGAAACGTTGACCTGTGATTTTAATAGTGATGAGCGGGTTCGGATCCTCGGAATCCGACCCGCCCGAACTTCACCTTTTTTTTAAACGGGTCCGAGCGACTCGGATCCTCCCGCCTTGCTCGGTTAACCCGAGCGCGCCCGAACGTCATCATCCCGCTGTCGGATTCTCGCGAGACTCGGATTCTATATAAGGAGCCGCGCGTCGCCGCCATTTTCACACGTGCATTGAGATTGATAGGGAGAGGACGTGGCTGGCGTCCTCTCCGTAATAGAAAAGACTAAGTCTAAGAGTGACATTGTTATAATTGTGGGGAGGATTGGGGACGGGGAGCAGCTGTTAGGGAGTACAGTGCAGGGTTTTGATTATACCACCAGTGATTTTAATCCTTTGTTTCTCTGCCTGAAAAAAACGATCCACCATATCTGTGGCTGTGCTCACTCAGTGTGCTGCACTGCTGCATGATATATCTGTGCTGAGTGCACTGCTCTGCTCACACTGCCTAATTGTGGGGACTGGGGAGCAGTTATAGCAGGAGTACAGTGCACAGTTTTGCTGACAGTGACCACCAGTCCAGTATACGTTTGTCTGCCTGAAAAACACTGTGGTGTTTTTTTTTTTCTTTCTTCATGTTAGTTTGTTTAGCAGTCTGCTGACAGTGTCCACCAGGTCCGTTATACAGTATATTATATATATATAAGCAGCAGTACGGTAGGCCACGGCTGTACCTACCTCTGTGTCGTCAGTGCACTCGTCGTCCATAAGTATAAGTAATACTATACTATCCATCCATCTACATTGTATACCTGTGGTGTTTTTTTTTTTTCTTTCTTCATACTAGTTTAGCAGTCTGCTGACAGTGTCCACCAGGTCCGTTATACAGTATATTATATATATATAAGCAGCAGTACGGTAGGCCATGGCTGTACCTACCTCTGTGTCGTCAGTGCACTCATCGTCCATAAGTATAAGTAATACTATACTATCCATCCATCTACATTGTATACCTGTGGTGTTTTTTTTTTTTCTTCATACTAGTTTAGCAGTCTGCTGACAGTGTCCACCAGGTCCGTTATACAGTATATTATATATATATAAGCAGCAGTACGGTAGGCCACGGCTGTACCTACCTCTGTGTCGTCAGTGCACTCGTCGTCCATAAGTATAAGTAATACTATACTATCCATCCATCTACATTGTATACCTGTGGTGTTTTTTTTTTTCTTTCTTCATACTAGTTTAGCAGTCTGCTGACAGTGTCCACCAGGTCCGTTATACAGTATATTATATCTATATAAGCAGCAGTACGGTAGGCCACAGCTGTACCTACCTCTGTGTCGTCAGTGCACTCGTCGTCCATAAGTATAAGTAATACTATACTATCCATCCATCTACATTGTATACCTGTGGTGTTTTTTTTTTTTTTTCTTCCTACTAGTTTAGCAGTCTGCTGACAGTGTCCACCAGGTCCGTTATACAGTATATTATATATATATAAGCAGCAGTACGGTAGGCCACGGCTGTACCTACCTCTGTGTCGTCAGTGCACTCGTCGTCCATAAGTATAAGTAGTACTATACTATCCATCCATCTACATTGTATACCTGTGGTGTTTTTTTTTTTCTTTCTTCATACTAGTTTAGCAGTCTGCTGACAGTGTCCACCAGGTCCGTTATACAGTATATTATATATATATAAGCAGCAGTACGGTAGGCCACGGCTGTACCTACCTCTGTGTCGTCAGTGCACTCGTCGTCCATAAGTATAAGTAATACTATACTATCCATCCATCTACATTGTATACCTGTGGTGTTTTTTTTTTCTTTCTTCATACTAGTTTAGCAGTCTGCTGACAGTGTCCACCAGGTCCGTTATACAGTATATTATATATATATATATATATATATATATAAGCAGCAGTACGGTAGGCCACGGCTGTACCTACCTCTGTGTCGTCAGTGCACTCGTCGTCCATAAGTATAAGTAATACTATGCTATCCATCCATCTACATTGTATACCTGTGGTGGCTTTTAGTTGTGCGCAAAATATGGAGAACAAAAATGTGGAGGTTAAAAAAATAGGGAAAGATCAAGATCCACTTCCACCTCGTGCTGAAGCTGCTGCCACTAGTCATGGCCGAGACGATGAAATGCCATCAACGTCGTCTGCCAAGGCCGATGCCCAATGTCATAGTACAGACAGTGGCGGATCTTGCCACGGGCAAGCAGGACTTTTGCCCGGGGCGCCGCCTTCCGGAGGGCGCCGGCGCCATCCGGAGGGCGCCGCACCATGGCAAGATCCTCCACTGTCAGTGTGCGCCCCAGCAGTGTCCCCCCGCTGTGCCCCTCCCTCCCGCTGTGAGAAGGGAACCAGACGCTGTGCGCTGTGCACAGCATTGTGGCATAGACGCTAGGGGTCATAATTGACCTCTAGCGCTTATGCTGTGCTGTGCTTATGCTGTGCTATGGGAGAGACGTCATGACTGACGTCTCTCCCATAGATCCGAGGAGAAGAGTGGCGCCGGTCTGCAGGGTCTGGAAACAGGAGCGGGGTACAGTAAGTATACTTTTTTTTTTTTTTTCAGCGGCGCTACAAATGGGGGGCGTGACTGACCACGCCCCCATGTTAAGCCACGCCCCTAACTTTTGCCCGGGGCGCCGCAAGGGGAAGAACCGGCCCTGAGTACAGAGCATGTAAAATCCAAAACACAAAAGATCAGTAAAAAAATTACCCAAAAATCAAAATGAAAAGCGTCTGAGGAGAAGCGTAAACTTGCCAATATGCTATTTACGACACGGAGTGGCAAGGAACGGCTGAGGCCCTGGCCTATGTTCATGGCTAGTGGTTCAGCTTCACATGAGGATGGAAGCACTCATCCTCTCGCTAGAAAAAAGAAAAGACTTGCGGCAAAAGCACAGCAAAGAACTGTGCGTTCTTCGAAATCACAAATCCCAAAGGAGAGTCCAATTGTGTCGGTTGCGATGCCTGACCTTCCCAACACTGGACGGGAAGAGCTTGCGCCTTCCACCATTTGCACGCCCCCTGCAAGTGCGCCTCTTTTCTTCTTTGCGTCATGTGCTGTTTGGGGAGTATTTTTTGGAAGGGCCATCCTGCGTGACACTGCAGTGCCACTCCTAGATGTGCCAGGTGTTTGTGTCGGCCACTAGGGTCGCTTAGCTTACTCACACAGCTACCTCATTGCGCCTCTTTTTTTCTTCCTTGCGTCATGTGCTGTTTGGGGAGTATTTTTTGGAAGGGCCATCCTGCGTGACACTGCAGTGCCACTCCTAGATGGGCCAGGTGTTTGTGTCGGCCACTAGGGTCGCTTAGCTTACTCACACAGCTACCTCATTGCGCCTCTTTTTTTTCTTCTTTGCGTCATGTGCTGTTTGGGGAGTATTTTTTGGAAGGGCCATCCTGAGTGACACTGCAGTGCCACTCCTAGATGGGCCAGGTGTTTGTGTCGGCCACTAGGGTCGCTTAGCTTACTCACACAGCTACCTCATTGCGCCTCTTTTTTTCTAATTTGCGTCATGTGCTGTTTGGGGAGTATTTTTTGGAAGGGCCATCCTGCGTGACACTGCAGTGCCACTCCTAGATGGGCCAGGTGTTTGTGTCGGCCACTAGGGTCGCTTAGCTTACTCTCACAGCTACCTCATTGCGCCTCTTTTTTTTCTTCTTTGCGTCATGTGCTGTTTGGGGAGTATTTTTTGGAAGGGCCATCCTGCGTGACACTGCAGTGACACTCCTAGATGGGCCAGGTGTTTGTGTCGGCCACTAGGGTCGCTTAGCTTACTCACACAGCTACCTCATTGCGCCTCTTTTTTTCTTTGCGTCATGTGCTGTTTGGGGAGTATTTTTTGGAAGGGCCATCCTGCCTGACACTGCAGTGCCACTCCTAGATGGGCCAGGTGTTTGTGTCGGTCACTAGGGTCGCTTAGCTTAGCCATCCAGCGACCTCGGTGCAAATTTTAGGACTAAAAATAATATTGTGAGGTGTGAGGTGTTCAGAATAGACTGGAAATGAGTGGAAATTATGGTAATTGAGGTGAATAATACTATGGGATCAAAATGACCCCAAATTCTATGATTTAAGCTGTTTTTTAGGGTTTTTTGAAAAACACACCCGAATCCGACAAAAAAAATTCGGTGAGGTTTTGCCAAAACGCGTTCGAACCCAAACCGCGGCCGCGGAACCGAACCCAAAACCAAAACACAAAACCCGAAAAATTTCCGGTGCACATCACTAGATTACACGTTACATTTGGTTTCACTGTCTCTGAGTGCCGCCTCGTTTTGTTGAATATATGAGGAGCTAGTCTGCTGTGGAGGGCACCGGAGCAAGCAAGTTCCCTGGTTGGATCACTTGAGTGCCGGTTCGTGGTGGTGTGTGTGTATATATATATATATATATATATATATTAAAGACTCTTAATTTTGCGCTGTGATATAAGTTGCACTTGAGATGGAAGCCCTGTTAGTGGGAACCCAACATATTCATACAACAACAAACAATATCTCTGTGCGCTATTATATAAAGCTGTAGATTCAGTTCAAAGTGGATGGATTCACCGCAATAGATCAGTCCAACTTTCGATACTCAAGGTTTACAGTATAATTCGGTAGATCAAATCACTGTTTCCTAGAATTAGACCCTCTCACCAGAAATCACCCAATAGAGATGTATCAGACAAAAATGATTGTAAAATTTTTCTTTAACTTCATAAAATGGATATAGAATGACAGACAATTCATTACAAAATCAACAAATTCATACACTTGTCTGGGTACAATAGTTGAAATATATTCCACCCTCACCTTTAGCAAAAGGTGTAAGCTCCCGATGGAATTCACATACACAGAGACATGATGGGTATTGATTTGTGAACCCTACGCGTTTCATCTTACCAACTTCATCAGGGGTATGAAACTTAACAAAATGAGAGAAAAGGGGAGAACATATGAATATTGAAGAGGAAAATAGAGAGAAAAAAGATTTTTTATATCTATATATATATATATATATATATATATATATATAAATAAAATAGTCATATACCAATTGGATTTTAGATTTACTGCGTGAACATGCTGATTCCTTGAATTAGTCCTGAAGACCATAAATCATAAAAAGCAGTGGCAAAATTTACTTGTACGGAGGGTTTTTAGACGAAATTTGGAGATGGCATCACAGAGATGCCCCGTAAGACTATAACACTTCCAATTTGATGACCAAAATGCTCACTGGTATATTGCAGTGGATTCACTGTGATGTATTGTAATGGGATCATGGTAGAATAAGACCAGTCTCCCAATCAGAGCACGTGCATAGGTCATCACTCTGGATAGCCATCCGTGATCCCATTACAATACAAGACCGTAGTGCTGTGATGGTGTAATGCTAACCATTGCACCATCCGTACTGCACTTGTCAGATACACCAGACGACAGCACCCCTGGACGGATACTGATATATACGACACACCAGCCCCTTTATGTACACACAGTATACTGGGCTTTTTTAACACTGGGGCAGGCAGAGCCCCTGGATGTATGCACAGATGAGATCACCCGTTTTTCAGATACAAACACTTCTGGACTGAAAATGATTGAAGATCACCCCTTGTTGTCACTGGATGCAACCAGCAGGACCACGCACACACCACACGCCCCAGCACTGAGATGGACACGTCCGTCCAGTGCACTCCCCACAGCTGGAGTGAAAATGGCACCAATCACAGGGATCTTTGTAGAATCCAAAACCCAGTGAGAATCCGATAACGGGATGATGATATTTTGCCTCATTTTGGGATTCGAATCTGGTGAGAAACCCCGAGCCTGACTTGGATCCGCACATCTCTAGTAGTGAGTGTTTGGGAGAGGTAACGGGGCGGCTACAAAAATGCAGGCGTTTGCATCCATCTTTAAATCAGGCCCTTAGGAGTCTATTTACTAAGCCTTGTAGAGAGATAAAGTGGACAGAGATAAAGGGTCTATTTGTGAAAAACTGAAAAGAGTGTCCACTAATCAGCTGCTCTGTATAACTTTATAGTATGCAAAAAGAGAAGGACAAAACTGCTGAATAGCGCCTCAAATCATGAATATAATTTGTATAATTGTGCAATTGTTCTGTCACCTGCGCTGCCATAAAACACTGTGTGTGTGTGTTTATAGTGAATAAATAATAAAAAGAAGAAACGGCTGCGCAAAAAGTGGAAGAACAGCTGACAATGGCTAATGGGGAATAATTATTAATAAGAGCTGACGTAGAAAAAGAAAAATTTATTATGTTAATAACATTAATTAAGACATTTGGAGTCTAAATATAAAATACAATAAAAACATATGAACAAAATTTAAATGTGTCAACACCTTGATCATAAGATGTATGAGCTGCAAATTGTCAATCTGCTTGTTGAGAATGGGAACCACAGAGTCCAGAATTGATGTAATTGGAGTGTCCACAGTTCCAGATAAACAGCCGATCAATGTGTGGCTGATAATGAGTGTCTTGAGAGATTTTCACAGGCAGGTGGGCGACTGAATAAATATAAATTGGATTACCTTCTCCTAGGGCTGGTCCGTACCGAGCGTCCTCGGTATTGCGGTCCTGCAATGCCCAGTGTCCGTCTGCGCGGCAAGGAGATGACTGTGTGGTGACCAGGCAACCAGCGGTAAATGGTGTAGTTTCAGCCGCGTTCTGAGAGAAGGTGTCAACAGCCGTGCACGGGGCCGATGCGTGGGGCTGAAACGCCGGATGGCTCTACGAGCAATTCACTGCCTGATCCGTGGTGGTCTCCACAATATACTGAGAAGAGTAGCTGACGGCCGTATGATGAGCCGAGATGTGCAGCCGGTGTGGAGCCGGGATGTCTGTGGTTCATTGGGCAGTTTGAGCCAAGATGTGAAGCCGATGTGGAACCGGGATGTCTGTGGCTCAGTGTGCAGCTTGCTACCTTATAGGTAAAATGATCAAGGTGTGCAAAGAGGCGGTGTCCTGACGCGTTTCGTCACAGATCATGTGACTTTGTCAAAGTCACATGATCTGTGATGAAACGCGTCAGACCCCGCCTCTTTGCACACCTTGATCATTTTACCTATAAGTGTTACGATCCTGATGCTCAGGACAGGGGAGATCTTATGTAGTGAGTCCTGAGCACCAAGACGGAATGCTGGGATTGGGAAATGGGAAGGAAATAGCCCCTAGCACCCTACCTCCGTTGTCTTACCCGTGTTATCAATTGACGCCTGAACGACTATGGTTTCTTGGGCCCATGGCAGCCGCGTTTGAAGGGCGGATTAGGTCTGCCCAACTCCGATGCCCCCTCAGGTCTTAAAGAGAGACAATGCGTGAACTGAGACAGGGTAATAACAAGGGGACCTCTAACTGAAACAACCACGCTAGGGGCTATAAACTACCTAAAAACTAAACGTATGTGCGGCACGCCGCCAAAGGAAAAGAACTACAAAAGAAACCACTGTCCACTCCCCTACACGGCACCGCCGAGTTCCGGGGAGGACAGTGAAAGCGGAAACCTCCGCAAATGCACCAATTCACAGTAAAGTAAACACTAAGCGGCATAGGCCGCAACACGCTGCAGAAGCCGCTACTCACGAAACCGGGCGAGAACCCCAGATGACAAACAGGTTCGCAAGGACTAGAAGGATTCCCAGGACCGGCTTCGGACCTCCAAAGTACCAAAGGGCAGGGAGCAAGATCCACCAAACACGTCTGACAGGAACAGAGTTCTGACAAGGAGAGAGAGAGAAAGCTCTTGTGTGGGCGCACTCTTATGAAAAAATTAACATTCAATTATGACAAATACATTAAAACATATGTTTATTAGTCAACTTAAAAATAAGAGATAGTCCCTCTATGATCCAAAAAAGGGGGTGTGAACATAAGAAAAATGTGAGAGAAAAAAAATGAATA
The DNA here is from genome assembly GCF_028390025.1 of Pseudophryne corroboree. Classification (NCBI taxonomy): domain Eukaryota; kingdom Metazoa; phylum Chordata; class Amphibia; order Anura; family Myobatrachidae; genus Pseudophryne; species Pseudophryne corroboree. The sequence goes on along the minus strand of NC_086444.1, from coordinate 398,988,267 downwards.
TAAATATAAATAGTATATATAATAATAATAATAAAATGTTCTGGTCTGTTGAATCACACAAGAAGGATTTAGAAAGGCTGCAGACACAAAATAGTCTAGCACCCATTTCTCCTGACCAGTACAGATAATCTGTATTAATGAGACCAACCAAGGAGATCAGTACTGTATATTGGAGGACCGCTTAGATTGAGTTAATACCAAGTAGTTAGATATTAACCCATTAATCAATTTTGTTCAAACAAATTTGAGAATGTCTAGATCAGCATAACCTGAACATTGGTAGGAGTAAAAGAGGAATGTTAGAGATAGTACGTAGTGGTGATACTGCTGTTGGTGTCCACCCTTCAAAAGAAGGGGAATAATCCGTACTCTACAAAACCGGGTATTCCCAGGGAGTCTCCTCTCAAGGTACTGACCTGGCCCGACGCTGTTTCGCTTCCAAGATCGGACGAGATCGGGCATTAGCAGCGTGGTATGATAGTAGAGAGGCTATCTACCAATGAGAGTGCACCTATATAGGAATAGTGAGAGAAAGAGATTATAGAAAAGATAAGGTCATACAGTGTGTGGATCTACTTTCCACGTTAGGCAGTGTAAAAGGGATTACCACGCAGTGGCATCGTTAACCCTGGATCGAGGATGAGAGTCCACAGAATGATAGTGAGAGCGAAAGAAAAAGAGAGAAGAATTGAGAGCTGAATAAAAAGTCAGCTGTTGAGCAGTGTCTCAGAGAGGAGACCAAGACACAAGATAAGAGGCGTCAGGTAGGTCTGTGTATCTAACCATAAATGATGTATCAATTCCTATTTATGCAGAAAAACAATCATGAATACACTGTCAAAGAAATCATTACTTAGGGTAAAAGGATAGCATCAGCCTGTTGAGTGTAACCTGCTGAAGGAGAAGATGATGATATCGACGTGATAAGCAGAATACAACAAATAGATCTAATCTACAATCTGTAGGATTAATGGACTGTAAACACAGAAAATCCTAGTTGTATAAATCACATATGCATTCCTGTTTTACCAAATCCATTCATGGGTACAGTATCCAAATAATAATCATTGCTAAGGTTAGAGGATGGCATCAGCCCATTAAGTGTACCACACTGTTCCTCATAATGAAAGATGAGTGCAGCACAGTGAATAAGTCTAATCGGCAATCTATAAGATTAATGGGCTATAATAGGCACAGAAATTCTAGCAGCATGATATGCAGTATAAATCAGAGTGCCTGAGTGAGATAGGCACTAATAGCAAAGGTAATAAAGACTCCAAAGTCATATATAGGTGTGAAAAAAATGATACTCAAGGTGTCAGGTGAGGAGACAGGTGGCAGTCAGTACTGCTCCAAGGAAGGTCTCGTCGTGAAGTCCGTGGAAAACGCGTTTCGCCCGTCGGGGCTTGTTCACTTCCGGGATCTCACATTAGATACAGCAGATGGGGTTTAAAAACCCTGCTAATAAAAATAGCAGCCAATGAAGTGTGAGTGTGGGGGCGGGAGTATGAATAAATTTGAGTTGGGATACGTGAAGTCTGATCTGAGAAGGTGTGTAGCGCGTCCTGGCCAATCAGAGCAGACGGTGCGTCTGTGTATGGGCGGGGAGGGGCGTGCTGTAATACACGTAATCAAATTGTCCGTCAGGCATAGGAAATGAGGAGGGATCAGTTAAGGGAAATGAATCGCCATCTTTGAAGATGGATTGCCAGTAATGCCTCAGTTAATAGTGAAAATTAACATATAATGTTTTAAAATAGAATGTTGATAAACCCGTCCGAATGTTGCTGGATGGGGACTGAAGTAATATATAGCAGACAGAGGGGGTTGCCGGCTGAAAGTACGAATTAAGGGCGGAAAAGTTATTTACTGGCAATTGGGGCGAGTGCAGTACGCCTCGGCCAATCAACAAGAGGATGCTATGGACCAATTGTCTGTGGACCCTGTATGAGAGGTAGGTGTATTCGAATAGTACCTGGATATTGCCCTCACTGCAAGTTATCAATCTTTCCACAAGATCCCTCTCTTTGGATCATATGGCGGTACTTACCAAGGGACTCTCCTTTTCGCCATCTAAGTCCTTCAACAGATTCTCCTGGGAAAAAGATCTGAGACTGTTTGGGAGAAAACTTCTCCTTAAAAAATTATTTTCGAAACAGCAAGGTGGACAATTAGAGAACATCGTTGATCCTGATCTCACCACTGATGATCTCATTGCTATTCACGAGTTGGAAGAACTATAGGCTGAATCGAGCATGGATGCACCAGCGACATATAGGCCTCAGTGTAGACCTAAATCTATGTTTTTTCCTCCAGATAATAATAACCCAGAGATCAGGGTATTTTTGAATAGAGTCTCTAAAGAATTTGATGACATCTATGCCCAAACCAGAAAGGGCCTTCATCGCTTCCCCTCGAATCTTAAATTCTAAGAGCGCAGAGCTCTACAAGAACTGGAAACCTGGCATGATGTCATCTTTAAACCATCTGACAAAGGCGGAAATATCGTTCTCTGGCCACGAGTGTTAGGCGCCGGGGTCCGCTCGGCCGTGCGGCCCGGCGCCTAGCAACCAGGGACGCCGTGCGCGTTCAGCCGCCGGCTCCCTGGCAACGCTAAGACGCCGGGCGCACGGAGCCGCTCTGACCTTAGCAACGGGGACGCCACGTTCAGCCGCGTTCCCCGTTGCTGGGTCTATTCTCATTACCCTGATTATGTGCTGGCCGAGCAGCATGCAAGCTGCACGGCATTTCTATTTGATTGTCCTGTCTGGATCCTGATTGGAGGGTGCCTGAATAAAGGCACCCTCAGGACTTCTTACAGACGCCGGTGATAGCTTCCTGTTTGCCTGTGTCTGCTGCAGAGAGTTCCCAGTCCCGGTCTTTTCGGTTGTTCCTGTCCTCAGAGATCCTGTACTCGGAAGTTACCATCTGTTCCTGGAGTCTGACCGAGCACCTTTAACATCTGGTGGCGTTCGTGAGTCGCGGCGCAGCCGTGTGTTGCGGCTTGTCCGCTTCTGTTTATTATTTTGTTTAATTGTGTTCTGGAGCTTTGCGGAGGATTCCGCTTCCACAGATCCACTCTGGTGTCCGGCGGTGCCGGATAGGAGTGTCGGATCAGTGGATCCTTGGTTGTCCTTTTTCCTGGCGGCTAGTCCGCACATACCTTTTGATTTAGTTAGTTAGCTTGTAACCCCTGGCCTGGTTGCTTAGTCAGAGGGCCCCTTGTTATCACCCTGTCTCGGACTTCCCCTTGTCTCCCATTAAGACCTGCGGGGGCATCGGGGTTGGGCAGACATAATCCGCCCTTCGAACGCGGCTGCCATGGGCTCAAGCAACCATAGTCTCGCAGGGGATTTCTGATAACACGGGCGAGACAACGGAGTTAGGGCGCCAGGGGTTACTAGGCTATCCAGCTCCCACAACCAGCTTATTTTCCTGTACTCAGATCCCTGCCATAAGATCTCCTCCGGTCTGGAGTACAGGAATCATAACATTATCACCGGCCCACAAAAGAAAAGATTTAACTTACAGTAAATTTTTTCACTTTTTAGTTGGGAGATTTTTGTCGGCCTTATGAATCCCACCGGTGTTGGGCCAAACCCTGGCCAGCTTCTTGTTAGTCAGATTCAGGAACTTACTCAGATGGTTCAGGATCTGTCCCTCCGGGTGAGGTCACAGGAAGATCTGTTACGGACTTCCCCGAGGGTCATCCCTGAACCAAAAATGCATCTGCCTGACCGTTTTTCTGGGGATAGAAAACAGTTTTTTAATTTTAAAGAATCTTGCAAACTGCATTTTCGTTTAAGACCAGTTACCTCAGGTACAGAGGCTCAGCGGGTTGGGATTATTATTTCTCTACTTCAGGGGGATCCTCAGACCTGGGCTTTTGGTTTAAAGACAGACGATCCGGCCTTATCGTCTGTAGACGCCTTTTTAAAATCTTTAGGGCTATTGTATGACGACCCTGATAGAGAGGCGTCCGCAGAAAGTCAGTTGCGTGCTCTTAGACAGGGTAGGAATCCCGCAGAGAATTATTGTACGGAGTTTCGCCGTTGGTCGAACGACTGTGGCTGGAATGACCCAGCCCTGCGCAGTCAGTTTCGCCTCGGCTTATCGGAATCTATAAAAGACAGTCTCCTCCAGTATCCCGCTCCTGAGACCCTCGATAACCTCATGGAGCTATCTATTAAAATAGATCGTCGGCTCAGAGAGCGGAGGGCTGAAAAAGGGGCATCTGTCGGGTCCTCTCCCTGGGTTCCTTCCATTCCTGTAGACATAGAGGAGCCTATGCAGATTGGTCTCTCCAAATTGTCTCCGGAAGAAAGAACCAGGAGGCAAAATTATGGTCTGTGTTTATACTGCGGAGGTAAGGGACATTTTGCCCGTAGTTGTCCAAACAAGTTGGGAAACTTCCTGACCAAGTGAATTGTGAGGGGGTTCACTTTGGTCTGCAGCTCATCTCCTCAAATAATTCACTGTTGGTTCCTGCTAAAGTTTCCTATGGCAGCCTCTGTTCCTCGGTCTCTGCTTTTGTGGACAGTGGAGCTGCAGGAAACTTTATGGATTTAACATGGGCCAAGGCCTTAGGTATTCCTCAGCTAACCTTAGGTAGGTGTATCACCATGCATGGTTTAGATGGGAGTCCTTTATCCAATGGGGTTATTTCTCTATGTACACCTCCTGTTTTGCTCTCGGTGGGAGCTCTGCATTCTGAAAAAATTTAGTTTTTCCTTACCCATTGTCCAGCAGTTCCTGTGGTTCTGGGTCATCCTTGGCTGGCCTTTCATAATCCCGTCATTGATTGGCAGTCTGGGGAGATCCTACAATGGGGTACCATCTGTGATAAAGAATGTATTACGCTTCCTATCCGAGTAGCTGCCGCCAGTTCCGCACATATTCCTGGGGAATACCAGGATTTTGTTGATGTGTTTTCCAAGGGCAATGCGGATATTTTGCCTCCCCATAGGCCTTATGATTGTGCCATTGAGTTAATTCCTGGTGCCACGTTGCCTAAAGGAAGGTTATATGCATTGTCTGGTCCTGAAAATGTGGCCATGAATGAGTATGTGAAAGAAAGCCTTGGGAAAGGGTTTATCAGGCCATCTAAATCCCCTTTAAGTGCAGGTTTCTTCTTCGTAGAGAAGAAGGATGGTTCACTCAGACCCTGCATTGACTTTAGAGCTTTGAATAAAATCTCAGTAAAGAATACTTACCCTCTGCCGCTGATCTCTGTCCTCTTTGATCAGCTACGTTCGGCTGTTATTTTTTCTAAGATTGATCTTAGAGGAGCATATAACCTCATCAGAATCAGGTCAGGGGATGAGTGGAAAACGGCATTTAGTACTCAGTCGGGCCACTATGAGTATCTGGTCATGCCATTCGGCCTATCTAACGCTCCGGCAGTTTTCCAGGATCTCATTAATGATGTGCTCCGTGAGTTTCTGGGAAGATTCGTCGTGGTCTATTTAGACGATATTTTGATATATTCTGACTCCGTGGAACAACATGTTACCCAGGTGCGTCAGGTGCTAAAGAGATTACGTGAAAATCACTTATATGCCAAGCTGGAGAAGTGTGAATTTCATGTCACGGAAGTATCCTTTTTAGGGTACATTATTTCCCCTCGGGGATTCCGAATGGAACCAAAAAAGCTCCAAGCCATCCTTAGTTGGGCGCAACCCACCAATTTAAAAGCAATTCAGTGCTTTTTAGGGTTTGCAAACTACTATAGAAGATTTATTCACTCTTTCTCTGACCTAGTTGCTCCCATTGTGGCACTTACTAAGAAGGGAGCAGATCCTACCAATTGGTCATGTAAAGCGGAGTTATCTTTTCAGGCCTTAAAACAAGCCTTTGTCTCAGCCCCTGTCCTTAGACATCCCAACCCAGAATTACCTTTCATTATTGAGGTGGATGCCTCGGAGGTTGGAGTAGGGGCTATCCTTTCTCAGAAGGATCCAGATTCCCTTGAGTTACATCCTTGTGCCTTTATGTCCAGGAAATTCTCATCTGCAGAATCCAACTACGATGTTGGTAACCGGGAATTGCTGGCTATTAAATGGGCTTTCGAGGAGTGGAGACATTGGCTTGAAGGAGCTACCCACACCATTTCAGTTTTGACTGATCACAAAAATCTTCAATACATTGAATCGGCTAAACGACTGAATTCCCGACAGGCTCGTTGGGCTTTATTTTTTACTCGTTTCAAATTCATTATCACCTTCAGACCAGGTTCCAAGAATACCAAGGCAGATGCCCTGTCACGCAGTTTCCTTCCGGTTCAAGACAACAGTCCTGTTACTCCCATACTTCCGCCTTCAGTCATTCAGGCAGGTCTCACACAGGATGTATTTTCCCAATTAAAGCTGCTTCAACATCAAGCTCCGGGAAATACTCCTGCTAGTCGTCTTTTTGTTCCTGAGTTTTTGAGAGCAACTGTTTTGGCGGAACTTCATGATAGCAAAGTTGCAGGGCATCCGGGAATCGCTAAGACTTTGGAATTAGTATCCCGCTCAGTATGGTGGCCTGGTCTTTCCAAAGACATTAAAGAGTTTGTTTTTTCGTGTCAGGTCTGTGCACAGCATAAAGTTCCCCGTTCTTTGCCTATTGGTCAACTTATGCCCTTGAAAGTTCCTCTTAGGCCATGGTCGCATATCTCCATGGATTTTGTGGTGGATCTCCCTCTGTCAGCCGGATGCCGAGTCATATGGGTGGTAGTGGACCGTTTTAGCAAGATGGCCCATTTTATTGCTCTTCCCCGATTGCCATCTGCCCAGGGATTGGCAGTCTTGTTCCTCCGTCATGTTTTCAGACTCCATGGGTTACCCACTGATATTGTTTCTGACAGGGGTCCACAATTCATTGCGCAATTTTGGAAGTCTTTTTGTGCTTCATTAAAGATGAAATTATCATTAACCTCCGGCTATCATCCACAATCCAATGGACAGACTGAGCGAGTTAACCAATCTCTAAAACAATATTTGCGTTTGTACTCGGCCAAACTCCAAAATGACTGGTCTGAGTTTCTTCCATTGGCGGAGTTTGCTTATAATAATGCCTGTCATTCCTCCACCAATGTGTCTCCATTTTTTGCAGTTTTTGGTTTCCACCCCAGAGCTAATTCATTTTTTCAACATTCCTCTGTCTCCTCTCTGGCCCTGACCTCTCATCTTAAACTTATTTGGAAAAAAGTGCACCTGGCTCTCAGAAAAGCAGCTTTCCGGGAAAAAAAAATTTCTGACAGGCTCCGGCGGCCGTGCACTTTTAAAGTAGGAGACAGGGTGTGGTTGTCGACTCGCAACATCAAACTTCGACAAACCTCAGCCAGATTGGGTCCTAGATATATTGGACCATTTCTCATTATCAAAAAAGTCGATCCAGTTGCTTTCCGGTTACGTTTACCAAAAACTTTACGGATCGGAAATACCTTCCATTGCTCATTGCTTAAACCATATGTTTCGTCCAGCAGATTTCCTCGTAAAAAATCTCAGGGGAGATCACCAGTTAATGTACAGGGTCAGCAAGAGTTCTTGGTTGAGAAGGTTCTCGATTCCAAGTTGTCCCGGGGTCGGCTTTATTTTTTGGTGCATTGGAGAGGTTATGGGCCAGAGGAAAGGTCGTGGGTCCTGGATGAAGACCTTCATGCCCCAAAGCTCAAAAGGGCATTTTTTCGTGAATTTCCTCGGAAACCTGGCTTTAGGGGTTCCTTGACCCCTCCTCAAGGGGGGGGGTACTGTTAGGCGCCGGGGTCCGCTCGGCCGTGCGGCCCGGCGCCTAGCAACCAGGGACGCCGTGCGCGTTCAGCCGCCGGCTCCCTGGCAACGCTAAGACGCCGGGCGCACGGAGCCGCTCTGACCTTAGCAACGGGGACGCCACGTTCAGCCGCGTTCCCCGTTGCTGGGTCTATTCTCATTACCCTGATTATGTGCTGGCCGTGCAGCATGCAAGCTGCACGGCATTTCTATTTGATTGTCCTGTCTGGATCCTGATTGGAGGGTGCCTGAATAAAGGCACCCTCAGGACTTCTTACAGACGCCGGTGATAGCTTCCTGTTTGCCTGTGTCTGCTGCAGAGAGTTCCCAGTCCCGGTCTTTTCGGTTGTTCCTGTCCTCAGAGATCCTGTACTCGGAAGTTACCATCTGTTCCTGGAGTCTGACCGAGCACCTTTAACATCTGGTGGTGTTCGTGAGTCGCGGCGCAGCCGTGTGTTGCGGCTTGTCCGCTTCTGTTTATTATTTTGTTTAATTGTGTTCTGGAGCTTTGCGGAGGATTCCGCTTCCACAGATCCACTCTGGTGTCCGGCGGTGCCGGATAGGAGTGTCGGATCAGTGGATCCTTGGTTGTCCTTTTTCCTGGCGGCTAGTCCGCACATACCTTTTGATTTAGTTAGTTAGCTTGTAACCCCTGGCCTGGTTGCTTAGTCAGAGGGCCCCTTGTTATCACCCTGTCTCGGACTTCCCCTTGTCTCCCATTAAGACCTGCGGGGGCATCGGGGTTGGGCAGACATAATCCGCCCTTCGAACGCGGCTGCCATGGGCTCAAGCAACCATAGTCTCGCAGGGGATTTCTGATAACACGGGCGAGACAACGGAGTTAGGGCGCCAGGGGTTACTAGGCTATCCAGCTCCCACAACCAGCTTATTTTCCTGTACTCAGATCCCTGCCATAAGATCTCCTCCGGTCTGGAGTACAGGAATCATAACAACGAGAAATGTACATCACTGAGGCTCACCGACAATCACATAACACCTCTTGCTATAAGAAACTTCTTAATGACTCAACCACCAGATTTTTGAAGGCTTATAATTCTATAATACAACATGCGGCAGCACAGGGTACTATTACCAAATCGGAGCAAAAATATTTGACTACTCAGAATCCGAAAACACCCACTGTCAGGAATCGACTTACCAGGCTGACATCCGTCCGCCGCTGCGGACTCCGTCCCGGCTCCCTGCGGTCACCGGTCGCCTATGCCCCTGCCATGGGTCATCATCTGGATCCTGGGGGCACTGCTGAGACAGCAGGCGTGTAGCGCGCCGCGTCCCCGCTGGGCCGCGGCGTGGGCGCCGCCATGACAGTCTGCAATAGCCAGTATGCTGCGGCCAATCCGGTGCGTGGCCGCACCCACCTTTCCTGCACTCATCCAATCCCTGCGTACCTTGGGGTATATAGGAGGCTACAGGTACAGCTCACAGGCATCCTGGACTTTGTGTCTATCTGCGACCTACATGAAAGGATCGGTTCCTGTCTCTCCTGAGTTCCTGGTTCTCTGCTAAGAACATTATACTCCTGGTTACTCTGCATTCTCCCGTGGAACTTCAAGGCTCAGCAATACCTGCAACCTGCATAAGGCTTCACACTCATCACCACCTTGTGTGCTTCAGCCTGCAGTTGAAGACAAACTCCAGGTGCGTTCATTTCCTCCACCTGTGACACAGCTTGCTGCTGCCAGTGCCCATCACCTGCACTGTGAGTCGGTCTCCTGCTTATGCTCAGGTTTGCTATATCATCTACTGCCTAGTTTCCCGTTTTAACCCTGCACTGGTTTCCAAGCCAGAACCATTCCATAAGACATTCTGCTCTTCTGATTTATATTCTGGATATTATTTCTCAAATTCATTTATCATTCATTTGCCATAGACTTTCAGATTCATTACTGAGTGATTGACTTTTTTCACCTGTTATTATTATTTCTGCTGCAATAACTGTTATACATCTGCCTAATAAAAATACCTTTGCGCTCATGCGCAGGAACGTTATTCAACCTCCTCGTTTCCTTCCTTCCACCTCCACTGACCCACTAGCGCCCCCTCCGGGGACACAGACCGAACACAATCTGACAGTAAGTCCAGGATCGATGGACTCGGATGGTGGACGGAGTGTGGGGTCAGAGGCCTTGCAAGATCTGGTCTCCCGTCTGGATGGTCAAGAGGTTGCGCAGCAGCAGATGTTTCACTTTCTACAAGGGATGTCCTCCCGATTGGATACACTGCAGCAATCCCTGCCCAGTGTACTTTCACCTACTGTTCCAGTTACTCCAGCACCTGCCAGTGCTGTAAATTCTTCTACGTCGGCTGCATCAGTTCCAGTATCACGCCTGCACCTGCCCGTGCCGAGCAAATATGATGGCAGTCCTAAACTATGTCGCGGCTTTCTCAATCAGTGTGAAATACAGTTTGAGTTATTGCCACATAACTTTCCCACACCAAGGTCCAAGGTTGCCTACATCATTTCCTTACTCTCTGGTTCTGCTCTGAGTTGGGTGTCTCCTCTGTGGGAACGTGCTGACCCTCTGATCAACAACTACTCAGACTTCGTGTCAACCTTTAGACGGATCTTTGACGAACCTGGTCGAGCAACATCAGCTTCGGCAGACCTGATCCAACTTCGTCAAGGTAACCGAAGCATGGGACAATATGTCATCCAGTTCCAGACGTTGGCTGCAGAGATCCAGTGGAACAACCAAGCTCTGGTAGCAGCCTTCTGGCACGGACTTTCGGATCGGATCAAGGACGAATTGACAACCCGTGACATTCCTGTTCAACTGCCTGATTTGATCTCCCTATGTATTAAGCTGGACTCTCGCATCCGCGAACGCAATAATGAACGCGCTCGGAGTGAGTCTCGCAGAGCAAGGTACATACCTCCTGTACAGTTCCAGTCTCCCTCTTCTGACGAGCCTATGCAGATTAATAGGTCCCGCCTATCTCCTGAAGAGCGGGCAAGAAGAATACGGGAGAGGCTCTGCCTGTACTGTGCTGTTGCGGGTCATCAAATTAACTCCTGCACGATGCGTTCGGGAAACGCCAGATCCTGACTTGTAAGGGAGGAGTCAAGTTAGGATCTCTCAGTCAAGCTCCTTCCCAACAAGACCTCATTCTTCCAGTGACGCTAGAAACCTCCGTTGGGCTCCAGTCTGCGTCAGCATTAGTGGACTGCGGTGCTGCAGGAAATTTTATCACCCAAGCTGCCGTAAATAAATTTCGTCTGTCTACCTGTGAACTTTCTTGTCCTGTATACATTACTGCTGTGGATGGTAGTAGAATCTCTAAGGGGAACATTTCACATCAAACTACCCCAGTGGTTCTGGGAGTTGGATTTCTTCATTCAGAACTGATCAAGTTCCTGGTCATCCCTCAGGCCACCCAGGAGATTGTCTTGGGCATGCCTTGGCTCCAGCTACATAACCCACAGTTCAACTGGACAACGTTGCAGCTTACCTCATGGGGTTCACATTGTCACCAATCCTGCTTAGCCCAAGTGTGTCCCATTAAATCAACCGAAGTAAAGTCACAGCTAAGTCTTCCAGCAGTTTATCAAGACTTCGCAGACGTCTTCTGTGAAAAGGCTGCTGATATTCTGCCGCCCCATAGGGAATGGGATTGTCCCATCGATCTCCTTCCTGGCAAGAAGCCACCTAGGGGGCGCACCTACCCTTTATCTGTTCCTGAAACAGAGGCGATGAGTAATTACATCAGAGAGAATCTCCAGAAAGGATTCATCCGTCCGTCATCATCACCCGCTGGTGCAGGTTTCTTCTTTGTCAAAAAGAAGGATGGAGGACTGCGTCCATGCATTGACTATCGGGGTCTCAATGACATTACCATCAAGAATAGTTATCCTTTACCACTCATTACCGAACTTTTTGATAGAGTTAAGGGGGCCCGCATTTTCACCAAGTTAGATCTCCGCGGTGCCTATAATCTCATCAGAATCCGGAGTGGTGACGAGTGGAAAACAGCTTTCAACACTCGAGATGGCCATTATGAATACCTGGTAATGCCATTTGGGTTGAGTAATGCTCCAGCGGTATTCCAACACTTTGTGAATGAAATTTTTCGAGATATGCTGTATAAATACCTCGTTGTCTACCTAGATGATATTCTTATCTTTTCTCAAGACCTTCCATCTCATCGCCTACAAGTCTGTGAAGTTCTCCGACGTCTTCGTGAGAATCGTCTCTACGGGAAACTATCTAAATGCACCTTTGAAGTTCCCTCTATACCCTTTCTGGGTTATATAATCTCCGGATCGGATCTTCAGATGGACCCGACGAAATTGGAAGCCATTGCCAACTGGTCCATTCCAACTTCCCTCAAAGCTATCCAGCGGTTCCTGGGTTTCGCCAACTACTATAGAAAATTTATTCGAGGATTCTCCACTCTCATCGCTCCTATTACCAACCTGACTCGGAAAGGGGCAGATCATTCCAACTGGTCAGAGGAAGCCTTGGCAGCCTTCCGGAAAATCAAGCTAGCCTTTATGTCTGCTCCAGTGCTGTCACAGCCAGATGTCGACAGACCATTCGAGTTGGAGGTAGATGCCTCTACAGTTGGGGTAGGTGCTGTTCTCTCCCAGAAGGGATCTGATGGGAAAGTCCACCCGTGTGGATTCTATTCTCGCAAGTTTCTTCCTGCAGAAGCTAACTACTCCGTGGGAGATCAAGAGTTACTGGCAATCAAGCTGGCTCTCGAGGAATGGAGATATCTCCTAGAAGGGGCCAAACATCCGTTTAACATCTTCACGGATCATAAGAACTTGCTTTATTTAAAAGCAGCCCAGTGCCTTAACCCTCGCCAGTCCAGGTGGGCTATGTTTTTCTCACGTTTTAATTTTAAGCTTCATTTCCGCCCAGGTTCACAGAATGTGAAAGCCGATGCATTATCCCGATCCATGGAATCTGAAGAAGGAACATCTGACTCTGTGCCACATTCCATCCTGAGTCCCGTGGTTTTCGCTGCCTCTCAAGTCTCCCCAGCTCCTCCTCCTGGTAAGACTTTTGTTTCCTCAGAGCTCCGTCCCAAGTTGCTATCTTGGGCCCATCAGTCCAAGTTTACTGGTCATCCTGGTGTCCTGAAGACATTCAAGTTCCTTTCCGCATCATATTGGTGGCCAAAGATGAAAATGGACATCCAGGATTTCGTGGCATCCTGTCCTAAATGCGTGCAGCACAAGACTCCTCGTCAGTCACCAGCAGGTCAGTTACAACCCTTGTCTGTCCCTAGTCGTCCTTGGTCTCATCTGTCCATGGATTTTATCACTGACCTTCCATCTTCTCAGGGACATAATACCATTTGGGTTGTAGTGGACAGATTCACCAAGATGGCTCATTTCGTTCCCCTCCAGGGTCTCCCTTCTGCCCCGAAACTTGCCCAAATCTTCATACAGGAGATTTTCCGCTTACATGGTTTACCCTCTGAAATAATATCTGATCGGGGGGTACAGTTTGTAGCGAGGTTTTGGAGGGCCCTCTGTTCTGCCATGCAGGTAAAATTGAAATTCTCGTCATCATACCATCCTCAGACGAATGGGCAGACAGAGAGAGTCAATCAAGAACTTGAGACTTTTTTAAGGTTATATGTGTCATCTTCCCAGGATGATTGGTTCAATCTGCTCCCGTGGGCCGAGTTTGCCCATAACTTTCGATATCATACTGCCACTGATACGACACCATTCTTTGCAGTTTATGGGCAACATCCCCGTGTACCTGAATTCCAAGAGCTTCCTCATATGGATGTTCCAGCTGCCACTTCTGCACTAACTCAGTTTTCAACCATTTGGAAAAAGATTCACGTTTCCCTCAAAAAAGCCTCCAGTCGATATAAGATCTTTGCCGACCGCAAGAGACGTGCGGTTCCCTATTTGAAACCTGGGGATCGAGTTTGGTTATCAACCCGCAACCTTCGTCTCAGGGTTCCTTCCATGAAGTTTGCACCACGCTTCATTGGTCCTTACCCTATTGAGAGTGTCATCAACCCAGTGGCTTACAAGTTGAAATTACCATCTTCACTTCGTATACCTAATGCCTTTCACATTTCTCTCCTCAGACCTTTAGTTCTAAACCGCTTTCAGAATACTCTTCCAGCAGGTCCCAAGATCCGAACTCAGCGGGGCGTGGAATTTGAGATCAACAAGATTCTGGACTCCCGTTGCCGGTATGGACGTCTCCAGTACCTGGTCGATTGGTGCGGTTATGGCCCAGAGGAGAGAAGCTGGGTGAATTCATCTGATGTCCATGCTCCTAGGTTGGTCCGTGTTTTCCACAGCGCTCATCCCTCCAAACCACGTGGGTGTTCGGTGTCCACCCCTAAAGGAGGGGGTACTGTCAGGAATCGACTTACCAGGCTGACATCCGTCCGCCGCTGCGGACTCCGTCCCGGCTCCCTGCGGTCACCGGTCACCTATGCCCCTGCCATGGGTCATCATCTGGATCCTGGGGGCACTGCTGAGACAGCAGGCGTGTAGCGCGCCGCGTCCCCGCTGGGCCGCGGCGTGGGCGCCGCCATGACAGTCTGCAATAGCCAGTATGCTGCGGCCAATCCGGTGCGTGGCCGCACCCACCTTTCCTGCACTCATCCAATCCCTGCGTACCTTGGGGTATATAGGAGGCTACAGGTACAGCTCACAGGCATCCTGGACTTTGTGTCTATCTGCGACCTACATGAAAGGATCGGTTCCTGTCTCTCCTGAGTTCCTGGTTCTCTGCTAAGAACATTATACTCCTGGTTACTCTGCATTCTCCCGTGGAACTTCAAGGCTCAGCAATACCTGCAACCTGCATAAGGCTTCACACTCATCACCACCTTGTGTGCTTCAGCCTGCAGTTGAAGACAAACTCCAGGTGCGTTCATTTCCTCCACCTGTGACACAGCTTGCTGCTGCCAGTGCCCATCACCTGCACTGTGAGTCGGTCTCCTGCTTATGCTCAGGTTTGCTATATCATCTACTGCCTAGTTTCCCGTTTTAACCCTGCACTGGTTTCCAAGCCAGAACCATTCCATAAGACATTCTGCTCTTCTGATTTATATTCTGGATATTATTTCTCAAATTCATTTATCATTCATTTGCCATAGACTTTCAGATTCATTACTGAGTGATTGACTTTTTTCACCTGTTATTATTATTTCTGCTGCAATAACTGTTATACATCTGCCTAATAAAAATACCTTTGCGCTCATGCGCAGGAACGTTATTCAACCTCCTCGTTTCCTTCCTTCCACCTCCACTGACCCACTAGCGCCCCCTCCGGGGACACAGACCGAACACAATCTGACACCCACCTTCTACCTACTTCCCAAGATACACAAGGATGCTACTGTACCTCCTGGAAGACCAATCTTGTCCGGTAACGGGGGATTGTTGGAACAACCAAGCCAGTTCCTGGACCTCCATCTTCGTGAATTTGTTCTCTCTTTACCATCCTATCTGCAGGATACAGCAGATTTACTACGAAAGATTCACAACATACACTGTGAGGAAAATCTCCTATTGGTTACTCTGGATGTAGAAGCACTCTACACGAGTATAAACCATCACCAAGGAATCACAGCTGTAAAGTATTTTTTGGATCAAGGAGGAGCCAGTGATTTTTCGGATTTCCTTTTGATGTTACTTGACTTTGTCCTTTCCAAAAACTACTTTGTATTTCAGGACCAATTCTTTCTGCAAATAAGGGGAACCGCAATGGGCGCGGCTTGCGCCCCGACTTATGCTAACTTGTTCTTGGGATGGTGGGAGCATCATTATGTTTTCAGCCCTATGAATGAGAGATATACCACGCACGTGGAACTGTGGCTTAGGTATATCGATGACATTTTCATCATCTGGAACGGGGAAAAGGATCTCCTAATTCAATTCATCGGACTACTCAACACCAATGATCTGAACCTCAGATTGACTCATACCATCAGCTCAGATAGAGTT
Organism: Pseudophryne corroboree; assembly: GCF_028390025.1. Taxonomy (NCBI): domain Eukaryota; kingdom Metazoa; phylum Chordata; class Amphibia; order Anura; family Myobatrachidae; genus Pseudophryne; species Pseudophryne corroboree. The sequence continues at coordinate 398,972,562 of NC_086444.1, read as the reverse complement.
CCGTTCCTTGATTTGAAAATTTACAGATCTCACACAGGCTATTTGGAAAAAGAATTATATCGGAAGGAGACTGCAACAAACTGTCTCCTTTTCCAAACTAGCTCACACTTTCCACCGACTATTGAAAATATACCCAAAGGTGAATATCTCAGGTTAAGGCGTAACTGCTCCGAGGATCACACCTATCGAACCAAGAGCTGGGAACTCACAAATCGATTGCTTGCCAGAGGTTATAGCAAACGGTCACTAAAACGAGCCTATCAAGCTACTACATTGGTCAAGAGAGATCATTTAATTTTTGGGCCCAAAAAGACAACACCAGAAAAGACAACACCATTAGATTTATAGGAACCTTCTGCCCTGAGTGGCGAATGCTTAAAGAAGCTATAACCAAACATCTTCCTATACTTCGTATGGATCCGGACCTATCTCCTGTTGTGGGCCCCACGGTACAGATGAGCTGGCGCCGATCTCGAAATATCAAAGATCAATTAGTTCGGAGCCATTTGCTTATTTCATCACGCAAGAAACCAGTGACAACAGGATCTTTTCCGTGTGGTCAATGTAAATCATGCTCACACATACTGCAAACTAATACAGTCATTGACAAGTATGGTCAGTCAACCGAGATACCACATTTCTTTAACTGCAACACCCAAGCAGTAATATACTGCATCACTTGCAGTTGTAATGTAAAATATGTTGGTATGACCACACGGAAATTAAAAGAACGAGTCTTAGAACACCTGGGGAATATTCGGAATGCACCTAAAGATCTTGCACGCATGAAACAACTCACCACGGTTGCAAAACATTTTCATTTACAACACAAAGGATCCACCAAGGAATTAAAAGCCTTTGGCTTAGATCGTATTCATCTGGGCATACGAGGAGGCAACATGACCAAAGAACTATATAAAAAAGAGAGCGAATGGATCTTTCGCCTCGGGAGCCTTAGACCGCTCGGGCTGAATGAAACTATAAATTATGGTGTGTTCTTATAATATTGCTCACACTCCTACTAAGTGTATCCCAGATACACTCCATTAAATCCTCTTTTTATTCACCTTTCCTTGTTTTCCTTCACATACCAACATTAATCTGTTGGTAACTAGCCCCACAGATCAGATCACTAATATTTAGAACAATCATCCACTGACGTACACTTCCTACACTTTCATTTGGATTCATCTAATTCCACCTCACCACCACCATTTTTCCTCCTCCACCCTAATCATGTCCCACCTATTTTCACCATGAAAGTTTTTCATATTTCATCACCTCAAAGTTCTCATTCTTTTGCCTCATGACATCTATCAATCACAATTCCACTAATGGCCTTCTTACACCCTTCCCCACAGTCACCCCACCGCCCTTATTATTACGTTTCACTTCACCTTTCAAACATTAGCTAGGTATTTCTCAGTCACTTCATGCAGTAACCCCCCCCCCCCTCCCCCTTTTGTCACCTGCTTAGCACTCAATATTTACTTCTATTTATAATTATCTTATATAGAATTATTCATTTCTCCTTATATTCATTTACTTAGTTTACAGTCTCACATTCATCCTTTCATTTCTATATTTATTATTATTATTATTATTTTTATTCATTAATATCCATTATCATTATCATTATTATTCTTAATACTTATTTATATTATTTTAATCCTCACATTTATATACATATATTTTCTCTTTAAAAAAAATTTTTTTATATATTTTATTTTTATTTATTTTTTATTATTTTTATTATCAATATACTCTTCATTATTATCCTTACATCTATATTCATTATTATATATTTATTTTTTCATCAATATACAAATTTTTCATTTATCACATCCCAGCCCTCACATCACTCACTATCAATAGTTTTCAACCTATTACACACTTTTTTAACACTCCCTCTTTAATTATCCTTGTCCTCTCTATCCGGGCTGTCATTCCCTTCTCAAATATGGCGCCCACGGTATCCTACCCCGTGACCCTGTCCCTTCTATCCGATAGGGCAATATCCAGGTACTATTCGAATACACCTACCTCTCATACAGGGTCCATGGACAATTGGTCCATAGCATCCTCTTGTTGATTGGCCGAGGCGTACTGCACTCGCCCCAATTGCCAGTAAATAACTTTTCCGCCCTTAATTCGTACTTTCAGCCGGCAACCCCCTCTGTCTGCTATATATTACTTCAGTCCCCATCCAGCAACATTCGGACGGGTTTATCAACATTCTATTTTAAAACATTATATGTTAATTTTCACTATTAACTGAGGCATTACTGGCAATCCATCTTCAAAGATGGCGATTCATTTCCCTTAACTGATCCCTCCTCATTTCCTATGCCTGACGGACAATTTGATTACGTGTATTACAGCACGCCCCTCCCCGCCCATACACAGACGCACCGTCTGCTCTGATTGGCCAGGACGCGCTACACACCTTCTCAGATCAGACTTCACGTATCCCAACTCAAATTTATTCATACTCCCGCCCCCACACTCACACTTCATTGGCTGCTATTTTTATTAGCAGGGTTTTTAAACCCCATCTGCTGTATCTAATGTGAGATCCCGGAAGTGAACAAGCCCCGACGGGCGAAACGCGTTTTCCACGGACTTCACGACGAGACCTTCCTTGGAGCAGTACTGACTGCCACCTGTCTCCTCACCTGACACCTTGAGTATCATTTTTTTCACACCTATATATGACTTTGGAGTCTTTATTACCTTTGCTATTAGTGCCTATCTCACTCAGGCACTCTGATTTCTACTGCATATCATGCTGCTAGAATTTCTGTGCCTATTATAGCCCATTAATCTTATAGATTGCCGATTAGACTTATTCACTGTGCTGCACTCATCTTTCATTATGAGGAACAGTGTGGTACACTTAATGGGCTGATGCCATCCTCTAACCTTAGCAATGATTATTATTTGGATACTGTACCCATGAATGGATTTGGTAAAACAGGAATGCATATGTGATTTATACAACTAGGATTTTCTGTGTTTACAGTCCATTAATCCTACAGATTGTAGATTAGATCTATTTGTTGTATTCTGCTTATCACGTCGATATCATCATCTTCTCCTTCAGCAGGTTACACTCAACAGGCTGATGCTATCCTTTTACCCTAAGTAATGATTTCTTTGACAGTGTATTCATGATTGTTTTTCTGCATAAATAGGAATTGATACATCATTTATGGTTAGATTCACAGACCTACCTGACGCCTCTTATCTTGTGTCTTGGTCTCCTCTCTGAGACACTGCTCAACAGCTGACTTTTTATTCAGCTCTCAATTCTTCTCTCTTTTTCTTTCGCTCTCACTATCATTCTGTGGACTCTCATCCTCGATCCAGGGTTAACGATGCCACTGCGTGGTAATCAGTGGCGTAAGTTCGCCCCAGTCGCCCGGAGGCATGATAAATGTTGGTGCCCCCCCTACATATCGCCGGCATAACGACAGCGTGGTGAGCGCAAATGAGCCCCTTGCGGGCTCGCTACGCGCGCCACGCTATTTATTCTCCCTCCAGGGGGGGTCGTGGACCCCCACGAGGGAGAAAAACTGTCGGTATGCCGGCTGTCGGGATTCCGGCGACGGTATACTGTGCGCCGGGATCCCGACAGTTGGCAACCTGAAGACCACCTATAATGCCCCTGTACAGTGCCACATACATATAAAAATGTCAAAAAATGGGTGCCTCCACACTGCCAGAAACATATGTCCCCACAGTGCCAGATACATATATGCCTCACAGTGCCAGATACACATGACCCCCAGTGCCAGATATACTTGTCCCCCCAGTGCCAGATATGCCCCCAATGCCAGTGTCCCCACAGTGCCAGCTATGCCCCTAGTGCCAGATATATATGTCCCCAAAGTGCCAGCTATGCCCCCAATGCAGTGTCCCCACAGTGCCAGATATACATGTCCCCACATAGTGCCAGCTCTGCCCCCAGTGTCAGATATACGTGTCCCCCCAGTGCCAGCTATGCTCCTGTGCCAGATATGCCTCCGGTGCCAGCTATGCCCCTAGTACCAGATATATATGTCCCCAAAGTGCCAGCTATGCCCCCAATGCAGTGTCCCCACAGTGCCATATATGCCCCCCAGTGCCAGATATACATGTCCCCACACAGTGCCAGCTCTGCCCCAGTGCCAGATATATATGTCCCCACAGTGCAAGCTATGCCCCTAATGCCAGTGTCCCCACAGTGCCAGATATGCCCCCCAGTGCCAGATATATATGTCCCCACAGTGCAAGCTATGCCCCTAATGCCAGTGTCCCCACAGTGCCAGATATGCCCCAGTGCCAGATATACATGTCCCCACACAGTGCCAGCTTTGCCCCCAGTGCCAGATATACGTGTCCCCCCAGTGCCAGCTATGCCCCTGTGCCAGATATATATGTCCCCAAAGTGCCAGCCATGCCCCCAGTGCCAGATATGCCCCCAGTGCCAGATATATATGTACCCAGAGTGCCAGCTATGCCCCCAATGTCAGTGTTCCCAGTGTCAGATATGCCCCCCTGTGCCAGATATATATGTCCCCACAGTGCAAGCTATGCCCCTATTGCCAGTGTCCCCACCATGCCAGATATGACCCCAGTGCCAGATATATATGTCCTCACAGTGCCAGCTATGCCCCCAATGCCAGTGTCCCCACAGTGCCAGATATGATCCCCAGTGCCAAGTATACAGGTCCCCACAGTGCCAGCTATGCCCCCAATGCCAGTGTCCCCACAGTGCCAGATATGACCCCCAGTGCCAGGTATACAGGTCCCCACAGTGCCAGCTATGCCCCCAATGCCAGTGTCCCCACAGTGCCAGATATGACCCCCAGTGCCAGGTATACAGGTCCCCACAGTGCCAGCTATGCCCCCAATGCCAGTGTCCCCACAGTGCCAGATATGACCCCCAGTGCCAGGTATACAGGTCCCCACAGTGCCAGCTATGCCCCCAATGCCAGTGTCCCCACAGTGCCAGATATGACCCCCAGTGCCAGGTATACAGGTCCCCACAGTGCCAGCAATGCCCCCAGTGCCACATATAGATGACCCTCCCCCCCATCCCTTGTGCTGCTCACCGCGCTGCTGCTGCTGTCTGTGAGGGGAGGAGAGTGCAGCGTGCGCCTCTCCTGCCCCTCACTCTCCGGCGGCTGTGTCCCTCTTCAATTATGCACCGGTCCATGAGCCAATCAAAGCTCGTGGACCGGCAGCCTTAGCTGCCGGTCCGCGAGCTCTGATTGGCTCACGGACCGGCGCTGAATTGAAGCGCGCCGCCGCCGGAGAGTGAGGGGCAGGGGAGGCGCACGCTGCGATCCCCTCACCTCACAGACAGCAGCAGCAGCGCGGTGAGCGGCACTGGGGACAGTGGAGGAGATGCGCCCCCTTGAGGCCAGGAGCCCGGCGGCAGCCGACTCCACTGCCTCCCAGAGTTCCGCCCCTGGTGGTAATCCCTTTTACACTCCCTAACGTGGAAAGTAGATCCACACACTGTATGACCTTATCTTTTCTATAATCTCTTTCTCTCACTATTCCTATATAGGTGCACTCTCATTGGTAGATAGCCTCTCTACTATCATACCACGCTGCTAATGCCCGATCTCGTCCGATCTTGGAAGCGAAACAGCGTCGGGCCAGGTCAGTACCTTGAGAAGAGACTCCCTGGGAATACCCGGTTTTGTAGAGTACGGATTATTCCCCTTCTTTTGAAGGGTGGACACCAACAGCAGTATCACCACTACGTACTATCTCTAACATTCCTTTTTTACTCCTACCAATGTTCAGGTTATGCTGATCTAGACATTGTCACGATCCGGATACTGAGACACCATTTCCATTCTGGATGTACGTCCTCCATGGGCCTCTGCTGCCACTCCTGTCTCGCTGACCGCCGCGCGCCGCTGGGCGCATGTTATTCTGCTACTGCGGCCTACATCGCAAGTGTTGCACCTTTCCTATAGTACTTAATTTCCCTTCTTTGTTTGTTCATGGGCGCAGCCATGTTAGACTCCAGTCACATGACATTATTCCTCCTATCCACAGTGCTGGAGCCTTGTCATAATTGCCCAGCCAATCCCTGCTATGCAGCAGGTATAAATATCCGGTCCCAGCTCCCAAAAGATGTCAGTGCTTTCATTGTCATCTGTGATTCCAGCCTACAAGCTTCACTATAGACTTTCTCCTGCAATTCCATTCTGCAGATCAGCCTGACTTCCCTGGTGATTACACTCTGCTGTGTAACCCGACTCTCCAGTGTTAACCCCCTACAGCCTACTTTGGATTCCTGTGTTTGAACTTTTGCTTTGCAGTAATCATCCTTCATTCTTCAGTTCCTGCGCACTCCAGCTTCATTCTTCATCTTCTAGCGAACCTCAGCTTCATTCCTCATCTTCCAGCGAACCCCAGCCTTGTTTATTGTTTACAGGACTTTCTTCCATATTCCAGGTTACTGGCCTTTACCGATTGTGAACCTAATTATCACGTGTGACTTTCTATTATTCTTTTGCACGTTATTTGACTTTTTATTTAATAAAAGCACTTAAGGAATTCCCAGTTGTCGTGGTCACGCCCTCGGGCATTCTTTGCTGCTGTCAATACGTATGTCCAGGAGTCACATAGCTCCTCCTAAATTTAAGTACCCGTCAGCCCCTACAACTGAGGCTCCCAGTCACGGTCTCCAGCCCTCAGTTGTGACAGACATTCTCAAATTTGTTTGAACAAAATTGATTAATGGGTTAATATCTAACTACTTGGTATTAACTCAATCTAAGCGGTCCTCCAATATACAGTACTGATCTCCTTGGTTGGTCTCATTAATACAGATTATCTGTACTGGTCAGGAGAAACGGGTGCTAGACTATTTTGTGTCTGCAGCCTTTCTAAATCCTTCTTGTGTGATTCAACAGACCAGAACATTTTATTATTATTATTATTATTATTATTATTATTATTATTATTATTATATATACTATTTATATTTCTCACATTTTTCTTATGTTCACACCCCCTTTTTTGGATCATAGAGGGACTATCTCTTATCTTTAAGTTGACTAATAAACATATGTTTTAATGTATTTGTCATAATTGAATGTTAATTTTTTCATAAGAGTGCGCCCACACAAGAGCTTTCTCTCTCTCTCCTTGTCAGTACTTGTACTTTCTGGCTCTGGGCGCACTATCAAAAGGGACCTTAATTGAAAGGTTAATTGTCCAACTTTGGTTTCTCATTTTTCTTTTGGAATTTATTGCATACCAGTGCCTGGTCGCTCTTTCGTTTAGTAGGAACAGAGTTCTGCAAGGCAGGAACAGCATACAAGAAGCTATCACCGGCGGGGCTGCAGTGTGCTGGCTCACATAAAAAGGCCCTGCTGGCCAATAACAGGAGGGCCAGCAGGACCAGCCCCCAGACCCTAATTACTAGTTGCCGTGCAGCTGCCCTGCTGCATGAGCAACCTAATTAACTATTCTTCGCAACGGGAACGCGGTCCACCTGTGGCGTCCCCGTTGCTATGCACCCGGCGGCCCTGCACGCACGGCGTCCTGCGTTGCCAGGGACCCGGCGGCTATCGTGCGCATGGCGTCCTGGCGTTGCTAGGCGCCGTGCGGGGGACAGGGATGGAGAGAGGCGCGGCGGCCGTGACCGCTGCTCAGTCAGGGCACGGCCGAAGACCGCAGCGCCTAACAATAAGGTAGCAAGCTGCACACTGAGCCTCAGACATCCCGGTTCCACACCGGCCTCACATCTTGGCTCAAACTGCCCACTGAACCACAGACATCCCGGCTCCACACCGGCTGCACATCTCGGCTCATCATACGGCCGTCAGCTACTCTTCTCAGTATATTGTGGAGACCACCACGGATCAGGCAGTGAATTGCTCGTAGAGCCATCCGGCGTTTCAGCCCCATGCATTGGCCCCGTGCACGGCTGCTGACATCTTCTCTCAGAACGCGGCTGAATCTACACCATTTACCGCTGGTTGCCTGGTCACCACACAGTCATCTCCTTGCCGCGCAGACGGACACTGGGCATTGCAGGACCGCAATACCGAGGACGCTCGGTACGGACCAGCCCTAGGAGAAGGTAATCCAATTTATATTTATTCAGTCGCCCACCTGCCTGTGAAAATCTCTCAAAACACTCATTATCAGCCACACATTGATCGGCTGTTTATCTGGAACTGTGGACACTCCAATTACATCAATTCTGGACTCTGTGGTTCCCATTCTCAACAAGCAGATTGAGAATTTGCAGCTCATACATCTTATGATCAAGGTGTTGACACATTTAAATTTTGTGTTTATATGTTTTTATTGTATTTTATATTTAGACTCCAAATGTCTTAATTAATGTTATTAACATAATACATTTTTATTTTTCTACGTCAGCTCTTATTAATAATTATTCCCCATTAGCCAATGTCAGCTGTTCTTCCACTTTTTGCGCAGCCGTTTCTTCTTTTTATTAACTTTATAGTATGCATATGGGGGGTAATTCCAAGTTGATCGCAGCAGGAAATTTTTTAGCAGTTGGGCAAAACCATGTGCACTGCAGGGGGGGACAGATGTAACATGTGCAGAGAGAGATAGATTTGGGTGTGGTGAGTTCAATCTGCAATCTAAATTGCAGTTTAAAAATAAAGCAGCCAGTATTTACCCTGCATAGAAACAAAATAACACACCCAAATCTAACTCTCTCTGCAAATGTTATATCTGCCCCTCCTGCAGTGCACATGGTTTTGCCCAACTGCTAAAAAATTTCCTGCTGCGATCAACTTGGAATTACCCCCATTATTAATGTTACTTCAATGCTGATTGGCTGCCATGAGCAACTTCTCCACTGGCTCACTTTGCAACACTTTTCACTGCTTCATGACTAGACCCCAAAGTACCAGCCAACCAGCTCCTAACTAGGGATGTGCACTTGAAATTTTTCGGGTTTTGTGTTTTGGTTTTGGGTTCGGTTCCGCGGCCGTGTTTTGGGTTCGACCGCGTTTTGGCAAAACCTCACCGAATTTTTTTTGTCGGATTCGGGTGTGTTTTGGATTCGGGTGTTTTTTTCAAAAAACCCTAAAAAACAGCTTAAATCATAGAATTTGGGGGTCATTTTGATCCCAAAGTATTATTAACCTCAAAAACCATAATTTCCACTCATTTTCAGTCTATTCTGAATACCTCACACCTCACAATATTATTTTTAGTCCTAAAATTTGCACCGAGGTCGCTGGATGACTAAGCTAAGCGACCCTAGTGGCCGACACAAACACCTGGCCCATCTAGGAGTGTCACTGCAGTGTCACGCAGGATGGCCCTTCCAAAAAACACTCCCCAAACAGCACATGATGCAAAGAAGAAAAAAAGAGGCGCAATGAGGTAGCTGTGTGAGTAAGATAAGCGACCCTAGTGGCCGACACAAACACCTGGCCCATCTAGGAGTGGCACTGCAGTGTCACGCAGGACGGCCCTTCCAAAAAACACTCCCCAAACAGCACATGACGCAAAGAAGAAAAAAAGAGGCGCAATGAGGTAGCTGTGTGAGTAAGATAAGCGACCCTAGTGGCCGACACAAACACCTGGCCCATCTAGGAGTGGCACTGCAGTGTCACGCAGGATGGCCCTTCCAAAAAACACTCCCCAAACAGCACATGACGCAAAGAAGAAAAAAAGAGGCGCAATGAGGTAGCTGTGTGAGTAAGATAAGCGACCCTAGTGGCCGACACAAACACCTGGCCCATCTAGGAGTGGCACTGCAGTGTCACGCAGGATGGCCCTTCCAAAAAACACTCCCCAAACAGCACATGACGCAAAGAAAAATGAAAGAAAAAAGAGGTGCAAGATGGAATTGTCCTTGGGCCCTCCCACCCACCCTTATGTTGTATAAACAGGACATGCACACTTTAACCAACCCATCATTTCAGTGACAGGGTCTGCCACACGACTGTGACTGAAATGACGGGTTGGTTTGGACCCCCACCGAAAAAGAAGCAATTAATCTCTCCTTGCACAAACTGGCTCTACAGAGGCAAGATGTCCACCTCATCATCATCATCCTCCGATATATCACCGTGTACATCCCGCTCCTCACAGATTATCAATTCGTCCCCACTGGAATCAACCATCTCAGCTCCCTGTGTACTTTGTGGAGGCAATTGCTGCTGGTCAATGTCTCCACGGAGGAATTGGTTATAATTAATTTTAATGAACATCATCTTCTCCACATTTTCTGGAAGTAACCTCGTACGCAGATTGCTGACAAGGTGAGCGGCGGCACTAAACACTCTTTCGGAGTACACACTTGTGGGAGGGCAACTTAGGTAGAATAAAGCCAGTTTGTGCAAGGGCCTCCAAATTGCCTCTTTTTCCTGCCAGTATAAGTACAGACTGTCTGACGTGCCTACTTGGATGCGGTCACTCATATAATCCTCCACCATTCTTTCAATGGTGAGAGAATCATATGCAGTGACAGTAGACGACATGTCCGTAATCGTTGTCAGGTCCTTCAGTCCGGACCAGATGTCAGCATCAGCAGTCGCTCCAGACTGCCCTGCATCACCGCCAGCGGGTGGTCTCGGAATTCTGAGCCTTTTCCTCGCACCCCCAGTTGCGGGAGAATGTGAAGGAGGAGATGTTGACAGGTCGCGTTCCGCTTGACTTGACAATTTTCTCACCAGCAGGTCTTTGAACCCCAGCAGACTTGTGTCTGCCGGAAAGAGAGATCCAAGGTAGGTTTTAAATCTAGGATCGAGCACGGTGGCCAAAATGTAGTGCTCTGATTTCAACAGATTGACCACCCGTGAATCCTTGTTAAGCGAATTAAGGGCTCCATCCACAAGTCCCACATGCCTAGCGGAATCGCTCCCTTTTAGCTCCTCCTTCAATGCCTCCAGCTTCTTCTGCAAAAGCCTGATGAGGGGAATGACCTGACTCAGGCTGGCAGTGTCTGAACTGACTTCACGTGTGGCAAGTTCAAAAGGTTGCAGAACCTTGCACAACGTTGAAATCATTCTCCACTGCGCTTGAGACAGGTACATTCCACCTCCTATATCGTGCTCAATTGTATAGGCTTGAATGGCCTTTTGCTGCTCCTCCAACCTCTGAAGCATATAGAGGGTTGAATTCCACCTCGTTACCACTTCTTGCTTCAGATGATGGCAGGGCAGGTTCAGGCGTTTTTGGTGGTGCTCCAGTCTTCTGTACGTGGTGCCTGTACGCCGAAAGTGTCCCGCAATTCTTCTGGCCACCGACAGCATCTCTTGCACGCCCCTGTCGTTTTTTAAAAAATTCTGCACCACCAAATTCAAGGTATGTGCAAAACATGGGACGTGACGGAATTTGCCCATATTTAATGCACACACAATATTGCTGGCGTTGTCCGATGCCACAAATCCACAGGAGAGTCCAATTGGGGTAAGCCATTCCGCGATGATCTTCCTCAGTTGCCGTAAGAGGTTTTCAGCTGTGTGCGTATTCTGGAAACCGGTGATACAAAGCGTAGCCTGCCTAGGAAAGAGTTGGCGTTTGCGAGATGCTGCTACTGGTGCCGCCGCTGCTGTTCTTGCGGCGGGAGTCCATACATCTACCCAGTGGGCTGTCACAGTCATATAGTCCTGACCCTGCCCTGCTCCACTTGTCCACATGTCCGTGGTTAAGTGGACATTGGGTACAACTGCATTTTTTAGGACACTGGTGAGTCTTTTTCTGACGTCCGTGTACATTCTCGGTATCGCCTGCCTAGAGAAGTGGAACCTAGATGGTATTTGGTAACGGGGGCACACTGCCTCAAGAAATTGTCTAGTTCCCTGTGAACTAACGGCGGATACCGGACGCACGTCTAATACCAACATAGTTGTCAAGGCCTCAGTTATCCGCTTTGCAACAGGATGACTGCTGTGATATTTCATCTTCCTCGCAAAGGACTGTTGGACAGTCAATTGCTTGGTGGAAGTAGTAAAAGTGGGCTTACGACTTCCCCTCTGGGATGACCATCGACTCCCAGCAGCAACAACAGCAGCGCCAGCAGCAGTAGGCGTTACACGCAAGGATGCATCGGAGGAATCCCAGGCAGGAGAGGACTCGTCAGAATTGCCAGTGACATGGCATGCAGGACTATTGGCATTCCTGGGGAAGGAGGAAATTGACACTGAGGGAGTTGGTGGGGTGGTTTGCGTGAGCTTGGTTACAAGAGGAAGGGATTTACTGGTCAGTGGACTGCTTCCGCTGTCGCCCAAAGTTTTTGAACTTGTCACTGACTTATTATGAATACGCTGCAGGTGACGTATAAGGGAGGATGTTCCGAGGTGGTTAACGTCCTTACCCCTACTTATTACAGCTTGACAAAGGCAACACACGGCTTGACAAATGTTGTCCGCATTTCTGGTGAAATACTTCCACACCGAAGAGCTGATTTTTTTGGTATTTTCACCAGGCATGTCAACGGCCCTATTCCTCCCACGGACAACAGGTGTCTCCCCGGGTGCCTGACTTAAACAAACCACCTCACCATCAGAATCCTCCTTGTCAATTTCCTCCCCAGCGCCAGCAACACCCATATCCTCCTCATCCTGGTGTACTTCAACACTGACATCTTCAATCTGACTATCAGGAACTGGACTGCGGGTGCTCCTTCCAGCACTTGCAGGGGGCGTGCAAATGGTGGAAGGCGCATGCTCTTCACGTCCAGTGTTGGGAAGGTCAGGCATCGCAACCGACACAATTGGACTCTCCTTGTGGATTTGGGATTTCGAAGAACGCACAGTTCTTTGCGGTGCTTTTGCCAGCTTGAGTCTTTTCAGTTTTCTAGCGAGAGGCTGAGTGCTTCCATCCTCATGTGAAGCTGAACCACTAGCCATGAACATAGGCCAGGGCCTCAGCCGTTCCTTGCCACTCCGTGTGGTAAATGGCATATTGGCAAGTTTACGCTTCTCCTCCGACAATTTTATTTTAGATTTTGGAGTCCTTTTTTTACTGATATTTGGTGTTTTGGATTTTACATGCTCTGTACTATGACATTGGGCATCGGCCTTGGCAGACGACGTTGCTGGCATTTCATCGTCTCGGCCATGACTAGTGGCAGCAGCTTCAGCACGAGGTGGAAGTGGATCTTGATCTTTCCCTAATTTTGGAACCTCAACATTTTTGTTCTCCATATTTTAATAGGCACAACTAAAAGGCACCTCAGGTAAACAATGGAGATGGATGGATTCTAGTATACTTATGGATGGACGAGCGACTGCCGACACAGAGGTAGCTACAGCCGTGGACTACCGTACTGTGTCTGCTGCTAATATAGACTGGATGATAATGAGATGAAATCAATATATATATATATATAATATCACTAGTACTGCAGCCGGACAGGTATATATATTTATTATGTAATGACTGATGACGGACCTGCTGGACACTGTCAGCTCAGCAGCACCGCAGACTGCTACAGTAAGCTACTATAGTAGTATGTATAAAGAAGAAAGAAAAAAAAAACCACAGGTAGGTGGTATACAATTATGGATGGACGAGCGACTGCCGACACAGAGGTAGCTACAGCCGTGGACTACCGTACTGTGTCTGCTGCTAATATAGACTGGATGATAATGAGATGAAATCAATATATATTATATCACACTAGTACTGCAGCCGGACAGGTAGATATATTTATTATGTAATGACTGATGACGGACCTGCTGGACACTGTCAGCTCAGCAGCACCGCAGACTGCTACAGTAAGCTACTATAGTAGTATGTATAAAGAAGAAAGAAAAAAAAAACCACGGGTAGGTGGTATACAATTATGGATGGACGAGCGACTGCCGACACAGAGGTAGCTACAGCCGTGGACTACCGTACTGTGTCTGCTGCTAATATAGACTGGATGATAATGAGATGAAATCAATATATATATATATATATAATATCACTAGTACTGCAGCCGGACAGGTAGATATATTTATTATGTAATGACTGATGACGGACCTGCTGGACACTGTCAGCTCAGCAGCACCGCAGACTGCTACAGTAAGCTACTATAGTAGTATGTATAAAGAAGAAAGAAAAAAAAAACCACGGGTAGGTGGTATACAATTATGGATGGACGAGCGACTGCCGACACAGAGGTAGCTACAGCCGTGGACTACCGTACTGTGTCTGCTGCTAATATAGACTGGATGATAATGAGATGAAATCAATATATATATATATATATAATATCACTAGTACTGCAGCCGGACAGGTATATATATTTATTATGTAATGACTGATGACGGACCTGCTGGACACTGTCAGCTCAGCAGCACCGCAGACTGCTACAGTAAGCTACTATAGTAGTATGTATAAAGAAGAAAGAAAAGAAAAAACCACGGGTAGGTGGTATACAATTATGGATGGACGAGCGACTGCCGACACAGAGGTAGCTACAGCCGTGGACTACCGTACTGTGTCTGCTGCTAATATAGACTGGATGATAATGAGATGAAATCAATATATATATATATATATATAATATCACTAGTACTGCAGCCGGACAGGTATATATATTTATTATGTAATGACTGATGACGGACCTGCTGGACACTGTCAGCTCAGCAGCACCGCAGACTGCTACAGTAAGCTACTATAGTAGTATGTATAAAGAAGAAAGAAAAAAAAAAACCACGGGTAGGTGGTATACAATTATGGATGGACGAGCGACTGCCGACACAGAGGTAGCTACAGCCGTGGACTACCGTACTGTGTCTGCTGCTAATATAGACTGGATGATAAGGAGATGAAATCAATATATATATATATATATATATATATATAATATCACTAGTACTGCAGCCGGACAGGTATATATATTTATTATGTAATGACTGATGACGGACCTGCTGGACACTGTCAGCTCAGCAGCACCGCAGACTGCTACAGTAAGCTACTATAGTAGTATGTATAAAGAAGAAAGAAAGAAAAAAACCACGGGTAGGTGGTATACAATTATGGATGGACGAGCGACTGCCGACACAGAGGTAGCTACAGCCGTGGACTACCGTACTGTGTCTGCTGCTAATATAGACTGGATGATAATGAGATGAAATCAATATATATATATATATAATATCACTAGTACTGCAGCCGGACAGGTATATATATTTATTATGTAATGACTGATGACGGACCTGCTGGACACTGTCAGCTCAGCAGCACCGCAGACTGCTACAGTAAGCTACTATAGTAGTATGTATAAAGAAGAAAGAAAAAAAAAACCACGGGTAGGTGGTATACAATTATGGATGGACGAGCGACTGCCGACACAGAGGTAGCTACAGCCGTGGACTACCGTACTGTGTCTGCTGCTAATATAGACTGGATGATAAGGAGATGAAATTAATATATATATATATATATATATATATATAATATCACTAGTACTGCAGCCGGACAGGTATATATATTTATTATGTAATGACTGATGACGGACCTGCTGGACACTGTCAGCTCAGCAGCACCGCAGACTGCTACAGTAAGCTACTATAGTAGTATGTATAAAGAAGAAAGAAAGAAAAAACCACGGGTAGGTGGTATACAATTATGGATGGACGAGCGACTGCCGACACAGAGGTAGCTACAGCCGTGGACTACCGTACTGTGTCTGCTGCTATTATAGACTGGATGATAATGAGATGAAATCAATATATATATATAATATCACTAGTACTGCAGCCCGACAGGTATATATATTTATTATGTAATGACTGATGACGGACCTGCTGGACACAGTCAGCTCAGCAGCACCACAGACTGCTACAGTAAGCTACTATAGTAGTATGTATAAAGAAGAAAGAAAAAAAAAACCACGGGTAGGTGGTATACAATATTATATATATATTATATACAATTATATATATTATATATATATTAAACTGGTGGTGACTGGTGGTCAGGTCACTGGTCACACTATCAGCAACTTGCAAGTAGTACTCCTAAGCAGACAATCACAATATATATTATACTGGTGGTCAGTGTGGTCACAATGGCAGTGTGGCACTCTGGCAGCAAAAGTGTGCACTGTACGTTATATGTACTCCTGAGTCCTGCTCTCAGACTCTAACTGCTCCCCACTGTCAGTGTCTCCCCCACAAGTCAGATAATATACAGTCACACTATCTATCACTTCAGCAAGTAACTAGTACTCCTCCTAATGCTCCCCAAAATTACTACTGTGTCTCTCTCTACTGTCTCACTCTCTTCTCTATAAATGGAGAGGACGCCAGCCACGTCCTCTCCCTATGAATCTCAATGCACGTGTGAAAATGGCGGCGACGCGCGGCTCCTTATATAGAATCCGAGTCTCGCGATAGAATCCGAGCCTCGCGAGAATCCGACAGCGGGATGATGACGTTCGGGCGCGCTCGGGTTAACCGAGCAAGGCGGGAAGATCCGAGTCGCTCGGCCCCGTGTAAAAAAACATGAAGTTCGGGCGGGTTCGGATTCCGAGGAACCGAACCCGCTCATCCCTACTCCTAACTCATTTATCAAACACAGCCTGCAAAGTGACAGTTAGGAGCTGGTTGACTAGTACTTTGGGTGGGATGTACTAAAATGTTACGCTGCGCTGAGCTGCATTGGGCTTCGCTAATAGCTATCTTACCGCTCCGAAGTCCACACCCTCCGCGTCCTCCTCCCCCGGAGCAGCACAGCCCCCTCCCCCCTCTCCCCTCCCCAGAAAGCGATGGCTGCAGGCGGTAGTGAGGTGAGCGGATAACACCGCCGCCTATGTGCTGTACCCTCTTACTGCTCCGAAGCATGTTAAAAATCCTCTTCAGCCTCCCGGCACTGTCATTCTTTCCAAGCAGTTTCCGCATCACGTGATCCCTTTGTCTCCTGACTCCATTGGCTAGTGCATAGGTTCTCAAAGTCGGTCCTCAGGACCCCACACAGTGCATGTTTTGCAGGTAACCCAGCAGGTGCACAGGTGTATTAATTACTCACTGACACATTTTAAAAGATCCACAGGTGGAGCTAATTATTTCACTTGTGGTTCTGTGAGGAGACCTGCAAAACATGCACTGTGTGGAGTCCTGAGGACCGACTTTGAGAACCTGTGGGCTAGTGCATACAGTTCATGTGATGGGAAACTGCTTTGAATGAAAGACAGCGCCTGGAGGCTGAGGAGGATTCTAACATGCTTCGGAGCGGTAAGAGAGCTATTAGCGCAGCGCAATGCAGCTCAGTACATTTTAGTACATCCCATCCTTTATCTCCATCCACATTATGTGCAAACAACCAGATGTTTTTGTTTAGGCTCAATATTTCTCTTTTTATAATTGCCTCTCTTTACTTGAGTCAGGAGTTACAGTAGCAAACATTTTAAGGAGGAAAGAGGGCATTCCAGCTGTGATTTTGCACTTTTTCCTATACTGTATAACAGAGATTTCTCCAGCCTTAGCCTACTTTGCACCCTTTACCGCCATCCGCATTAAACCTACGGAGACAGCAGCTTAACTTTATTTTCCCATTAAGCACAAGTGTTGTTTGCATCCTTATGTGTATAATATGAGCAAGCAGAGATGAATTGGGGGGGGGGGGCTGTTATGCAGCCCTGGCATTTTACTGTCCTATTTCTCTATGCCGGGCAGCAGAGCAGTTTGCCAGGAAGCCGAGCTGCTCAGCCAGCCACAGTCTATCTGATTATGAGGTATATGTAATTTAGGGGGACATGTACTAGAATTGGAAGAGATGGGGATGACTCCACACCAGTCATGAGTGGATGAAAGTATATTGATTAGAAAAGACCAGCAATTTGCATTTTATATGGCTAATTACTCAATATTGAACCTGCTGGTGGTGCACCAAAGAGTCACTAATCAAGTAGACGTACAAAGGAGAGAAGAAATAAGACTCTTGGTTGGTGCACTCTTGAACAAAAGGGACGTATGTCAGTATGTATTATAATAGAAACATAAGATATAACTTTTAATCAAAATATTTAAAAAAAGATATTTTATAAAACAGTCCCCTATTACGAAAAGATTACTAAAATACTGATGAATATCAGTGTAAATATTAGCGGCATTGGTGACGGGAATAAATAATTTGTGTAAACAGTCATATATTGACTAGTATTGCACAGCCCATGCGGACTTATGCTGTCATATTCTACTGGTAAACTGTTATTACCCTTTTTTTTCCTAGATATAATTAATGGCATGTGAAAGTAACCGCCAATGGTAAGTATTATAGGAGAGCAAAGCAACAGGATGAATCTGCTGTCAATGTTAGACCAGAGTGTCCCCAAATCTCCAGCCTACTACTCCGAGTATTCCCAGGTGGTCTCCCGCCTGGTACTGACCCAGCCCTATACTGTATAGCTTCCAAGATCGGACGAGATTGGGCACATGAAGTATAGTATGATAGCAGGTCAAAGGAAGTGAGCAAGCCCGGTTTCTTCGCGGGGGCGAAATGCATCTTCCTGGAGCCTTGAATACAGCAGTGGGAGTGGGTCCCACACAAAGCACTCCCCCCACGTCCTCAGCAGCAATCCAGCACAAGGAACAGTGAGTGAGTCATGTTTTATAAAATATATTTTTTTCAATATTTTGATTCAAAGTTATATCTTATGTTTCTATTATTATACATACTGACATACGTCCGTTTTGTTCAAGAGTGCACTAACCAAGAGTCTTCTTTCTTTTCTCCTTTGGGGACATGTACTAAGCAGTGATTAAAGTGGAGATGTGAGCCAGTGGAGAAGTTGCCCATGGCAACCAATCAGCTGCTCTGTATACGTTTATAGTATGCAAATTATAAATGTTACGTCAATACTGATTGGTTGCCACGGGCAACTTCTCCACTTTTAGCACTGCTTAGTACATGTCCCCCTTAAGACACATGCACCTCAGAGTAAAGCTATGCCAGTCATACTCATCAACTTGAACAATGTCTGCTTTATCTTCACTGGATTTAGTACTCTCCACTGTAACAATAAGCCAAAGTACTGTAAATGTCTAAAGTAAAGCACCATTGGGTTGCTGAAATGATCAGTGGTATGATCGATGGTGTAGCCAGCTTTGTTTTACAAAAGTCATGTGGGTGGGGCTGGGAAGCAGGCTTGTATTATCCATAAGGCCGACTCAGGGACTAGGGGCTCGTTTTTTTGTTTTTTTTTAGTCACTGCTTCCTGCTCTCTTGGGCTTCAATAGTTAAAAGCACTTTGCGCCATAGCAAGACAAACTCATAGTCAACAGAGGTTAGTTTTAGACAATGAGGGGAGGGGGTAGAGACAGTGGACCAATAGCACACTAGCGCTATTTCAAAAGAGAAAAGAAAAGGAAGCAGACTTTATTTCAACTGGGTATTGGTGTCTGTGTGAATACTGAAATTTGATAAATGATGGCATAAGCTTTGCTTCCGAAACATCACCAGTAGTAGAGTGAAATATTGAAGTGCCGGATGGACCCTGAAATACCGGAAAGCCTAGGGACTTAGCCATGGGTTAATATGCAGAGCCAGCGGAACCCGCTCAGCAAAGTGATGCAGTGCAGGGAGGCACCAGGCAGAAGAGGCGCTCTCCCTGCTCTGCATCCCTGTGCTGTGCACTGTTGCTGCCGGCTGCCGTTGCGCCTGGATCACGGCTCTTCCAGTCCCCACTCCAGCCACGCCACAGTTGTCATCTCCTCCCGTCCTGTGTCAGCGCAGTGACGCTAGCAGGAGGAGGTGTGGGGACGGGACTGACTCTGGGAGCAGAGAGCTGCAGTTAATGCTGATTGCTATCTATATGTCTGTCTATTATCTATCTATCTATCTATCTATCTATCTATCTGTCTGTCTATTATCTATCTATCTATCTGTCTGTCTGTCTTTCTATCTATCTATCTGTCTGAGTGTCTATTTATTTATTTATCTATCTATTTATCTATCTGTCTATCTATTTATCTATCTATCTATCTATGTGTCTATAATCTGTCTGTCTGTCTATCTATCTGTCTGTCTGTCTATCATCTATCTGTCTATCTATCTATCTATCTATCTATCTATCTATCTATCTATCTATCTATCTGTCTATGTGTCTATGTGTCTATCTATCTATCTATCTATCTATCTATCTATCTATCTATCTATCTATCTATCTATCTATCTATATATGTGTTTATCTATCTATCTATCTATCTATCTATCTATCTATCTATCTATCTATCTGTCTATCTGTCTATTATCTATCTATGGGGGTAATTCAAATGTTTGAAAAGTCTGTTAGGTGTCTGTTTTTTCCTATCTAATAGACAGGAAAAACCAGACACCTAACAGACTTTTCAAACAATCTATCTATCATCTATGATCTATCTATCTATCTAACTATCTATCTATTTGTGTGTCTATTATCTATCTATCTATCTATCTATCTATCTATGTGCATATATATATATATATATATATATATATGTGTGTCTGTCAGTCTGTCTATCTATGTGTCTTTCCAAGGGCGGAAGTGCTGGAGATAATGGAGTCTGTTGCCACCGGGTTCCAGCCCAGAAGGGGGCACTTTCTCCGTTGTCCCCCGTTCCATTTGTTCCCATTCTGCAGTTGCTGTAGTAGAGGAGCCACCGAGCACAGCGTCGATCATCAGCGGCGACCGCTCCTCAGCTGTGACTGTCTCAGTGCTCTGACCTGCAGACATCACTCTCAGCAAAGTGATGCAGTGCAGGGAGGCACCAGGCAGAAGAGGCGCTCTCCCTGCTCTGCATCCCTGTGCTGTGCGCTATTGCTGCCGGCTGCGCCTATCACTGTACAAGCATCACGGATGTACTGGATCACGGCTCTCCAGTCCCCACTCCAGCCATGCCGCAGATGTCATCTCCTCCTGTCCTGTGTCAGCGCAGTGACGCTAGCAGGAGGAGGTGTGGGGACGGAACTGACTCTGGGAGCAGAGAGCTGCAGTTAATGCTGATTGCTATCTGTCTATGCGTCTGTCTATTATCTATCTATCTATCTATCTATCTATCTATCTATCTAGCTGTCTGTCTGTCTGTCTGTCTGTCTATCTATCTATCTATGTGTCTATTATCTATCTATCTATCTATCTATCTATTTATCTATCTATTTATCTATCTATGGGGTAAATTTACTAAGATGGGAGTTCTATTTAAGATGGGATGTTGCCCATAGCAAACAATCAGATTCTACTTCTCATTTATCTAGCACCTTCTAGAAGATAATACCTGGAATCTGATTGGTTGCTATGGGCAACATCCCATCTTAGATCTATCTATCTATCTATCTATCTATGTGTCTATTATCTATCTATCTGTCTATTATCTATCTATCTATCTATTTATCTATCTATGGGGTAAATTTACTAAGATGGGAGTTCTATTTAAGATGGGATGTTGCCCATAGCAAACAATCAGATTCTACTTCTCATTTATCTAGCACCTTCTAGAGGATAATACCTGGAATCTGATTGGTTGCTATGGGCAACATCCCATCTTAAATAGAACTCCCATCTTAGTAAATTTACCCCTATGTGTCTGTCTATTTATTTATCTATCTATCTATCTATCTATCTATCTATCTATCTATCTATCTATGTGTCTGTCAGTCTGTCTATCTATGTGTCTTTCCAAGGGCGGAAGTGCTGGAGATAATGGAGTCTGTTGCCACCGGGTTTCAGCCCAGAAGGGGGCACTTCCTCCGTTGTCCCCCGTTCCATTTGTACCCATTCTGCAGTTGCTGTAGTAGAGGAGCCACCGAGCGCAGCGTCTATCATCAGCTGCACTCACTCCTCCTCTGTGACTGTCTCTTTGCTTTGGCCTGCAGACATCACGTGACATCTGACAGCAACCCAGAGTGAGGAGCCAGTGATGTAAAGGGTCATGGCTAAACTGGAAAGCATCAGGAACACATCGGTGTCCCTTATACACAGGCGCTGCCTGGCTGAGTAGCCCAGGGTCCAAAGGTTGTACACGCGGCCAGCACTGTGCTGGCGTCCCTTTTCCCGGCTGTCTGTGTCTGGGTTCCTGCTTTCTCCGTGCTGTGGTGCGGCCGCATCTCCGGGTGATGCTGAAGGGCCTGTGTGAGGCAGTTACCCTTCCTTGCTGCCAACGCCTTCCAGCTGTACAGTAGCTGGAGATCTGAGGGATCGTGCTGCACAGTGAGGAGCTGGCTGGGACACCGTGCAGGTGAGCAGTGTGGAGCTGTCACTGAATGGAGAGTGTGCACGGGAATCCTGTCTGCAGTGTTAAGTGCAAGCCTTATTGGGGGGGGTCCCTTTATTAAGTATGGGAGCGAGGGCGCAAATTTAGCGCAAATTTATAGTTTGCAGGGGGGCGCCTAATACCCTTACACCCGGCCCTGTTAAGATGTCCCTGCTGGGAAGTAGGTATTGGGGAAAGAGGGGCGGTAGGCTGTTTCTTTGCCTAGATATCAGAGAACTTTGCACCAGCCCTGTCTGTATAGACTATTACAGTATTTTGTTTAAGATAAAGAGAAAATGTACCCTTTTCTAAAAATGTGTAACTATAGAGTACTGACTAAATGCTAACATATGATGAACTTAGGCAACTCAAAACAGATGTTGCTTTGTTTTTATGTATTTAAACCAATATGAAGAAGTCATGTGTGAAAAATTAATTACATCCTATTAATCACCACTTTTAGCATTAAATACATATTGGTTTTATCAGTCTCTTACAGTACATCATATTTGAGGAATTCTCACCATCTCCTTACAATACTGTTGATATTTGAGGGTATTCATGCATGGAAAGCTCTATTAAGGTCCCACCATAGCATCTTAATATGGATAAGGTTTGGGGCAAGATTAAATTATCAGCTTGCTTTGCATATAAACACTAATAACTGTAGACTAATCTCTGCTTCCACCTCCATATACAGAAATACGAGGGGTGTGCAATACATTTCCAGATGTGCAGTGCATAGGTAGAGGCAGTGGTACCGAGAAGGGGGGTGGTACTCTTTACTATTGGAGGGTCCCGCTGGCCCCCCTCTTCCTGGTTGCTGTCAGCCGCACATCGGGTGGGGAGTAAGGACTGGCCACCACTGCAGCAGCCTCTTTCCCCGCACAGCATACTTTGGCCTCCACCTACCCATTCATGGGAATAAATAAATTAAAAAAGTCATAGCTTAGCATTTCTGTGGTCCTGAACCATCTTTTCACATGCTTCTAGGGCCAGCCCCACCATTAGGCAGCTTTAGGCAGCTGCCAAAGGGTGCCAGCTCTTGAAATGCAGCGCTGAATGCAACAAAACAAAAACAAAAAAAATGAAGGAAGTGACGCGGCCATTTTGGCGTCAAGTTTTGCCGCAATCGCAGCGGCAGATTCTGGACTCCGGAAATGTAAATATTAAAATGGGTGCAGTGTGTGCGGTGTGGGCCCCCCTGGTCCCAGAGGCCCGTGTGCACCGCACACATTGCACCCATTATAGAAACGCCAATGAAGTGACACCATGAGAGATGTGAGGCATCCGGTCCCTGCTCACCCAGTGGCGGATTGGAGGCGGATTGGAGCCACATGTCTGGGGCTATTCCCACCTCTCCCTCCCGCGTTGCTCCGCCTGCCTGACTGACTGACAGACTGACAGCTGTGTAGAAGATCAATCTGCTCCCTCCTCTGGGTCCACAAACTGAGGCCACTGAGCTGCTGAAGCCCAAGGAGAAAGCCAGGTGCGGCACCCTCTCCCAGGCTAGAAAGGGCTGTCAGGTGCATTGAAAGCCCTCTGGTTGCTGCACATACAGTATATCATGTGCAAGGAAAATAGGCAAAACCAAAACCTGAATACAAGGCTCGCTGGATAAGATCAGGAATTTAGTCAGGCAGGGTCTTGGAATCACAGGCAAGACAGGTTCTCACAGGAGCTGACAGGTTCACACTAAAGCAAGAACTTTCACCAGCGATTTGGGAGTCAGCAGGAAGTGCATAAATACAGGCTACTGCCAATCAGGATCCTAATGAATAAGTAAGTGCAACTGCCCTGCTGCACGTATCTGAGGGCCTAATTCAGACCTCATCGCTGCTGTGCGTTTTCGCACAGCAGCAGATCTGGTCTGAACTGTGCATGCGCCGGCGCATGCCTGACAGCCGACGGCTGTCTCAGCCCTGTGAGTACCTCTTCCTGATTGACAGGCAGAGGCGGACGCTGGGCGGGAGGTAGTTGGCCTGCAGCGTTTGGCCTCCGTTTAGGGGGCAGAGTCCGAGCAACGCAGGCGTATGACCCTCACCGCGACGAGTAGCTCCTGCCAGCACGCAGGGAGCTTCTCCTAAAGTACAAAAGCATCGCCACTGTACAATGCTTTTGTACCTGTGCGAGGGGGTTGTGCCTGACATGCGGGGCGGACTAGCCCTGTGCTGGGCGTCCCCCTGCATGTCTGTGTGACTGATAGTAGATGTGCTAAATTTAGCACATCTACCATCAGGTCTGAATTAGGCCCTATCTACTAAGCAATGGAGAACGCCGTCTGCCTGCGGCGTCCCCATTGCTAGGAGTCCAGAGCCTCCAAACGCCCGGTGTCAGCCTGTTGCTAGGCGCCGTGCGGGGACCAGGAGACCTTGCGCCCGGTGTCCACCTGTTGCTAGGCGCCGGTCGGGGGTCAGCAGGAGGTGTGGCACCCCGGCTCCTAAGCAACGGCCGGACGCGCACCTCCCAGTGCTAACAGTACTCCCCACCCCACCTCCTTGAAGAGGGGTTAAGATACCCCTAGAACCAGGTTTATGGGGATATTTCTTGAAGAATCCTTTCTTTAATTCAGGAGCATGAAGGAACTTCCCAGGCACCCAGGCTCTCTCCTCAGGACAATGGGGGTAATTCCAAGTTGATCGCAGCAGGAAATTTTTTAGCAGTTGGGCAAAACCATGTGTACTGCAGGGGGGCAGATATAACATGTGCAGAAAGCGTTAGATTTGGGTGTGGTGTGTTCAAACAGAAATCTAAATTGCAGTATAAAAATAAAGTAGCCAGTATTTACCCTGCACAGAAACAAAATAAACCGCACACATCTAACTCTCTCTGCATATGTTACATCTGCCCCCCCCCTGCAGTGCACATGGTTTTGCCCAATTGCAAACAAACTTGCCTCTGCGATCAACTCAGAATTACCCCCAATAGCCTTTCCAATGAACTATATAATGTACCTGACCCCGCACAAACTTGGAATCCAGGATTCTCTCAACAACAAATTCTTGACATCCCCGAATCGTGACTGGAGAAGGTCTCCTGAACCATCTTACTTAAAATTTCTTAGAAACAAATGCTGGCTTAAATAAGGTACAATGGAAGGTATTATTGATTCTCAAAGATCTGGGTAATTTCAGACGGAAAGCAACAGGATTGATTTTCTGGATGGTTTGAAATGGTCCAATGTAATGGGGACCCAGTTTCCGGGACTGTCTGGCGGAGCTTGATGTTTCAGGCAGATAACCACACCATATCTCCTACTTTGAAAGCACAAGGTTTCCGAAACCTGTCAGTAAATTTCTTAGACCGGGCTGCCACATCCTCCAAGGCTTGATGTACTTCCTCCAAAAAAGACATGGAAGTTGAAGAATGTCCAGAATTATTATACGCAAATTCTGCAAAGGGTAGATGGTCAAACAATCATCCTGGTATTTAGAGATATAACATTGCAGATATTGCTCCAACGATTGATTACTCGTTCCGTCTGACCATTGGACTGTGGATGATATCCTGATGAGAGACTGATATTGCTCCCCAGTTCCGCACAAAAAGACCTCCAGAAACGGGCCACGAATTGAGAACCTCTATCTGAGACAATGGCCCTCATTCCGAGTTGATCGCTCGGTTGCTGCTTTTAGCAGCAGTGCAAACGCTAAGCCACCACCCTCTGGGAGTGTATATAAGCTTAGCAGAAGTGCGAACGAAGGGGGTAATTCCAAGTTGATCGCAGAAGGAATTTTTTTAGCAGTTGGGCAAAACCATGTGCACTGCAGGGGAGGCAGATATAACATGTGCAGAAAGAGTTAGATTTGGGTGGGTTATTTTGTTTCTGTGCAGGGTAAATACTGGCTGATTTATTTTTACACTGCAAATTAGATTGCAGATTGAACACACCACACCCAAATCTAACTCTCTCTGCACATGTTAAATCTGTCACCCCTGCAGTGCACATGGTTTTGCCCAATTGCTAACAAAATTCCTGCTGCGATCAACTTGGAATTACCCCCGAAAGGTTAGCAGAACAGTGCTGAAATTTTTTCATGCAGTTTCAGAGTGGCTGCAGACCTACTCCTTCCTTGCGATCACTTCAATGTTTAGTTCCTGCTTTGACGTCACAAACACGCCCTGCGTTCAGCCAGCCACTCCCCCGTTTCCCCAGGCATGCCTGCGTTTTATCCTGACACGCCTGCATTTTTTAGCACACTCCCGGAAAACGGTCAGTTACCACCCAGAAACACCCACTTCCTGTCAATCACTCACCGATCAACAGAGCGACGGAAAAGAGTCGCTGGACCTTGTGTAAAACTACATACTTTTGTGTGAAAGTATGTTGCGCGTGTGCACTGCGGCCCGTACGCATGCGCAGTTTTGCCATTTTTTTACCTGATCACTGCGCTGCGAAAATCGGCAGCGAGCGATCAACTCGGAATGACCCCCAATGTCTTGTGGTAGGCCATGAATACGGAATAAGTGTTGAATGAACAATGAAGCAAGATCCTTAGCATTAGGCAGTTTAGACAAGGGAATGAAATTAGCCATTTTACTGAAACTGTCAACTACTACCCAGATGACCGAATATTTTGAAGATCTTGGCAGGTCCACAATGAAAAACCATTGACAAATGGGTCCATGGCTTGGAGGGTACAGGCAGAGGATGTAATTGTCCAGAAGGAAGAACACGAGAAGACTTGTTTTTGGCACAGATATGACAGGCTTTAACAAACTCCTGAATGTCTGTTTATTAACTCCTGGATGTCCTAAGGTCTTATTGAAATGGATCTCAGATAACACGGCTGATCTGAGTTTCCCTGGGATGAACAGGAGTCCTGAAAGAGTCTCAGATGGGGCCTGCGTCTGTGCTGACTGGCATTGAGAGGCAAGATTCATGGTAAGACCAGCAAGAATACATCCTGGGGTAAGAACCGGTTCCGGACACTTACAGACTTCATGAGTACACAGAAAACTCCTGGCTAAAGCGTCAGCTTTGATGTTTTTGGAGCTGGGCCTATAGGTAATTACAAAACTGAACCTAGCAAGAACAGCGCCCATCTGGCTTGCCGAGAGTTCAATCTTTTAGCAGATTCAAGATAGACTAAATTTTTAGGGTCTGCATACGGTTACTGTATGTCTTGCTCCCTCCAGCCAGTGCCTTTATTCTTCCAGATCACATTTGACTGCTAAGAGCTCTCGGTTTCCTACATCATAGTTGACTTCAGCAGGGGAAAATTTGCGAAAGAAAAAGACACAGGGGTGGAGCTTATGACTGACTGGATCCTCTTGTGACAGAATATCTCCAACGCCTTACTTCAGAGGCATCCACTTCTACAATGAAAGGCAGATCTGGATCGGGTTGCTGGACAACAGGAGCAGAGATAAATGCTTTTTTAAGGTCCTCAAAGGCCTTTACCGTCTGTGGTGACCATTGAGCAGGATCCGCACTTTTCTTACAGAGACTCACAATTGGGTATACAATTGAAGAAACTGAATCGATAAATCTGCTGTAGTAGTTTGCAAAACCAAGGAAACGTTGTGTAGCTTTTAGATTAGAAGGACGAAGCCATTCCATAATTGCCTGCAGTTTCTTAGGGTCCATAGAACACCCATTAGAGGTGATGATGTATCCTAGGAAGGCCACCTTCTCAACCTCAAATTCACATTTTTCCAATTTTACATAGAGATGATTCTCCCTGAGCTTGGTGAGGACCGCTTTTACATGAGCTCGGTGTTCTTTGAGTGAGGCGGAGTAGATCAAAATATCATCAAGATAAACGACCACAAATCTTCCAAGGAATTCTCGAAGAATATCATTAATAAGATCCTGGAAGATGGCAGGGGCTTTGGAGAGTCCAAAAGGCATTACCAAATACTCGTAGTGGCCTGAGTGGGTATTGAATGCGGTTTTCCACTCGTCCCCCTGCTGGATCCGAATGAGATTGTATGCTCCTCGCAAATCAATCTTAGAGAAAACTGTAGCATTTCCGAACTGATCAAATAAGATGGAGATCAGAGGCAATGGGTATGAAATTTTGATTGTAATCTTATTCAGTACCCCGTAATCGATGCATGGCCGTAATGAACCATCCTTTTTCCCAACAAATAAAAACCCAGCTCCTACTAGTGACTTAGAAGGCCTGATGAAGCCTTTTTCTAAACTCTCCTGGATGTATTCCTCCATGGCTTTCGTCTTGGGCAAAGGCAGAGCCTACAGGCGGCCTTTAGGGAGTCTAGCTCCAGGTATAAGATTGATTGCACAATCATAAGGATGGTGAGGAGGCAAAGATTCAGCTTGTTGTTTGGAAAAAAAACATCCATGAAAGACATGTATTGAGTTGGCAGCCCTTCAGGGACTGGAAGTGCTGAGCGGACTGGCATGGTCAGGCATTTGGTTGCACATTTCGTGCCCCAGGACACAAGATCTCCTGTACTCTAGTTGAATACTGGGTTGTGAGCTTTTAGCCAGGGCAGGTTTAGAACTACTGGAGTTAAAAGATAATGTACAAGGAAAAAAGACAACTCTTCACCATGGAAAATTCCGACACAAAACCGGAGGGCTGGAGTCCAGGTGCTCACCCAACCGTTTTGTAGAGGATTGCCATCTAATCCACAGATGGAAATTGGTGGGCAAAGAGTCTCCATAGGAATTCCTCGGGCACAAGCAAATTCCAAGTCCATAGAATTTCTGGCAGCCCCGGAGTCTACAAAAGCTGTTACCTTACTTGGACCAGAAGGGGTACTTAACGTAATAGGTAATGATAAAGAATTATTTGGTGAGATGGAACAGAGACCCGAAAAAACTTTCCCTGGATTTCTTGGGTTTACTAGTTTTCCGCCTTCTGCGGACAAATGTTCGCCAGATGCCCCTTGGTCTTGCAATAAAGACATAGTCCCAGACTGCGATGTCTAGCCTTCTCTTAAGGAGTCAAACAGAATGCCCCAATTTGAAATGGTTCCTCAACACCATCCAATGAGATGTAGGTGTAAGAACCTCTTTCTTCCTTCTCCGTTTCCGGATCCGCCTATCTACTCCATAAGCACATCCAAAGTGGCCAGAGTAGGATATTGGACAAGAAAATCCTTGATTTGAAGTGCCTGGTCTTTCCACCCACAGTCATTGGCCCATCGGCAAAATTCAGTACAATACCCTTTGGTAGAATTTCTCCATTGCTTAAGGGAATGAAGATGGGCCTCCGCGGAAGCTGCCTGATCCGGGTCATCATAAAGTATTCCCAGGGCTTTAAAGAAGGAATCCACGGAAAGCAGACTGGGGTGATCTGCTGAGAGGCCAAAGGCCCAAGATTGTGGGTCACTTTATAACAGGGAAATTATGATTCCTACTCGCTGGGTCTCTGTACCCGGAGAATAAGGCCTGAACTTGAAATACAGCTTGCAACTTTCCCGGAAGTTCACAAACTGTTTACGGTCCCCAGAAAACCTATCTGTGAGGTTTAGCTTAGGCTCTCTCGGAGCAGGTGACGAAACGGTCTGGGTCCTACGAGTTTGCTCATGAGTGTCCACACAAAGAGTAAGATCCTGTAGCTGCTGGGTCAAACCCTGGATCTGGTCCACCTGAATCTGGGCCAGATTTTGCGCTGGACCCATCCAGAAACAAAATGACCCACGAAGCTACGGTTTGTGGGGCTTGTGGTACTGTTATGTTGACACTCAGTTCTGTATGTTTACAGGTAGAGCCTTATGACGCTCACGCAATTACCTACTGCCCAGCAGTTTCTTAGTGTCCTGTAGCCAAAAACTTTGCCTATAGCAGCCGTCTTTCCAGGGTGGATTAGGTTCTCCCCGTACTCAGATACCCCCATGTTTTACGTATATACAAGGTGACTATCGGAGGCTGGGCAGGGGTAAATGCAGTACGGTGAGACATCACCTGACACAACCTTACTACTGTGCTATGACACAGACTGAGGTATATATGAGATATGCACGTATGTGCAACAATGCATAGGTTGCAATATAAACAATATAAATCACTATACACATGCAACAATGCATAAGATGTAATAAGCAACTTAATAAATATTAAAGCAACAATGCCCAAAGATGTTATAATAAAGAAATGCAGGCAAGTCTTGGGCTGTGTGGAAACTCCACATCAAAACCTGAAGACAAGGTTCGCTGGGTAAGATCAGGAAGTCATTCAGACAGGGTCTCAGAATCACAGGCAAGACAGGTTCTCACAGGAGCTGACAGGTTCACACTAAAGCAAGAACTATCACCAGTAAGTGCAACTGCCATTTGCATGCGGTGTCCCTGTTTCTAGGAGTCCGGTGGCTCCCAATGCCCAGCATCAGCATGTTTCTTGGCGCCGGGCTGGGACCAGGAGACTTTGCACCTGGTGTCCGCCTGTTGCTAGGCGCCGGGTGGGGATCAGCGGGAGGTGCGGCATCCTGGCTCCTAGGCAACGGCCGGGACGCGCACCTCTCGGCACTAACAGTAATAGTTAGCATAACTGCTTTACAGCACTGAGGTCATGGGTCGATTGATGTTTGCTGTACCTTTTGAACCATACCTGTTATTTCAAATCTGTTTGCAGCAATAAACTTTTCAGCAAATTCTGATATTGTCTGACATGTTACACGACCCCCTTTTCATTTGAAAAAAACTGACTTAGATTCATTATGGCTGATTTCAAGATGGTGCCCATGTTCGGTACATACCCTAAAAGATAGCCCACCTAACCCATACCTTACTGGAGTATTCAGTTTTCCCATTTCCTGCACAAAAGGGTGTACTGAAACTTTCGAATCACCCTGTATATTCACTGAACTTTGAGAAGGACACACTAATCCCACTGTGTCTGCCTTCTGCTAGAATATGTGCTGAAGTTTCTGTGCTGCCTAGCGGAATCACTAAAAGTTCAGTATTATATATCTGATATACAATATTGGACTAACATAAGTTATTTTGGCCATTTTATTCCGCGAAACCCCGCCCCCCGAGCTGGGCACTCGGGAGAAGGGGGTTTCAAAGTCTATAAAAGTGCCGCGGCGGGTGTTAGGGGGTCTCGGCGCCCCCTCCAATCCGGCGCCCAGGTCGCCTGCCCCCCTAGCACCCCCCTAGTGTCGGCCCTGGTTCCACCGGCTGTGGAACGCACTGTACTTCCGGTCCGGCACTATTAAGCGCTTAGGACTATTTGTAGTGTGTTTTATTGTTTATTAATATAGCGTTTGGGTTTATACTACCATGCTCTGTCGAGTTATTATGAATAAAGTGGTATAATTAGAAGGTCTTAAAAAGGATTTTGACTGAGCTAGCAGGGACTTCCTGTGGGTGTGTCTTACTGGGCATTTGATGGCATATAAGGCAACTTGGTGCAGACCTGGTGATATGGGCTTCAGGATGACTGCATAAACTTGTATTGTTGGTCTTGACAAAGGTCCAGCAGGGACCGAAACGTTGACAGCGACAGCTCTGCAAGATGTTATCTGCAGGATGAAGCATTGTGAGTTACAATAAAAAGCCTGAAATTATTTAATTGTGGTGAGTGCCTATACCTTTGTTCTTTTATATATATATATATATATATATATATATATCCATGGGAGTCCTGCACTCACGTCCGTAAATAATCAACTGTGGGGTGCACCCAGTAGAATCCACACAATCTCTGTAGATCAACATATATAGTAGTAGTAGTTCCAGTTTCCTGGAGAGTGCCCCCCAGGAAACTGGAACTACTACTACTATATATATATATATATATATATATATATATATATCTCTCTCAGGGACGTGCGGTGAGCTAAATGGCTTAGGAGGCACTGACTAGCACCAGAGTCAGATTTACATGCAATATATGATCCAAAGGGTACATGTGGGCATTATACACCGATGCAGCAGTATAAACTCCTGGAAATTAAGTTAAGTTATTTTGGCCATTTTATGCTGTTAGCCCTAAAAGGACCTATAGAATTATGGGGGTCATTCCGAGTTGATCGCTCGCTATGGATTTTTACAGCGCAGCGATTATGGCAGAACTGGGCTAATCTGCACAAGCGTATGCACCACAATGCGCAGGCGCATCGTACAAGTACATAGAGCTTTGTGGTTTAGCACAGGTTCTAGCGACGCTTCCAGTCGCACTGGCAGACGTAAGGAGATTTACAGGAAGTGGGAGTTTCTGGATGTCAACTGACCGTTTTCTGGGAGTGTTTGGAAAAACGCAGGCTTGGCCACGCGATTGCTGGGTGGGTATCTGACGTCAATACCGGGACCTTCGTCACAGCAATCATCGCAGGGCTGGTCTTGTTCTGCATAACATGTGTTTGCTGCAGTTTCACCTGCACAGGCGTTCACACTCCTGCAAAGCGAAAATACACTCTCCCGTGTGCGGCGACTATGCATTTGCATGCCTGCTAAAAGTAGCTAGCGAGCGATCAACTCGGAATGAGGGCCTATATCTGTGACTTCTCTACTGATTACACATCCAAAGTACAGTTTGTTTTCAGAAAAGCCAGGTCACTTCCTGCCGCAGACTCCCGGCGTGCGTTCCACCAGGGCCGAAACCAGGATTTTTGTCACCCGGGGCAAGGTAGTCATTTGACACCCCCCACCCCCCCGCAAAAAAAATAAAAATCTTTTACAATAAATAAATAAATAAAAATTTTTTTTAAATAAATAAATAAATGAATAAAAATATTATATATATATATATATATATATATATATATATCTCTTTCAGAACTTTTTTACCTGAAAAATTGCCTTTTCTAACATAAATTTCATATCCAGGAAAAAGTGTCCCCATTTTACACAGTACGACAGGCAAGTGTCCCCATTCCCCATTTTACACATTGCGGCAGACAGGTGACCCCATTTTACACATTGCGGCAGACAGGTGTCCCCATTTTACACATTGCGGCAGGAAAAAGTGTCCCCATTTTACACATTGCGGCAGACAGGTGACCCCATTTTACACATTGCGGCAGACAGGTGTCCCCATTTTACACATTGCGGCAGGAAAAAGTGTCCCCATTTTACACATTGCGGCAGGCACGTGTCCCCATTTTACACAGTACGCTGGCAAGTGTCCCCATTTTACACATTGCGGCAGGAAAAAGTGTCCCCATTTTACACATTGCGGCAGGCACGTGTCCCCATTTTACACAGTACGCTGGCAAGTGTACCCATTTTACACATTGCGGCAGGAAAGTGTCCCCATTTTACACATTGCGGCAGGAAAAAGTGTCACCATTTTACACATTGCGGCAGGAAAAAGTGTCCCCATTTTACACATTGCGGCACACACAGGTCCCCATTTTACACATTGCGGCAGGAAAAAGTGTCCCCATTTTACACATTGCGGCAGGCACAGGTCCCCATTTTACACAGTACGCTGGCAAGTGTCCCCATTTTACACATTGCGGCAGGCACAGGTCCCCATTTTACACAGTACGCTGGCAAGTGTCCCCATTTTACACATTGCGGCAGGCACAGGTCCCCATTTTACACAGTACGCTGGCAAGTGTCCCCATTTTACACATTGCGGCAGGAAAAAGTGTCCCCATTTTACACATTGCGGCAGGCACAGGTCCCCATTTTACACATTGCGGCAGGTGGTGGAGGGAGAGAGAGAGAGAGAGAGAGAGAGAGAGAGAGAGAGGAAGGGAGAGGGGCTGACTTACATTTGAAGCGGTTCTCGCCGCTCTTCAGCCGCCTCTCCCTCCTCGTCCGGTCTGCGCGGCTCCCCCTTCTCCCTCCTCCGGCGGGGTTTCGTGGAATGACGCGTTTGCGCCGTGACGTCACGACGCAATCGCGTCATTCCGCGAAACCCCGCCCCCCGAGCTGGGCACTCGGGAGAAGGGGGTTTCAAAGTCTATAAAAGTGCCGCGGCGGGTGTTAGGGGGTCTCGGCGCCCCCTCCAATCCGGCGCCCAGGTCGCCTGCCCCCCTAGCACCCCCCTAGTGTCGGCCCTGGTTCCACCGGCTGTGGAACGCACTGTACTTCCGGTCCGGCACTATTAAGCGCTTAGGACTATTTGTAGTGTGTTTTATTGTTTATTAATATAGCGTTTGGGTTTATACTACCATGCTCTGTCGAGTTATTATGAATAAAGTGGTATAATTAGAAGGTCTTAAAAAGGATTTTGACTGAGCTAGCAGGGACTTCCTGTGGGTGTGTCTTACTGGGCATTTGATGGCATATAAGGCAACTTGGTGCAGACCTGGTGATATGGGCTTCAGGATGACTGCATAAACTTGTATTGTTGGTCTTGACAAAGGTCCAGCAGGGACCGAAACGTTGACAGCGACAGCTCTGCAAGATGTTATCTGCATGATGAAGCATTGTGAGTTACAATAAAAAGCCTGAAATGATTTAATTGTGGTGAGTGCCTATACCTTTGTTCTTTTATATATATATATATATATATATATATATATATATATATATATATATCTCAGGGACGTGCGGTGAGCTAAATGGCTTAGGAGGCACTGACTAGCACCAGAGTCAGATTTACATGCAATATATGATCCAAAGGGTACATGTGGGCATTATACACCGATGCAGCAGTATAAACTCCTGGAAATTTGGTGAGTTTTGATCAGAAATGTGCGGAAAAGAAAGAAAGGTGAGGCACTGTCTCACCTGCCATAGACTTTTTACTCCAGAGTTTTCGCTATGAAAATGATTAGAATCATGCAAAGAAGATATTTCAAACAGATTATTTGTATTTTTCATATACTTTATACAGTCAGTACTCTGGCACAAACATTTGTATGGCAGGAAAGGCTCCACCCCACCCCACCGCATGTCACTGATATATATATATATATATATATATATATATATATACCTCTCCCTAGTAAGCGCCCGCCGACAGTATTCTGGCTGTCAGGAATCTGGCTGTCGGGATCCTGGTGTTGGTATCCCAGAACACACACACACACACACACACACACACACACACATCTCCTAAACTTAACCCAAAATGGTAGATAAACCCTATCATGTCCTTAATACCCTACCCCTATCCCCCAAACTAACCCTAACACTCTAACCACCTAATTATCAGGCATTGGCTGTGGAATTTACAAGATGCTGTGTTTGCACTTTTTTGCCTGAAGGGATTGGTATTTAGAGGGGGGGGGGGGGGGGGGATGTTGACAATTTGCTTGAGAAATCTTGCACCGGCCCTGCATGCTTCAATACAGTGTGTGGCTGTCAGCACTCTGGCAGTTCCAGCCATCCACCAATGACTATCTGGGTGCAGGCTGGAAGGCAGGTAGAGAAAGCTGCCTGGCTGTTCTGATTGTGTATAGTTCACCTGCCTCGCAAGAAGCTAAGGAGGCACCAACCCTTGCTTGATGGCACTGAGAAGGAGCCGGCAATACTGAAAGAGTCTCTGGGGGCATTGCGCTCACCCCTGGATTGAAGTAATCGGGGGGTTTCAATGAGGCCACTCCCCCTTTAGTGATATCAGTGGGGCTCAATTAAGTGTAATAATTAAGTAGGGATGTGAAGGACTGTGGTGAAGTGGAAAGACATGGCGGTAGTCAAGGAAGTAGGGTTGGAAATCAGGACTGGAGCAGGGTGGAGACACAAGAGAGAAACACAAGAATATTATCATGTATCATCAGATGGAAAATTATAGATACACTGATAAACGTAAATTCAGTAATTGTAGTGTACGAGGACAGGGAGGGTCCCTGCTTCCTAAGACCAGGGCAGTAGGGAGCCTGATTAGGCCCAGGTACTGTTCAGGGGGCGTGGCCTAATCACAGGATGCGCAGCCCTGCACACTTAGAAAAAAATACAAAAAAATACTTTAAGCGCCTTCCTGGTCACACTGCAGCCCAGCACAAAGCAGCATGTGCTGGACTGAAGAGAAGAGCTGCAGCTGCTGCCAGGTAAGGAGGGGTGTGGGACTTGGGTCCTTGCTGGGCCCTTACATCAGGCCTGGGCTTGGGTAAATAGTACCTGCTCTCCCCCTCTCTAGGTATCACTGCCTAAAACACTAAGACACACCTGCCTTACCAATGTCGAGTGCTGATCATGCTCCATTAAACAACATTGGGGGCCATTCAGATCTGATCGCTGGGCAGCAATTTTTGCAGCCCTGCGATCAGAAAGTTTCCGCCTACAGGTGGAGTGTATTTTCGCTGTGCAAGTGTGAGACCGCATGTGTAGAGAGCTGCACAAACTGATTTTGTGCAGTCTCTGCGCAGCCCAGGACTTACTTATCCTGTGCGATTGAATCCTACTGATCGGTACCGGAGCTGACATCAGACACCCTCCCTGAAAACACCTGAGCCCGCTTGCGTTTTTCCGGACACTCCCTGAAAATGGTCAGTTGCCACCCACTAATGGCCTCTCCCTGTCAATCACCTTACGAACGCCCGTGCGAATGGATTCTTTGCACCATCCTGTCGCAGGGCCCTGATGCTTGTTGCAGCTGTGTGATGTGCTGGCGCAGTGCAGTGCATACACATGTGCAGTTCGAATCTGATTGCCCGTTGATGCCGCCGTGCGATGCTTTTGACCTGTGCGGCGGGGGTAGGGCAAGACATGCGGGGCGGACTAGCCCTGTGCTGGGCGTCCCCAAGCATGTCAGAGTGGCTGATCGTAGCCGTGCGCTACGATCAGGTCTGAATTAGGCCCTTAGTTGCTACTTCTTATTAATGTAACACTTTAACACTTCGGGCTGGTAGTGAGCTGAAATGCATGTAAAGAGACCCGTGGGCACCAAAACGGGTCTTTTACGATCGCGTCCATTAGTTTGGTCGCGTTTAGGAGCTTTGCGTGCCTTAACCTGACTGTACTGGGCGCGATAGGGGCGAAAACAGGGGACATTTGAATATCGCCCCTCTATCTCTTGTCACTTAGGCGGGAGATAGGGGCCATGTTAAACATTTGAATCCGCCTCTTACACTGCTACTTCTAACTAGTGTGATGCCTTGGGTTTGTGCTTGCCGAGGGGGTCCCATGCTCTGGACTTTAGCTTTAGGAATATTAGGGACCCACCTGATGAGGTCGCCTGTGTGTGGTAGGTGGGCCCATATTTTTGTCCAAAAATTATGCTAAGAATGACAGTTTTACTTCATGTCAAATTGCAGAGTTTATTATATTTGTACTGATTATTTTTGTTTTTAGTGCTTAGAGTATGCACCTGCATTGTCTCTGTGTGGCACTACGTCTCAGCATGGTAGCACCTCTTATTATGTTTAGAATTAGGGTGTGCAGTCCATTTCCCCCCTCCCCCGGTAACTATAGTTGCAACCTAACCTGAATCATAATTGCGGCCTAACTCTCACCCTAATCTAACCATTACCTTAATCTAAAAATCCTGGGTCCTTATATTAGTGTCGACATTGTGAATGTCATCATGTATGTCGACATTCTTAATGTCAACATTATGACGGCATACCAAATAATCTATTACGGTAGCACTATATGCTCATATTTTTTGGGGTCTCTCTCAGTGCCGTAACTAAGTGTGTGCCAAGGGTGCCTTGCCCACAGCGCAAATGTGGGCAAGGCGCACCATCTGGCAGCACACCTACCCGACGCCTGTACGGCCAGTCAGTAATGACAGTCCCGGGCCGGCGCCGCCGCTTGCCTCCCACCTCTGCATGGCAGTGGGAGCGCAGCTGTAGCCGGCATCTAGCAACACACAGCTGCCCCGTGTCCCCCTGCCGCCGCCGTGCCTGAGTCCCGCTGTGAGTGCAGAAGAATGGGAGCTGTGCCACAGCCGCCATGGGACATCAGTGAACTCCCGCCTGCTGTCTCCTGCTGGCGGGGTGTGGAGCGCTGTCGGAGGTTGCTCCCGGACCCGCTCTCATGCATCTTCTTATAGTGTCGCCGCAGTATGTGTCCGGAACCCCAGGAGAGGCTCTGCGCCTGGATGCTGCCTACCACCTCCAGGTGACTGACAGAGCAGAAACACACACGCGCACACACACACACACACACACACACACACACACACACACACACTTACTCACTCACTCATTCATTCATTCACTCTCTCTCTCTCTCATGCAAAACAGGTGGGAATGCGTGAACTCTGCTGTGTGATGTGTAAAAAAATGGGGACTCTGCTACTGTAATGTGTAAAAAGGGGGACTCTGCTACTGTAATGTGTAAAAAAGGGGGACTCTGCCTGCCTAATGTGTAAAAAAGGGGGATTCTGCCTGCCTAATGTGTAAAAAAGGGGGATTCTGTCTGCCTAATGTGTAAAAAGGGGGACTCTGCTGCCATAATGTGTAAAAAAGGGGGGACTCTGCCTGCCTAATGTGTAAAAAAGGGGGATTCTGCCTGCCTAATGTTTAAAAAAGGGTGACTCTGCTGCCGTAATGTGTAAAAAACGGTGACTCTGCTACTGTAATGTGTAAAAAGGGGGGCTCTGTTGTCGTAATGTGTAAAAGGGGACTATACCTGCTGTACTGGGTAAAAGGGAGCTCTGCCTAGTGTAATGTGTAAAAGGGAACTCTGACCATGCCCCTTCCCCATGAAGCAACACCCCTTTATTTTTGGCACGCGCATTGACCCTGTTTTGTATATAGAGGGGGGGGGGGCGCCAATGCTGTTTCTTGCACACAGCGCTAAAATGTCTAGTTACGGCACTGGTCTCTATACTGTACTCCTCAATTATACCATCACTTTATGCTTATTATGGGAATTTTAGGGCAGTACGGATGGTGTAATGCTGGCATGTCAAACTCATAATCCCGGCTGGGACGAATAATCAAGGTCTAAATCTTGTGTGGGCCGCAAGAAAAAGAAAAGTCTTATATGCAGTTTTGAAAGGTTTATTAGAAAAAACAACAATAAAGTATAATTAAAGAGATGTCAAGTATCAGGAAGAAAACTTTAATAGTGGGAGCTAAGAGCTATGTTATTCCTCATCATGTATCACTGTACGGTTCCCTCTCCACTATATGATAACCCCTAATATCCACTATTGCTCCTTGTGTCCCCTTCAGCCACAAGTCTATTCAGCCTCCAACCCCTGTGCCAGCTCCTACAATTTACCTTCTTCATTGAGAGACATTTTTATATGCAGATTCCAGAAGAATCCTCTTGCAATCGGGGCAGCTGGGTACACAGGGCAGTCGGACACACACACATACAAGGCGTGACGGCTTCAGTGCTAATGGCGCTGAGCAGGCAGGATGCGGCTGGGGGCAGCGCTCTGCCAAGGCAGTTGGGTATACACAGCAGCTCCCCCCATGGACATTTCCCCATCTCTATCACTATCTTCTCACTCATGTGCAGAGTGGTGAATGCTGGCCGATCGCACGGCAGACGGGCCAACAGTAACAGTAACTCATCTGGCGTTGGAGGGCCACATTACATTCTTTAAAAAAAAAAAAAACTTGACCGCAAAACTATGTGTTGTGGGCCGCATGCAGGACACAAGTTTGACATGTCTGTTGTAATGGTTAGCATTATTGCCTCAAACATGGAGGTGATGGGTTCGATTCACACCATGGCCCTAACAGTGTGGAGTTTGTATATGCTCCCTATGCTTGCGTGGGTTTCCTCTGGGTCCTCCCACATTTCAAAAATATACTGGTAGGTTAATTGGCTCCAAACAAGAATTAACCCTAGCAAGAATGTGTTTGCATGTACATGTGGTAGGGAATATAGATTGTAAACTCCACTGGGGCAGGGACTGATATGAATGGCCAGTATATTCCCTGTAAAGTGCTGCGGAATATGTGTGCGTTATATAAATAATTGGTAATTAACAACATTATATAATCAATGTAGAGGCATTATAAAATCAATATTATGAGAACACAAGGGAAATTGAATAGTTTTTCTCCATAGCTGCCAGTAGATGGTGCCAGATTGAGCAATTCGATTGTTGCTCTGTTTAAGTGTGAATAGTGCGGGAGGATACATTTCAGTATGCCACTGTCCTGAGATGGTGAGCTGAAATGTGCGAAGAGTGTCCCATTTGGGTGCCCAGATCGCACTTTTCATGTCGCTGCCGGAACTTTAGTAGGGTTTAGCTGCTTTGCATGGCTAAATCGGCTACTTTTGGGCTCATAAGATTGAATTGCTGTGATGGGCCTCCAGTACTTTGGGCGCCCAAAAAACAATTCAGTATGCTTATTTACGATGGGGGCATGTATTAACACATTACTCAGGGTATGTGTTATTCGTTTATTGGGCACCAGAAACATTATATTATTATTGGGCAACATAACACATATAAAACAATCTTGACTTTTGTTCAGTACTACTATATGGACACAATTGCAACTTGTCACTGAACACACATTGCGCCTACAATTTGGTTTAATAGGAGTTGCCTAATATGCATGTTTACATAATCATACCCTCCAACTGTACCTTTTGTAAATGTTAATACAAAAAAAATAATGAACACTGACTGGCAGTTGTCATTTTTCATTTGCAATGATTAGCCTTCAGAAATAGCAGGCATATTTGACTTGGCTGTGGAATGTTTTTGTTTAACAAATGTACGCAAATGGCAACCACCAAGCACACTAGCTATCTCTATGTGCACTGAGAGTAAGTAGCTGGGCCCCGGATCCGGCAGGCTGAGGTGAGCCAGTGCCAGGGTTTAGCAGGGACTCTCTCTGCTATCACACACAGGAGAGGAAGTAACATACATCACGGCTTCTCCTGCTAATGGTAATACAGCTTTGCACAGGAGCAGGAGGCTGTCAGCACAGGAGGCAGAGGGGGAAGACTGCACATTACAGGGAGATACAGACATTACCCTAAAACAAAGGGACATTTTGGAGCCCCCGACTGTCTTGTGGACCTGCTGGATAGAACGCTACAGCCACACACACAGCTGTTACAGACCCAGCACTGCAGAGGGAAGCGGATATTGGCTGTACAGAGCTCTGTGCACAGGATTTTCTGTAGTCTTGCTGGATTGTTATTTTCTTGCATTTGGTATTCTCTCCAGCAGAATAACCCTGCTCTGCTGCTGCTGTGTGTGCCCTGCCTCCTGCAATGCTTGTATGTGAGGGCTGCTAGGAGAGGGAAGCACATTGTGGTGACTGCCATTGCTGCAGAGACATCCCTCTGCCTTCCCTGCAGCCAGGCTGATGGTGTCTTCTTTGCGTTTATTAATGCGTGGATCATATGTCTCTGTGCTGTGCATGGTAGCCAAGGCCACTGATAAATCAGGATAGCCCAGCAAGCCTGGATGTGTGTGCCCATGTACTTGGAGATCTGCAACATGTTGGGGAGAGGAATTGAGAGGCATCTTGTAGGTAAAACCGCCTGATTCTCTTCCAGCCAAACAAGCACCATGCCCACTGCTCCTACAGCCTAGCTTGTGCACACACTGGCCTGGAATTACAGTGGAAACCCAAAATTCAGTTAAACAATTACTGGTATACTGTGTTTGGATGCTTGAGATGTCTCCCAAAGCTGGATTTTCTCTGCTGCACAATACACACTGGGATTTCTCATTTTAAAGGGTTAGATCGGCTTTTATTTGTATTTTAAAAGCAATTGCCATTTTTATTTTAAAAACATAATTTCATTTCTTCAAGCGCATGAACCCGATGCCAGTTATAAAACATTTTTAATTGGTTTTTTTGTTGTGGATGATATAGAGGAACTGCCCTGACCCTGGATTTCTCCCAAAAACCTTTCACAACTGCTTTTTCTTTTTGTAATATTGCAATTTACAACGAATCTAGAGACCCTGAAATTTGATCTCTAACAGGGTTGCAATATTATATTTGTAATTTTACTTTTTTTTTTTAATATATATTTTTTTTCCATAGTAATTTATTATTTAGATTGTTACGGATACTTTTTATTTTAAACCCTGTGCTGCTCTGTAAAGGGAAAGGTGCCCTAACACTGTGAACCTGTGTTTCTTGGCTGTTTGGCGCTTCTTTGCGTGAGCGGATCTGCAGCTTAAGGCAATCAAAGATGGCGGACCTAGAGGCAGTGTTGGCGGATGTCAGCTACCTGATGGCAATGGAGAAGAGCAAATCCACCCCGGCAGCCAGGGCCAGTAAGAAGATTATACTACCTGAGCCCAGGTAAAATTGAAGGGTGTGGGGTGAGATACATTTGTAATTGCTAGAGTTTTTACGCAAGTGGTGTGTTGTATTTTTTTTTTTTATATATTTTTTTTTTATTATTATTATTATTATTATTATTATTATTATATTGTGTCGTCCATGCAATGTGGCTTACCAGCAATAATCATTTAGTAATTGCACTATAATGGCTTAATTTCATCTATAATACACAGAAAGTGAAAACCCTTCAAAATTATGTTTTAAATTCAGAGTAACGCTTTGCATCTCAAGCCTCTCGCAAAAGAAGGCCGCTTGTAAGCAGGTGGTTTCACAGTAAGTTACCAGGCTGGAGAAAAAGCTGTCATTGATCCCTTTATTGTTTCATGAAATTGCACAGAACCGGAATTGAGGAAAATAGTCCATGCTGTTTTCACCCTCAGTCCTCCGTCCTCCGTTATCCTTCTGCCTGGTTGTTGTAACGATCGATGACCCCTAATTTTTATCTGAGCTGTAGTACATTGACCACTGCTAGTACAAACTACCTATGTGGGGGAGGGCCTTTCAAATGGCAGAGATTCAGATTGTGAAAGAAAAACTATTCATGTAAGAATCTGCTTTTATGGTTTGAGCAGAAGAACCAGAATCTAAAAATAGTATCTGCAACAGTCATCTTGACCCCTGAATAACTGTTGCATCCAATTGGTGCTAATTGCTTTACATGTGTACTGTTTAGCAGAAATACTTTTTTTTTTTTATTTTATTTTATTTTATCTATCTATCTATCTATCTATCTATCTATCTATCTATCTATCTATCTATCTATCTATCTATCATGGTGTGTACACACGGGGAGATATTTTCTTACGATTTTGACTATA
This sequence comes from Pseudophryne corroboree, assembly GCF_028390025.1. NCBI lineage: Eukaryota > Metazoa > Chordata > Amphibia > Anura > Myobatrachidae > Pseudophryne > Pseudophryne corroboree. The sequence continues at coordinate 398,929,527 of NC_086444.1, read as the reverse complement.
TAGTCAAAATCGTAAGAAAAGTTAGTGCAGATCGCAAGGTGAAAGTCACCTTGCGATCCCGATTCGATGCCGATGCGCGGTCGGCATCGCAAGCATAGATAGACTGTGCAGGAAAGTCAATTTTGACTATCTCTATAGAAGACAGTCAAAATTGACACTTAGCCAAAATCGCACATAGGGGTCATTCAGAGTTGATCGCTCGCTAGCAGTTTTTAGCGGGTGGTCTTCTGTATGCCGGCGGTCGGGCTCCCGGCGCTCAGTATACCGGCGCCGGGAGCCCGACCGTCGGCATACCGACACTTATTTTCCCTCGTGGGGGTCCACGACCCCCATAGAGGGAGAATAAAATAGTGTGGCGCGCGTAGCGAGCCCGCAAGGGGCTCATTTGCGCTCGCCACACTGTCGGTAAGCCGGCGGTCGGGCTCCCGGCGCCGGTATGCTGGTCGCCGGGAGCCCGACCGCCGGCCAGCCGTAGTGAACCCGTTTTTAGCAGCCGTGCAAACGCTATGCCGCTGCCCACTGGGGAGTGTATTTTAGCTTTGCAGAAGTGCGAACGCATGTGCAGCCGAGCTCTGCAATAACAGTTTGTGCAGTTTCAGAGTAGCTCTGAACCTACTCAGCGCTTGCGATTGCTTCAGCCTATTCGTGTCCGGATTTGACGTCATACACCCGCCCAGCGAACGCTCAGACACGCCTGCGTTTTTTCAGACACGCCTGCGTTTTTGCAAACACTCCCTGAAAACGGTCAGTTGACACCCAGTAACGCCCCCTTCCTGTCAATCTTCTTGCGGCCGTCATTGCGAAGGAAAACTTTGCTAGAACCTGTGCACAACCACAAAGAGCTTTGTACCCGTACGTCGCGCGTGCGCATTGCGGGGCATACGCCGTTTTTTCACCTGATCGCTGCGCTGCAAAAATCGCCAGCAAGCGGTCAACTCGAAATGACCCCCATAGTCAGTATCGCAAGCACATAATGAGTGTGCTTGCGATACTGACTATGGGGGTCATTCCGAGATGCCGACCTAGCCCCTGTCGCATAGTGAGAATCGGGCATAGCCCGAATCTCACCGTGTGTATGGCCCATTACTTCACCCAGTCGGACTCAGAGTGGGTGATTCAATTATTTTAGCGTACTATATTGCCCGCCCCTTTAGACAGGGCGATATGCAATATTGTTGTTCCGGCACTGGGCACCCATTCCTCATTTGCGCTACTCATGCCCAGATAGATCTGCTTTCGCTGCATAAAGCGGCTAAGCCTGCCTAAATGATTGGGTGCAACAGGAAAAATGTGTGAAAAGCCCAACTTTTCGTACATTTCTGCTCACCCCACCGAGGAGGGGGAGAGCAGAAATAAGGGTGTATTTGCATTTTGTACCTGAAAGGAGCAAAAATTAAATTGGTCCGTCGGGCGCAGGGTGCCCAAAAAAATTTGAATTTCCACCAATGCTTTACTGTTGCATTTTTGTATTTAAAAAAAAAAAAAGATATTACACAGAAATGAGAACTACTGCAAGCATTTGGGTTGTATTCGTTTTAAAGGGACCTTAATGAAATGCTTAAGTTTTTAGGTGAGCCTTTTGTATGTTTTTGAAGGTTTCTAGAGTTGAGGTAGCAAAGCTTAACCACCAAATGAATTAAGGGAGACTCTAGGGTACTGCTGATAGTTCTTCACCTATAGATCGACATGTAAGGAATCAGAAGCTGTTCCAAGTTATATAGGGCCTTGTAAGTCAGGTTTTGAAATGGGGTTCCCCATCTTACAGGCAGCCAGTGAAGGGGGTAGAGAATGGGTGTTATGGGGCTGGTTAGTTAATAGCCTGGCAGCTGCAAGCAGTGTAATTCTTGGTGATAGGAGACCCAGGTAGAGGTCATTGCAGTAGTCCAAGTGTGATTATACAAATGGATAGTATGCCGATCTGAGGGGGTATGAAGTGTTTGAATTTCTGGCTATGTTACTCAGATGAAAGAATGAAAATTCGACTGTGGCTGATAATTTAAGTGTCAATCTGCAATCCAGGACAACAATAAGATTCCGCACATGTCCAGTGTTTTTGAAATTCTGGGCTCCTGAGAGTAAGTCTGATTGATTGGCTAAATTGTAGGCTTGTTCTTTGATGGTGAGCTCCTATCATAAGGACCTCCCTGTTTTATCAAGATTGAGTTTGAGCTAATTGGCACTCATCCACTCCTTGAACTCAGTTTGATAGCCATTTAGGATTTGTATTTAATTCCCAATCTCAACTCAATCTGCAATCCAGGACTACAATAAGTAATACGCACATGTTCAGTGTTTTTGTAATTCTGAGCTCCCAAGAATAAAGCTGGCTATACACCTGAAGATTGAGGGGTATATTCAATTAGGGTCGGATCCATTCCGACAACCCCTATTCAATCACATCTCAATTCGACTTTAAAAAAAGTCGAATTGAGATGAGACCTGTGAGCGGAGGAGAGGGGGGAGACCAGCAGGGACAGCCGCGGGCAGACGGAGGAAAGCAGCGCTGCAGAAGGACGTCTCACAGCCACCTGACCTCACGGCAGTGTCCACCCGGCTCCAGCAAGCGTGACCTCAGTTGCTGAAGCCGGGTGGACTCTGCCGTGAGCGGCTATGAGACATCCTGCTGCAGCGCTGTGCTGTAGCGCGGCTGTCCCCGTCTCCCCGCGGCTCTCCCCCCTGTACTCCTGTAAGGTCCCTCATCTCAGTCCGACATTTTTTTGTCGGCCTGAGATGGTCGGAAACGGGGCCAAATCCTGTCGCATTTGGCCCCGTTTCCCTCAAAAGTACGTGAATCGGCAGCTATACCGCTGTTTCACGTAAATTCCATGACTTGTCGAATAAAAACAGCTGGGATAGAATAGGTCGAATCACGATTCGACCTTAAAAAGTTGAAAACTGATGTCTTTTCGACTAGACAGCAGTTTTCGACCCTAAATGTATATACCCCTGAGTGTCCAATCTGTCTGGGTGGAATGAAAACCTGGTAATGTATCAGCAAATGACAATTGACCATTCGCTCCCAAACTCTAAAAGGCAGACAAAAATGGTCAATCAGACAAATTGGTTACATCCATTTTATGTACCCAATTTGTCTGAACGACCGTTTTTGTCAGTTTTCCAGCATTTTCGGAGCATATAGTCAATTGTCATTTGCTCCCATATGTTACCAGATTTTTATTCCAACCAGCCAGATAGGACAATCAAATTTTAGGTGTATGGCCAGTTTAAGGACCTCTGTTTTATCAGGATTGAGTTTGAGCTAAATGGCACTCATCCACTCCTGGAACGCAGCTCTATAGCCATTTAGGATTTGTATTGCGTTCCCAGTACCTGCAGCAAAAGACAGGCTTAATCTGCATAGTAGGGGTAGACCAGGCCATGGCATATGATTATTTTACCTAGTGATAGCCTGTGTACTGCAAGATTTCTCAAAATTCAAACATATTTACTGGCAAGTGCTCCTGGGAGCTTTTCTGGACATACCCATAGATGTCAACCTGATCTGTTCCATTCTGGTTATGTTTGTCTGCTATGTATCGCAGCAGAAATAACTGCAGAAATAAGTTTAAGTTCAGGAGCTGACAATTGACTCCTGGGTCCGACCTGTGTATTGGACCACTAGTCCAACCCGTGTCACAGCTGTGTTAGACCCCGTTCACATTGCATGCTGTACCTGACATATTGATGGGTAGACCCCTTTCAGACTGCACCTGTGTGCAGTCTGCCTGTTTTGCCGGCACTTGGAGATGACCTCATCACCAAGTGCCAATGATCCGACTCTCTGTATACTTCTAGCGTGACCCACGTCGTGCCTTTACCTGAGTCGGTGCTGGGTTTTACCCTGGAAGCTGCCAGGATCGGAATTCTGAGGAAAACGATCCGGTCATTTTCATCTGACCCATTCACACCAAACCCTATCCCAAATTGTCCTGTCAATAATCCGGCTTAAATGTTTGGTGGAAAACAGGGGTATAAGTGAAAGCAAGACCAACTATATTGAGCATGAAATGATGCAATATCCTTTTTCATGTTTTTAAATATTTTCCTTGTGTCTGTATTATTTTATTAAATCATGAGATGAAAGAACAAAAAGCCTAGTAGCTGCTACCTCATGTAGACTCCATAGTTTGGGCCCACTGCTATTGGCCTTTCTCATGTTAAAGCTATGCTCAGGTTAAAGTTTTTCTCTTTTTGGGAATGCCATACTGTAGGTGCCAGGTCTAGAAGTGTGGGAACTAATGCAGATATCATGTTACATGCTTGTATCTCCTGTCTCTAAAGAAAAACACTCAGGCATTTTTTGTTTCTTCTAAATCCTGTCCAAGTGAATGGAGGGGGTTTAGGAGAGTATCTGAAGCATGAAATCACTTCAAATATGCTCTAAAAGAAAGTCAGTTTGGATATAGCATTAGGTTAAATATTTGTAGTGTCTGTGGTGTAATGATAACTATAAGTCTTAAACAGTCTGTGTCTTGAATTGTAGTTACAGGAAATAGTGTGAGAGTTTTGTCACAGAAATGACACAATCCGTGGATAAAAATACAATATCATTTTGACTTTTGTACATTTTGAAATATCTTTTAAGGTACATGTAAAGTTATTTTAAAACTGCTTCCACATGCTACTAAATTGTCAATCTACTTTTTATTCTCACTACTGTACACCATATATGTTTATGTTTTTAATTTCACAGATTAAGGATAGAATAAAACAGACCAAAACAAGTGATTTTTATGGAACAAAAACTTGCAGCAATTCACATTTTTTTTAAACTGACCTGTCAACCCCTTTTAATTCTGTAATTAAGTAAAAGGAAAATGGGTGGAAAGATAATGAACACATTTTTTTTAAGGCTTATTTTGCATAATAAAAAAAATAAAACAATAACGTGTTTAATAAGTCAAGGATTGCAGGAAAACATTGATTTTTGACAAATCGCTGTTAATTACATTTCCCCAGTAGTAATTTAGAATTTAAAGAGAAGTCAGATTTTTAGGAGGACACAATTGAATACACTATAATGTTAAAAAAAAAAAAAAAAAAAAAGATTAATGAAGTGTGTGGCTGGAGACAGGGCCAACATGCATACAGCAGCACCGAAGGGGTTAACTCTCTTACCACAGCTCCAGCTTTAAATGGCAAAATCAGCACTGAGACGCCAGTTTTAAATGTTTTACTGAAGCCAAATTTCGTGCTTCATAAACTGCATTTTTGATGCTATGTGTGCACCGCACGCAAACCAGGTCTGTCGGCTGTGGTAGCATACTCATAACCCATGTCGCACTGCACTGGGAAGTGTTAATGAGTGTGCTGTAAGCCCCGGAAACTCCCGTGGCTAAATAGAGGGCACAGAGGCAGTGGCTGAGACAGCGAGAGTGTTAATGAAGGTCCTCTGCAGCCAGGGCATAATCTCAGTAGAGTGAAAAGTACAGAGAACACTTTATTGACAGCTGAGATGAAAAGTATATATGAGCTTAAAACATTGGTACCATTGGGCTTGAATGGAGATATAGGGGCCAGTTCAAATGTTTTGCGCCGTCTATAGTAATGGGCGTCTTTCAGAGCTATTCAATTGTTGTTCCTATCAGATGCCCACTACTCGCAGCGCACATATTATTTTTCTTGCAGCCTCTGGAGGTGCGAGAAAAAAAAGTGTCTACAGTCCGTAGGTTGAGCACCCAAACCCAAACTTTTAGATGGAAGCGGCTAAACCCAGAGTTATCAGCCGCGTAAAATGCTAATGGGCGTTTGATCAGTTGAAAAGCTCCAGATACCAATTACTGTAGTCGACCAGCAGAGGGTGCATGCAACATTTTGAATTGGCCCCTGTCAGTTAATAAGTTGATAAGTTTTATTCTGTTAAAATAATGCAGTCAAAACAATACTGCCATTCTAATCCCTGAACCATTTCTGTAAATCCCAAAAGCCAGGCTACTTGTTCACGTCACCAATAGTTGTCTCTTTCTCTTAAGGTGCATACACACGGTGTGGTATTGACTTATTTTTACTTTGCGATTTCCCTTGAACTCCCCCAGAGCCCAGAAGCACCGATTTTGACTATCTGTACTTTCGATTTTGACTAAGTACCAATTTTGACTATACTTTGTACTAGATAGTACACTATGGGGTATATTCAATCGAAGTCGGATCCATTCCGACATTCATTTGTCAGAATGGATCCGATCTGGGCTATTCAATGCAATCTCAATTCGACTTAAAAAAAAGTTGAATTGAGATGCGGGAGCTGAGACGGGATAGAGCCGCGGCCAGACGGGGGAGAGATCTCGCTTGCTGTGAGCAGCGGCTGTGACATCCTCCGGCTACGCTGCTGTAGCGCTGCTCTCCCCTGTCTGCCCGCGGCTCTCCCCAGTCTGAGTGCTCCCCCCCCCCCCCCCCCTCCCCCCACCGTCTCCTCCACTCCCACGTCTCTGCTCCCACATCACAGCCGCCGCTCATGGCAGCGTCCACCCGGCTCCAGCAAGCGAGGTCTCGCTTGCTCTAGCCGGGTGGACGCTGCTGTGAGCGGCGGCTGTGACACATCCTCCAGCGCTGCTCTCCCTCATCTCTGTTCCCGCATCTCTATTCAACTTTTTTTAAAGTCGAATTGAGATGTTCGAAAAGGGGGCCAAAACCTGACGGTTTTCGCCCCGTTTTCGACACAAGCACGAGGATCGGCAGCTATTCCGCCAAACCACGTGCTTTTCGACAAGTCGAATTCCTCGACTTGTCGCTTAATTTGGGGTTAGATTGAATAGGTTGGAACCCCTTCCGACCTAAAAAAGTCGAAAACTGGCGTCTTTTCGACAGACGGCAGCTATCGACTTCAATTGAATAGTCAAGATAGACTGTGCAGGCAAGTCAATCTTTCCTTGCGATACCGACCTCGCAGGGGTGCGCATTGGTATCTCAAGCTGCCTAACAGTGTAATTTGAATTAACTTTCCTTGCGATTTTGACTATATAGTCAAAATCGCAAGGTTAAATCTCACTGTGTGTATACACCTTTAGATCTCATTATGCTCTCAAGTTTGTTGATGCATCCGGGACTTTTATACGGAGCTTTAAGGAGGGTATCCAATGACCTGAGAAGAAATATGGGGCGCGAAAAACGTTAGTTTTTCACGATTTTTTTTTTTTTCTACAGGCTATCGAATTTGGTTGCCTGGAAAAAAAAGGCTTTTTCTCACGAGAAAATACAGGTTTAGTGAAACCTGTGTGTTTTCGGTAGAAACAGGTGTTGTTTCCAAGCATTTAGTTTCGCCTGTCTGATACCCCTTTCACACCGCACAAGTAACCCGATATCGACCCGGTATATTGTTGAGTCGACGCGGGGCGGTGTGATAGGGGTCACTGCCGAATTCCCGGGTCACCTGACCCGGTAATTCAACCCAGGAATAAAGAAGGGATATTACCGGGTCAGGTGCAGTGTGAACGGGTTGATGCAACCTGGAACCGGTTCACAGCCTATAGGCATAGACGACGTGGAGATGATCTCATCTCCCAGCGCTGCTGCGGCCCCTGCCCCTGATGGCAACCTGACCCGGAAAGCCAGTGTGTAAGGGTCCAATGCCAGGTCGCATCTGGGAAGGTCCCGTTTCCAATTCCCAGGTGCGACCCAGCATTGCGATGTAAAAGGGGTATAAGGCAGGTGAAACAAAATCCCAGATAAGCCGCAACTGGCACTGGTTTATTGGGGCTAATAAAATATTCCCTGATGTGACAAGTAGCCTTGGTAATTGACTGCGACTAACTAGATACCCCCTAAATGTAACAGTCAGGGTTAACTTATACCAGTGGTTTCCAAAAGCGGTCTTCAATGCACCCTAACAGTCCAGGTTTTAAGGATATCCATGCTTGGGCACCAGTGACAAATTAGTACCTCAGTCAGATTGATTACACCCAAAAACCTTTGATTGTTGGGGTGCCTTGAAGACTGCGTTTGGGAACCACTGTCTTATACACAATTGAAGGAGGAGACTACCAGCTCATATATTACATTGTCAGGGAATAGATTAATAATGGCAGTACTTAAAACAGATTTGAGATTTATGAACCCTCAAGACCACAACTGGAGGTGTTGCCCATAGCAACCAATTAGATTATACAAATCTGTCTAGTACATTTTTTTTTTTTTTTTTTTTTTAAATAACAGCTAGATTCTGATAGGTTGCTGTGGGCAACACCTCAGCTAATCCTCTTGAGAAAGTCTAATGCTAAACCAGAGCTGGTCATGAGGACTGACCTCGCACTACAAGGTCATGGCAGCAAAGGTCAGCGCTGGCGAAATACAATTGGCACGAATTTAGATAAAATCAGTTAAAAAAAAAGTTAGCAAATAACCAACACTTTTGATACTGCACTTGAACTTAAAATAGGGTAATGGTTTTGGACTGCACTCCAGCCACACCAGCCCTACCACTGTTAATGATACTCTGAATGAGCCAGGGACGTGTGGTGAGGTAAATTTCCCATATTAAATTGATGGCAGGCGCCAATAAATAGGCCCTGAACTAGTCATGTGACTTCACGTTGAGTCAGTTATGCCTGCCCAGCCGCTGTCACACATGCTGGCAGTTCCCCAACAGAAGGCAGATCATGTACAACAGTGACGGAATATAAAAGAAATTCTCTGGTAGGGAGAGCTGTGCGAAACCTGTCTAGGGCAGAAACGAGTGATACATTTCACTGAGAGTGATAAATTGCACCAGCCAATCCGCTCCTAACTGTCATTATTCAAACATGCCCTTATTTATCGATGAGTAATTAACTTCATGGTGAGTGACAAAATTGCACCAGCCAATGAACTCCTACTGTAACTTCCATGTCACAGGCTGTGTTTGAAAAATGACAGGAGTGGATTGGCTGGTGCAATTTATCACTCACAGTGGGTCAATTCAATTCGCCAACTTATGAATAGCGCCGGGAATTAGCTCCCGAAGCTATTCAATTCAGAACTAGTTAGGTCGGCGATGTCCCGTTCTCACCTACTAAACAGGTTGAATTGTCGGGAGAACGGGCATTCTCTGACTTAATTCCCCGGCGCGAGGCTGATTCCCGACAGAATCAGCCTCGCGCCGGCCGCTAGGAAGCACTTTTGTCGGGTTTCTTCTCTCATCCCCGAGGATGAGCGAAGAATTCCCGACAATTGCGGGTAACTAGCAGCTGAATCGAATAGCGTCGGGAGCTAATTCCCGGCACTATTCATAAGTTGCCGAATTGAATTGACCCCAGTGAAATTTATCACTCATTGATAAATGAGGGCAATAATCTGTCTAGCTTTATATCTAAAATAACCCTTTCCACCTATCACACAAGCTTTACTTAAGCATTATCTTCATTTTCCCCATGTGTACCTTCCAGCTTTCTAGAGCTCACTGCCTCATGATTGTAGTCCATAGCAGTGTCCCCTTTACCATACTTTGGTACAGTGGTTCCCAAACTGTGTGCCGTTGTACCCTGGGGTGCCTCAGGACACTTGTAGTGGTGCCTTGGATTGGTAACCCAGGATCAATTACAGTTATTTATGATCAATGTAATAGGCAAAACCAGTGCTGGTGGCTGCCAATCATAACATATGTAGATAAACAAAAGCAAATCCTGTCCCTCACCACACAATTGAACCTAAAGATGACATATAAATACAATTTACTTAATTTTATATTTATTGTAAATGTCTCAATAAAAAACTTTTGGCCTAGGGGTGCCGTGAAAAAAATTCTCATACTCTAGGGCGCTGTGATTCAAAATAGTTTGGGAACCACTGCGTTGGTATGTCTTTGTATGTGACCTCCAGGCAAACCTGTTTTTATACAGCTACTATATGTGGAAATTGAGATTTTAATAAATTACAATAATAATTAGTTTTTACTGTACAGTTAAATTGGTGACCTAGTTACTTGCTGGCATTTTAACAGTACCCTGATGGAAAATAAGATATTCTCAATTTTTTTTTTTAGGAAGCTGTGAATGGCTATGTGTGCTTAAAACTGCAATATACTTTCTCTGCTCGTGATGTGTTTTAGTTGAAGAAGAAATAAACTGGCGATGCATGATCACATTATTTCATGTAAATGTAAGGACAGAAAAAAAACTATGCTTGCCTCTGATTAGAGTATGCAATATGGGGTTTCCTTGGACAGGTGCAATGTTGGTTTTGCCTGGTGCAAAGTTTATAGAGGAGAATTAATGTGCTAAAATAGGGACAGTTTCTCTGTCATTGATTTTCAGGACTCCTCAGCTGAACATTACATTCTTTCAGATTCTCCTACAGAATATTACACCGGTTTCCCAAGGTTCATGATTGATTCATTTCATGCATATTTTTCATTCTGGTAGGCATTTATGATGGCTGTAAAAGGTTTTATTTTTTTTGGCTAAGCTGACCAGTTTTAATCACATTTGTAATACCCACAGCGTTTTAAGTGTGGAGCAATTGTCCACGTCGAAGAAAAAAACCCCCAAAAAAGTATGTCCACACATAATGGAGGAAATGTAATAGGGTGCGAGAATTTTTTAAAGTGCCAATCATTTTACAAGGCAAAACAATTTGCCTTGTAATTTATTCCCACTTTAAAAATATGGGTATTCTCTCACAAAGTCCTGCACCTTCGGCTACTTGCACCCTATTATATGTATCTGCATGTGTTTTTTATTCAGATCATTGTGTTCATGTATGAATGCATATGTACTTATTTGTCTGCCTAGAGCATACACCAACACTGCGATTTTAGAATTTGTTGATTACATGGAAATATGCATGGCGAGCTGTGAATAGGTCACAGTTGCTTGTTACCACCTCTAGGAACACCATTTTATTTTATTTTTATGACAAATTTTCTCCTAAAATGCATGATCAAGCTTAACAGATACAACCGCTACTGGCAGCGCCTCTTGTTCTGCTTTTGTTTTTTTGCTGGGATTTTAGCCATACCCCCTTCAGTACCCAGGCCCGTGGCCATTCTCAGCGAACATGGTTCCAAGTGCTTGTTTCTTCCCAGTTCCTGAAGACACATGTTTTAAAAAAACAAGTTAATGATGATTGTCCAGCCCAAGTCATCTTGAGAACTGATAGGAGGCCCTGCCCCCTCCCTTCACATCTCCCTCTAGCTCCCAGACACACAGCTGTCATCTCACCTAGTGAACCGACACACACATTAAACCACATGGCTACTCAATCAACCAAATATTTGAACATATCTAAAATCATTGCTGGGCCCGGGAGCCCTGGAGCTGGTGGCGGTGTTCTCCAGTAACTAATAAGACCAAGGCACTGTGCACATAACCAAGTCTTAGCTCTCTACCAGTGTCTAAATGGGGGAGTAGGGAGACATTGCAATACCAGGAACAATGGCTGGTGACAGCGGCCTCATGTAATGGGTGAGATAGGGGCAAAAGGAAAAAGTCCTTTTATATTCCATTACCAGCCATCAAACTATATGATTTGATTGCTGCTCCGTGCAGACCCCCCTCAATGCAGCATCTCCGAAGAAACTCGCCCTTGTAGTTTCTGCATGGTACCTCCTGCTGACTCACTGTGGTTCTGTGTTTTCATTTTATTTGTGTACCTTTGTTCATACGTCATACACAGATGGATCTTCTTGCATTGAAAACGTTAAAGTAAGGGCTGGTCCAGGCTGCTCAAACAACAATAAAATTGATCTATTGTGTATATATAACTACCTAGACAGGGCAGATAAGGAGACAAGGCTGAGACATGGGCAGAAGAAATAAAGATGGGGCACAAACATGGAGGGAAGACAGGGAGAGTGGAGGGAAAGAATGAGGTGGAATAAAAGAAGGGGAAAGGTAGGTATGGAAAGCTGGGGGAATAAAATGATAAAGAAAACTCCGGTGATGCCGAATTCAACAGCCTGTAGAGCGTAAAATACTGTAGCTTGTAGGAAATTGAATTGACTTTGTGTCTGTGTCTGTGTGGAATATTGGGTTTAAGCTCCATTCCGGCTGGGACTGATGAAAATAATAAAATGTACTTGGTAAAAGCACTACGTTCTGTGTGGGCACTATAAATAACTTAATAAATGATAGGGTTCCCCTGTAAGTTATGAAAAGCTCTGCAGCGAACCCTGTTAATCACTATTTACCCCAGGCATGGCCAACCTGTTGCTCTCCAGCTGTTGGAAAACTGCACGTCTCAGCATGTTTAAGCATTACATAACAGCAAAACCTTGGCAAAGCGTGCTGGGATTTGTAGTTTCACATTAGCTGGAGACCCACACTCCTTCAGAGGCTTAACTAGGTTTGATGGAGCTCAGGGCAAAAACAAAATGGGGTTTCTTGAAAAATTCTTATCTTGTTACTAAACTAAAGACACAGGGAAGTGTGAGAGCAAAGTAAAACATGAATATGAGACTGATTAATACCACACACACACACACACACACACACACACACACACACACACACACACACACACTGTAGTGAAATTAATATTGGCAAAACTAACATGGAGCTAAATAGTTCAAAAACATCACAAGAATGTACAAACTCCTCTTATCCCTCATTCACAAAGCCCAGCACTTCCACAGACCTTATAATGCTATATGCTAATATTAATTATAGCATATGTACACAGACGCTGCTGTAAAAGATTATTTCCCGACCACACTAACACCTGCTTTGCTCTCACATGCCCCTCTGCATACCAGCTTTTTCCTCTCACATGCCCATCTGCCCACCAGCTTTTCTGTGACGTGACTTGCTGTAAAAACAAATACAGCGCCTCACTTGATTCACCTTATGTTACGCCACTGCACTTCTTGAGTCCCATTTGACATATCTTACCCTGCAAAATGTGCTTGCAGTACAAGACGCACAGGAGGCGGTTCAGTTATTGCAACGTCCCATGCCCGCCAGCAGATACTCATTGTTTCTGCCGACATGTGGCTAACATAATTTCTGTCCACAGCCTCGACCTTTAGTCAGGTTTTATGTGGCTAAACCCGCTACTTCTGTGCACGATCAGCAAAAGCAATGGGTGACCAAACAATTGCATACCGCCCCTTCTAAAGTGAAGGGTGGTATGCAGTTATGGGCACCTATACAACTGAATGCTCCCCTACAGAGGAGAATTCAGTAAAGAATGCTTTGATCTACTTTGCTTGAATTGAAAAATGTAGTACCCCAAAGTTGATGCCATTTCGGCCAGCTAAACCATGAGCCATAGAAAAACGCGTGAATTTAGAAATAGCAGTTTTATAAATAATCTGTTGTGGTGTTTTGCAATCTGCAGCTGACAATGTAGCAATTATACAGGAAGTCAGCAGTGAGTATGCCTGGATTGCACCGATTCATTGCAGTACATGAGCATTTTTGTTTCATGATAAAAGATAATACCACTTTTGACTAATTTTCTGTTTATTTTATGTATAAATGTGACCTGTAAACCAATAAAGGAAAAGGTTTTGTGTTGCCCGATTTACTACAGTTTATTTATTCTTCTGAGAAAATGACTTAAGTCGGACTGAGTTTTACATGACTGTTGGCATTCTACAGAAAGTTGTTTTGACATTCAAAGAAAGGCAACACAATACAATATGATACATAAGAAGAATTAACATCTTGGGTAGTGCATTAATTTCCATTCAATAATAATTTCCTCCTGGGGAATAATACCAAGCTAGTATCCAATCTTACCTTCAACAATCAATGGCTTTCATAGATGCCTGTTAGGGGGATGCAGTTTAAAGTGCCGGCTGTCGGGATCTTGGCATTCAGGAGACAGACGTCGGAATCATGTCAGCCGCTGAAATACAGATGGACAGCATCCCGACATCCGCAGGTTATTTCCAACCGAATGGAATATAACCTGTTCCGAGTGAAGCGAGCCGCTGGGCCCGAAGCGCGGCGAGCTTAGCAGACCCGCGAGTGGACTCGCTGCTGGGATTCCGACAGATGGGATGCCGCTGTCAGTATACTGACAGCTGGCATCCCGCTTGCTGGTAAAACATACCGAATCCCTGTTAGGTTAATAAACATAACAACTCGCTTCATCTTAATGCTGTGGTTGCCTGGATGTCTAGAGTAAGGGTTCTGCCAGGCATGGTCTCCCTTTTCTAACACTGGGGCAGATGTATTAAGCCTGGAGAAGTGAAAGCAGCGATAAGTGCAAGGTGATAATGCACCAGCCAGTTAGCTCCAATATGTAAATTGACAGTTAGGAGCTGATTGGCTGGTGCGTTATCGCCTACCACTTATTACTGCTTTATTACTTCTCCAGTCTTAATACATCTGCCCCATTGACTGATCTGTCACAAGTGGATGCAGAGATGTTACATTACAGTTGGCATATGCAGAGCAAAAATATCCACAATTCTCAGAGGGATGCTTCATTTTTATACACGTGTGCCTGTATATGAATGTATGTATGCTTTATCCATAACGTGTGCATATGGGAATCTACCAAAACATTCTAGAAGGTGAGACGTGAAAACATTCTAGGTGTTCACTCAATGATTATTCTAGAATATTCTCCGTATGTTACAGTATATAAGTAATCGCCCACTGTCGGTTGCAGTAGACTATTATTATTTTCTCTAACGTCCTAGTGGATGCTGGGGACTCCGAAAGGACCATGGGGAATAGCGGCTCCGCAGGAGACTGGGCACAAAGTAAAAGCTTTAGGACTAGCTGGTGTGCACTGGCTCCTCCCCCTATGACCCTCCTCCAAGCCTCAGTTAAGATTTTGTGCCCGAACGAGAAGGGTGCAATCTAGGTGGCTCTCCTGAGCTGCTTAGAGTAAAAGTTTAAATAGGTTTTTTTATTTTCAGTGAGACCTGCTGGCAACAGGCTCACTGCATCGAGGGACTAAGGGGAGAAGAAGCGAACTCACCTGCGTGCAGAGTGGATTGGGCTTCTTAGGCTACTGGACATTAGCTCCAGAGGGACGATCACAGGCCCAGCCATGGATGGGTCCCGGAGCCGCGCCGCCGGCCCCCTTACAGAGCCAGAAGAGTGAAGAGGTCCGGAAAATTGGCGGCAGAAGACGTCCTGTCTTCAATAAGGTAGCGCACAGCACCGCAGCACTGAGGGTGCAGGGCGCTGGGGGGGGGCGCCCTGGGACGCAATGAAAATACCTTACATGGCTAAAAATACATCACATATAGCTCCTGGGCTATATGGATGTATTTAACCCCTGCCAGTTTTCCACAAAAAAGCGGGAGAAAGGCCACCGAAAAAGGGGCGGAGCCTATCTCCTCAGCACACAAGCGCCATTTTTTCCTCACAGCTCCGTTGGAGGAAGGCTCCCTGACTCTCCCCTGCAGTCCTGCACAACAGAAACAGGGTAAAACAAGAGAGGGGGGGGGCACTAAATTGGCATATTAATATATACAGCAGCTATATTAGGGAAAAACACTTATATAAGGTTATCCCTGTATATATATAGCGCTCTGGTGTGTGCTGGCAAACTCTCCCTCTGTCTCCCCAAAGGGCTAGTGGGGTCCTGTCCTCTATCAGAGCATTCCCTGTGTGTGTGCTGTGTCGGTACGCTGTGTCGACATGTATGAGGAGGAAAATGGTGTGGAGGCGGAGCAGTTGCCTGTGTTAGTGATGTCACCCCCTAGGGAGTCGACACCTGACTGGATGGTCTTATGGAAAGAATTACGTGATAGTGTCGGCACTTTACAAAAGACTGTTGACGACATGAGACAGCCGGCAAATCAGTTAATACCTGTACAGGCGTCTCAAACACCGTCAGGGGCTATAAAACGCCCGTTACCTCAGGTCGATATAGACACTGACACGGACACTGACTCCAGTGTCGACGGTGAGGAAACAAACGTATTTTCCAGTAGGGCCACACGTTACATCATCACGGCAATGAAGGAGGTTTTGAACATTTCTGATACTACAAGTACCACAAAAAAGGGTATTATGTGGGGTGTGAAAAAACTACCCGTAGTTTTTCCTGAATCAGATGAATTAAATGAGGTGTGTGATGAAGCGTGGGTTTCCCCCGATAAAAAACTGCTAATTTCTAAAAAATTATTGGCATTATACCCTTTCCCGCCAGAGGTTAGGGCGCGTTGGGAAACACCCCCTAGCGTAGATAAGGCGCTCACACGCTTATCAAAACAAGTGGCGTTACCGTCCCCTGATACGGCCGCCCTCAAGGAACCAGCTGATAGGAAGCTGGAAAATATCCTTAAAAGTATATACACACATACTGGTATTATACTGCGACCAGCAATCGCCTCAGCCTGGATGTGCAGTGCTGGGGTGGCTTGGTCGGATTCCCTGACTGAAAATATTGATACCCTGGACAGGGACAATATATTATTGACTATAGAGCATTTAAAGGATGCATTTCTATATATGCGAGATGCACAGAGGGATATTTGCACTCTGGCATCAAGAGTAAGTGCGATGTCCATTTCTGCCAGAAGAGGATTATGGACGCGACAGTGGTCAGGGGATGCGGATTCCAAACGGCATATGGAAGTATTGCCGTATAAAGGGGAGGAGTTATTTGGGGTCGGTCTATCGGACCTGGTGGCCACGGCAACGGCTGGAAAATCCACCTTTTTACCCCAAGTCACCTCGCAGCAGAAAAAGATACCGTCTTTTCAGGCTCAGTCCTTTCGTCCCCATAAGGGCAAGCGGGCAAAAGGCCACTCATATCTGCCCCGGGGCAGAGGAAGGGGAAAAAGACTGCAGCAAACAGCCTCTTCCCACGAACAGAAGCCCTCCCCCGCTTCTGCCAAGTCCTCAGCATGACGCTGGGGCCTTACAAGCGGACTCAGGCACGGTGGGGGCCCGTCTCAAGAATTTCAGCGCGCAGTGGGCACACTCGCAAGTGGACCCCTGGATCCTGCAGGTAGTATCTCAGGGGTACAAATTGGAATTCGAGACGTCTCCCCCTCGCCGGTTCCTCAAGTCTGCTTTACCAACGTCTCCCCCCGACAGGGAGGCGGTATTGGAAGCCATTCACAAGCTGTATTCCCAGCAGGTGATAATCAAGGTACCCCTCCTACAACAGGGAAAGGGGTATTATTCCACGCTGTTTGTGGTACCGAAGCCGGACGGCTCGGTGAGACCCATTTTAAATCTGAAATCCTTGAACACTTACATAAAAAGGTTCAAGTTCAAGATGGAGTCACTCAGAGCAGTGATAGCGAACCTGGAAGAAGGGGACTATATGGTGTCTCTGGACATCAAGGATGCTTACCTCCATGTCCCAATTTGCCCTTCTCACCAAGGGTACCTCAAGTTTGTGGTACAGAACTGTCACTATCAGTTTCAGACGCTGCCGTTTGGATTGTCCACGGCACCCCGGGTCTTTACCAAGGTAATGGCCGAAATGATGATTCTTCTTCGAAGAAAAGGCGTCTTAATTATCCCTTACTTGGACGATCTCCTGATAAGGGCAAGGTCCAGAGAACAGTTAGAGGTCGGAGTAGCACTATCTCAAGTAGTACTACGACAGCACGGATGGATTCTAAATATTCCAAAATCACAGCTGATTCCGACGACACGTCTGCTGTTCCTAGGGATGATTCTGGACACAGTACAGAAAAAGGTGTTTCTCCCGGAGGAGAAAGCCAAGGAGTTATCCGACCTAGTCAGGAACCTCCTAAGACCAGGCCAAGTGTCAGTACATCAATGCACAAGGGTCCTGGGAAAGATGGTGGCTTCTTACGAAGCGATTCCATTCGGCAGATTCCACGCAAGAACTTTTCAGTGGGATCTGCTGGACAAATGGTCCGGATCGCATCTTCAAATGCATCAGCGGATAACCCTGTCTCCAAGGACAAGGGTGTCTCTCCTGTGGTGGTTACAGAGTGCTCATCTCCTAGAGGGCCGCAGATTCGGCATTCAGGATTGGGTCCTGGTGACCACGGATGCCAGCCTGAGAGGCTGGGGAGCAGTCACACAGGGAAGAAATTTCCAGGGCTTGTGGTCAAGCATGGAAACGTCACTTCACATAAATATCCTGGAACTAAGGGCCATTTACAATGCCCTAAGTCAGGCAAGACCTCTGCTTCAGGGTCAGCCGGTGTTGATCCAGTCGGACAACATCACGGCAGTCGCCCACGTAAACAGACAGGGCGGCACAAGAAGCAGGAGGGCAATGATGGAAGTGGCAAGGATTCTTCGCTGGGCGGAGAATCATGTGATAGCACGGTCAGCAGTGTTCATTCCGGGAGTGGACAACTGGGAAGCAGACTTCCTCAGCAGACACGATCTTCACCCGGGGGAGTGGGGACTTCACCCAGAAGTCTTCCACATGATTGTGAACCGTTGGGAAAAACCAAAGGTGGACATGATGGCGTCCCGCCTCAACAAAAAACTGGACAGATATTGCGCCAGGTCAAGAGACCCTCAGGTAATAGCTGTGGATGCTCTGGTAACACCGTGGGTGTACCAGTCAGTGTATGTGTTCCCTACTCTTCCTCTCATACCAAAAGTACTGAGAATCATAAGAAGGAGAGGAGTAAAGACTATACTCGTGGCTCCGGATTGGCCAAGAAGGACTTGGTACCCGGAAATTCAAGAGATGCTCACGGAAGACCCGTGGCCTCTACCTCTAAGAAAGGACCTGCTCCAGCAGGGACCATGTCTGTTCCAAGACTTACCGCGGCTGCGTTTGACGGCATGGCGGTTGAACGCCGGATCCTGAAGGAAAAAGGCATTCCGGATGAAGTCATCCCTACCCTGATCAAAGCCAGGAAGGATGTAACCATACAACATTATCACCGTATTTGGCGTAAATATGTTGCGTGGTGCGAGGCCAGGAAGGCCCCTACAGAGGAATTTCAACTGGGTCGTTTCCTGCATTTCCTGCAAACAGGACTGTCTATGGGCCTCAAATTAGGGTCCATTAAGGTTCAAATTTCGGCTCTGTCAATATTCTTCCAAAAAGAACTGGCTTCTGTTCCTGAAGTTCAGACGTTTGTCAAGGGAGTACTGCATATACAGCCTCCTTTTGTGCCTCCAGTGGCACCTTGGGATCTCAATGTAGTTTTGGGATTCCTAAAATCACATTGGTTTGAACCACTCACCACTGTGGACTTAAAATATCTCACATGGAAAGTGGTAATGCTGTTAGCCCTGGCTTCAGCCAGGCGTGTCTCAGAATTGGCGGCTTTATCCTATAAAAGCCCTTACCTAATTTTTCATACGGACAGGGCAGAATTGAGGACTCGTCCTCAATTTCTTCCTAAGGTGGTTTCAGCATTTCACTTAAACCAGCCTATTGTGGTGCCTGCGGCTACTAGGGACTTGGAGGATTCCAAGTTGCTGGACGTAGTCAGGGCCCTGAAAATATGTTTCCAGGACGGCTGGAGTCAGAAAATCTGATTCGCTGTTTATCCTGTATGCACCCAGCAAGCTGGGTGCTCCTGCTTCTAAGCAGACGATTGGTCGTTGGATTTGTAGTACAATTCAGCTTGCACATTCTGTGGCAGGCCTGCCACAGCCAAAATCTGTAAAAGCCCATTCCACACGGAAAGTGGGCTCATCTTGGGCGGCTGCCCGAGGGGTCTCGGCTTTACAACTTTGCCGAGCAGCTACTTGGTCAGGGGCAAACACGTTTGCTAAATTCTACAAATTTGATACCCTGGCTGAGGAGGACCTGGAGTTCTCTTATTCGGTGCTGCAGAGTCATCCGCACTCTCCCGCCCGTTTGGGAGCTTTGGTATAATCCCCATGGTCCTTTCGGAGTCCCCAGCATCCACTAGGACGTTAGAGAAAATAAGAATTTACTTACCGATAATTCTATTTCTCATAGTCCGTAGTGGATGCTGGGCGCCCATCCCAAGTGCGGATTGTCTGCATTACTTGTACATAGTTATTGTTACAAAAATCGGGTTATTGTTGTTGTGAGCCATCTTTTCAGAGGCTCCTTCTGTTATCATGCTGTTAACTGGGTTCAGATCACAAGTTGTACGGTGTGATTGGTGTGGCTGGTATGAGTCTTACCCGGGATTCAAAATCCTTCCTTATTGTGTACGCTCGTCCGGGCACAGTATCCTAACTGAGGCTTGGAGGAGGGTCATAGGGGGAGGAGCCAGTGCACACCAGCTAGTCCTAAAGCTTTTACTTTGTGCCCAGTCTCCTGCGGAGCCGCTATTCCCCATGGTCCTTTCGGAGTCCCCAGCATCCACTACGGACTATGAGAAATAGAATTATCGGTAAGTAAATTCTTCTTCTTATTATTATTATTATTATTATTATTATTATTATTATTATTATCCTTTTTTTATATGGCGCCACAAGGGTTCCGCAGCGCCCAATTACAGAGTACATGAATAATCAAACAGGAAAACAGCAACTTACAGTTGATGACAGTATAGGACAAGTACAGGGTAAATACACATAGTTACATCAGCATATGACACTGGAATAAGTATCAGGTGGCAGAAGACTGATGGATTTGGTGCAGTTGAAGATTATTAAAGTAAGAAAGGATAAGCACATGAGGGAAGAGGGCCCTGCTCGTGAGAGCTTACAATGGAGCGAATTGTGCTGTCTATTGTGTTTTTCTTGTTTCTCGTCCGTGTTTCTCAAAACTTAGGGCCAATCTAAGTAAACCGATGCCATATTCGGACTCCAACAGAGTTACCCCAAAATCTCTGTAATATGATTGGCAATGTAATGAGTGTTGATTAATGTAATGTGCGTTTATCAGTTTATCTCTATAGATAGCTTTATACATAATTATAGTGTGTATACAATTTCCAGTGCTGTTTAAATTTACAAATCTTGTTTGTGTCACCAACGTCTTCTAGCAGAATTATATTGCTGTGCTTTTTTTAATTTTATTTGTCTGAAAGACGGCAGTTTCGGACTGACTGAGGTCGGAAAGGGTTCTGACCTATTCAATGTTGGGCCTTTTCTTCTGACAAGTTGGGAAACCCAACTTGTCGGAAGAGTGTCGGAATACACGCGGATCGGCCGAGCGACGTGTATTGTCGGAAGCAGGGCCAAACCCGACAGGTTTTAGCCAAGTTTCCGACAGTGTCAATCCGACTTTAAAAAAGTCAGATTGACACTGTCGGGACCGGGCCAAACCTGACAGGTTTGGCCCAGCATTGAATAGAGTGCTGTCGGGTCCTTTCCGTCTGAAAGGACCCGACAGCTATTGAATACAGCCCTGAGTGTCCAAATTATTATGACTACTGGGTTAGTACTTTGTTGGGTCGCCTTTTGCCCTTAATAATACTGATTGAATTCTTCTAGGCATGGAGTCTACTAACTGTCCACACGAATCAAAGGCCACAGACACTCTGGTGGAAATATGCCCCATTCCATAACATTGCCTTACCAGGTTGATGAGTTGTGACAGTTCAAGGAGGATCCATGATCTTGTGCTGTTGGCTCCTTATCCTCACCCTACCATCTGCATGGTGTAATTGAAAACATGATTTGTCAGACTACATGACCCATTCCAATAATTTTCTGTCCAATTCCTGTGTGCCTGAGCAAACTGAAGGCATTTCACGCTGTTTACAGCAGATAACAATGGCCTTCTGCTTCTGTAGCCCATATAACGTAATGTGCAGTGTACTGTTCAATGAGAGGCCACCTGAATGTTTCCCTCATTCAGATTATCCATAGTTTGATGCACAGTTGGCCGTCTGTGGGAATGAACAAGTCTGCCCACTCCCTGTTCCGCTCGAACATCTAATAGCCATTTATGACCACAGGTCTTGCACTCAGGCGGAATAGCTACTATGCATAAAATCCCCTGGTGTCATAACAATTTGACCACTCGTATATCTAATAATTCATTGTAACTGTAATATGCATTATATGAAATCTGCACTTACTGGTAAGAAGTTGATACCTTTTTTCAAACTATATTTTTTGAGGTATTGGCAGCCATAACACATGGGACAGATGCTTACAATTGATAAGATAGAGAAGTACAAAGACAGGGGTGACTCAATTAAATGCAGTGGTTGTAATGTGCTGCTCCAAACGGCACATCATGGCCAGCAACATCTTTTTCCTGATAGTAAATAGAATTGTGCAGGAAAAGTAGCAATTTTCAAGATAATCTAACGGGCAAATATGTGCGCAGCCTAACATTGTGGTGATGTTTGGCGGCACATTGCCCTGAATTGAATTTGCCCCTTAGCTTGTTACCTAAGGCTGGGCACACACCTGAAGGACACGACGGTCTGATAAGATTTAATGATATGTCCTCATATACTCGTACAATACACAATCTGCCATATGATATATCGTTACAGGGGTAATGTTACCGTACCACATCATTCGCCACATCGTTCCATCTGACGTACAGCACATCTAATGGTATGATAAAACTACGTAGTTTAGCAATGAATTGCGGTTACACATTATAGATTGGTCGTTGCGAACCATCATGGAATACAAGATTAGCCAATATTATGTATTGCGTGTATTCAGCTTCAGTGCATAATCTATAGTATCTTCATGAGGAAACTGATGGCATCATTACAAGCCTGCAGCGTTATCATACAACAGTTTGTCTTTGGGGGGAAACTGATTATGAGGTACTGTATATCGGAGAATAAGCTGATACTGCTGATTTATTATTTTCCAGTTTGATGACCATATGCATCTCAAGTTGTCTTAAAGTGCACCATTACTTTCATACAGTGGTTGTAGTCCTCTCTCTTTTTTTTTTTTTTTTTTTCTTCTATTTTTTATTATTATAAATTGATAAACTGCAGTCTTTTTGATATTGGTTCAGACCTGAATATGCTATAAGTGATGGACCCATTTTAAGTGAATGACCTAGTTGTGTCTTATCAACTCTATGATGTATTATTTATTATTATTATTATTATTATTATTCTCCTTTATTTATATGGCGCCACAAGGGTTCCGCAGCGCCCAATTACAGAGTACATATGCACATAATCAAAACAGGAAAACAGAGGCTCACAGTTGAAGACAATATAGGACAAGTACAGGGTAACTAAGCATAACTACACCAGTAAATGACAGAGATAAGTTCCAGGTGGCCAATAAACTGCGTGATTTGGGCAGTTGAGGATTATTAAAGTAAGAAAAGTATAAGCACATGAGGGAAGAGGGCCCTACTCGTGAGAGCTTACATTCTAAGGGGAGGGGTGACACAGATGGGGTACATAGAGAGCGTGGAACAGAGGGTTAGGATGAGATTTGGCTGGGTTTGGTAAAGAAATGGGTCTTAAGAGCCCGTTTGAAGTTTTGTAGAGAGGTGGAGAGTCTGAGGGGGATAGGTAAAGAATTCCAGAGAAATGGAGCAGCACGTGAAAAATCTTGGAGATAGGAGTGGGAGGAAGTAATCAGTAGACAGGAGAGTCGGCATGCATTAGCAGAGCGAAGAGGACGGGTGGGAGAGTAAAGGGAGATAAGGTCAGAGATGTAAATGGGAGAGGAGTGGGTGAGTGCTTTGTAAGTGAGTGTGAGAAGTTTGAATTGGATTCTGAAAGGGAAGGGGAGCCAGTGAAGGGCTTGTAGGAGAGGGGAGGTGGACGTAGTGCGTTTGGTGAGGAAGATAAGCCGGGCAGCAGCATTGAGGATAGATTGGAGTGTACATTGGGCTTCGGCTTTTATACCAGCTGTGCTCCAACTGTATGTGTACCACCAAATCACTTTGTGTGGGCCATTCCTGATCAACATTTTATAGACTAGTGGAAATACAGTTGGATAATGATGACTGCAATTCAACATAAATAATAAATGGGTTCCCTGGTTATAGAGGAATTGGTTATGGGAAGGGGTGAAGTCCTGTCACTTCCAGTAGTGCATTCTGCTAAAAATGAAGGCCATATTGTACTAAGGCAGTTTTTTCCTAGCTCAGGTCCTGAATCCCCGCTAACAGCCCACATTTAGGGATTTCTGCACTAAGTTGCTGATTTAATCAGTGTCTCAGTCGTCAGGGGAAGATTTCATTGTTTTTTTGGGTGGAGACAATGGGTGCCTCATGGACTGTTTTGGACTCCCATTAATTTTCATGCTTGTCGTACTCGAAAGCATTGGGATTAGCCACGCAAAGTCTAAATGAACAAGCACAAAGCGTAAGTACTGCTTTGAAGGCCAAAAGCCAGGCATTTTGCACATTTTCCCTAGAGACCACAGAAGGTTGCTTGGGAGAAATTTGGGTGTCTGTGGCACTCGCTCCTGATCAGAGCAACAATTGAATTGCTCTGTTGGAAGTACATCAATTATTGTCCCCTAAAAAATATTTGAATCACCCCCCCCCCCCCCTTCCCCCTCTAAGAGTTAACCTCATGTTCTTCAAGTGCTATGGGACTCAGGGTCGACAGTGTCTAGGTCAACACACATTAGGTCGACACCTATTGGTCGACAGTGACTAGGTTGACACAGGAAATGGGTCGACATGGCCATGAGGTCAACATGAACAAGGTTGACGTGGAAAAAGGTAGACATGAGTGTGTTTTTTATGATTTTTGGCGTCGTTTTCTTCGTAAAGTGACGGGGAACCCCAATTAGTGCACCGTGTCCCCTCGCATGGCTCACTTCGTTCATGATGCTTCGGGCAAGGTGCCTCACTGCGCTCGGCGCAGGTTACCTTTTCCAATTGTAGTCCACGTGGATCGTAAAGCATGAAAAAGTTAAATAATGAAAACAAAATTTGTGAAAAATTCATGTCTCCCTTTTTGCATGTCGACCTACTCAATGTTAACCAATAGGTGTCGACCCAGAGTCCGGATACCGCTTCAAGAATGGATAGCTTGAATACCGGGGGGGGGGGGGGGGTCACTGGAGTACTCTGGGGATATGGACGGTTCCACAGGAACTAGGCACTGAATAAATTAAAATTTGAGAGTGCTTCCCCCCTCCATATCCCAGAGTACCTCAGTGTTTTTTCGGTGCTCACCGAGCAACTAGGCCTGTGGAGTTTCTCCACAATTATTGGATTTAGAGTGCTTATTAAACAGTATCTGTTGAGCATTGCAAACCTTGTGGGTTCAGGCCTCACCTCCCCATATCCCCAGTGGCCTAATGGATAGGACACTGCCCTCCTAAACCAGGGATTGTAAGTTCAGGTACCATCTGGATTGCAAGGCACTACAGCAACCATTTCATCACCAGAGTTGATGTTTAAACAGCAGCTTTGCTTATTATTTTTACAGGTGGCTCTGTAGCCAAGTGGTTAGGCTTCCCGCCCACAGTGAACATTGTGATTGCAGGGACACTGGTTCAGATCCTGGTTTAACAGGTGTAATATATATAAAAAATAAAAAAACATGGTAGGACACCATTTTTAACGTTACTTCCTGGGTCTTTGCTGGAGGTTGCTGCCCTACAACACTCGGCCTCTGGGGGAGCGAAGGGTTGTTAGGAACTTGATTAATTAATTGTTTTTGACAGCATGTCTCTACAGGAAGATTCACTATTGCTGGAAACCACATGCACGGTAATGCAGGTTTATACACAGATTACTTCCGTGGTGTACTTACTGGTCGGGGTACATGATCACTAAGTCTAATGCATAATCAAACAAGCAGCTTCGCTGCAGAGTCGGTCGCACAGTGTGTCTGACAAATTCGACTGCACAGACAGACCCTTACCGGTCCTCTTTGGGGGGAATGCGGGCGCATGTACTGCCTGAGAGGGAAAAATTTACTGTTTCAGCTAGATTGTTGCGGTCGATTCGCCGCCAGCCCTCATAGCACCAGGCCAGTACGTCAGGTTCTCAGCGACGGCTGAACAATTTCCAATGAGAGACAATTGCAATTATTGGGCGTTTAACTACCTATCGGAGTGTACCCTACACAGCAGGAAGGCTGTTGCTTCGCCCTGCTTTGGTAAGGATTTGAGGTAACAAGGCTGTAGTGGCAGGGCACTCAAGTTCAGGTTGGCCCTAAATAAAGACCACCTTACACTTCTTGCTGCCTACAGCTTCTGTGAAGTTGGTTCTTGCGTTTCAGCTTCGCTAGTGGCGCACAACGTCCACTTTGGCTATGTTCCAAACGAGAATAGATCGCGGACCAAGTGGGGTGGAAAATCTGATTTCCTACCATTGTCTACGCGAATTCCTGAATGATTCCGTCTCAACGATGTCAATTCCTAGGTATGATTCTCGATACGGTAAATCAAAGAATTTACCTGCCCGAACAGAAGTACAGGTCATTCGTCATCTGGTACAATTAGTGCTCAAGCCTCGCACAGTCTCTGTTCATTTGTACATTCACCTATTAGAGACAATGGTGGCGGCTTTCGAATCGCTTCAGTTCGGAAGACTTCACTCACGTCCTTTTTAACTGGATGTGCTCACAATGGTTGGCTGTGGCCTAACGAGTACAGTGTCTGCCTGCAATGCATGGCAAAATCAATGGTCGGGCTCGCTTCTGCAGATTCACTGCAGGGTGAGGTGGTCTCCAAGGGCCAGGGTGTCTCTACTCTGGTGGCTCAAAGTACAGAATCTAACTGCAGGGAAACTGTTCGGCGCCTGGAATTGGATTATTCTAACGGCGGACGCGAGTCTCAGAGGTTGGGGAGCTGTAGTTCATTTACAATGCGCTACGACAAGCAGTGCACAAGCTGCAGGCTCAGGCTGTTCAGGTGCAGTCAGACAATGCGACGGTGGTCGCATACATCAACAAACAAGGAGGAACGAAAATCCGCATGTCAATGCGGGAAGTAGCTCGAGTCCTCAATTGGGCCGAGGTGATTTTGTCGGCAGTATTCATTCCGGAAGTGGACCACTGGGAGGCGGATTATCTCAGCTGACTGGATTTTTATCCAGGATGTGCATTAAATCCAGAAGTGTTTCACATGCTGGTCCAGAAGTAGGGTTACCTGCAAGTGGACCTGATGGCATCTTGCCACAATTATCAAACGCCCCAGTACGTGTCCAGAAGAGAGATCCAAAGGCAGTGGCGGTGGATGCTCTCGCAATCACGTGGCCATACAGTCTCGTGTATCTGTTTCCACCGTTTTCCGCTGCTCCCTCTGTTGCTAAACGGATCAAAAGAGAGTCCGTCACAATCATACTAGTGGCGCCTCATTGGCCTCGGAGAGCTTGGTTTTCGGATCTCCGCGGTCTACTCGCGGACGTTCCTTGGCCGCTCCCACTGCGTCCGGACCTGTTACAACAGGGTCCGTTCTTTTTCTCCGATTTAGCGCGGCTGCGTTTGACGGAGGGGCTGTTGAGACAGCCCTCTTAAAAAGAGAGGGCATTCCAGAATAAGTTATACCAACCATGTTACGAGCTAGGAAGCCGGTTACGGCAGCTCATTATTACAGAATTTGGCGTGCCTATATAGGTTGGTGTGAAGTTCGGAAGTTTCCGTCATCATCTTTCAAGTTATCCCGTCTTTTGTTATGTCTACAGATGGGGTTAGATGGAGGTCGGCGTTTATCCACACTAAAGGTGCAGATATCTGCGTTATCAATTTATTTTCAAAGAAGATTGGCTCTATTGCCGTCGGTACACACCTTTATGCAGGGTGTCCTCAAAGTACAGCCTCCATTTCACTCCACTTACTGCGCCATGGGACTGGAATCTGGTTTTAGATTTCTTATAGTCTTTCTCTGACGTCCTAGTGGATGCTGGGTACTCCATAAGGACCATGGGGAATAGACGGGCTCCGCAGGAGACTGGGCACTCTTAAAAGAAAGATTAGGTACTATATCTGGTGTGCACTGGCTCCTCCCTCTATGCCCCTCCTCCAGACCTCAGTTAGAATCTGTGCCCGGCCAGAGCTGGATGCACCTAGTGGGCTCTCCTGAGCTTACTAGAAAAGAAAGTATTTGTTAGGTTTTTTATTTTCAGTGAGATCTGCTGGCAACAGACTCACTGCTACGAGGGACTGAGGGGAGAGAAGCAAACCTACCTGCTTGCAGCTAGCTTGTGCTTCTAAGGCTACTGGACACCATTAGCTCCAGAGGGATCGAACACAGGGCCCGACCTCGATCGTCCGTTCCCGGAGCCGCGCCGCCGTCCCCCTTGCAGAGCCAGAAGACGCAAGAACCAGGAGAAAATCGGCGGCTGAAGACTCCGGTCTTCAATAAGGTAGCGCACAGCACTGCAGCTGTGTGCCATTGCTCCCACAGCACACCACACGCTCCGGTCACTGGTGGGTGCAGGGCGCTGGGGGGGGGGCGCCCTGGGCTGCAATATGTATACCTTTTTGGCAAAATGCACATAATACAGTTAGAAACTGTGTATATGTGCCTAATCCCCCGCCATAAATATTATTAAAAAAGCGGGAGAAGCCCGCCGCTGAAGGAGCAGGGCTATCTTCCTCAGCACAGCCAGCGCCATTTTCTCTTCACAGCTCCGCTGGAAGGACGCTCCCCAGACTCTCCCCTGCAGTATACACTACAAGAAGGGTAAAAAAGAGAGGGGGGGGCACATAAATTTAGGCGCAAAAGGTGATATAAGCAGCTATTGGGGGAAAATTCACTTTGTGTTAGTGTAAATCCCTCTGTTATATAGCGCTCTGGTGTGTGCTGGCATACTCTCTCTCTGTCTCCCCAAAGGACTTTGTGGGGTCCTGTCCTCAGTCAGAGCATTCCCTGTGTGTGTGTGCGGTGTGTCGGTACGGCTGTGTCGACATGTTTGATGAGGACGCTTACGTGGAGGCGGAGCAGGAGCCGATAAGTGTGATGTCGCCCCCTGCGGGGCCGACACCAGAGTGGATGGATATGTGGAAGGTATTAACCGACAGTGTCAACTCCTTGCATAAAAGGTTCGATGACGTAACAGCTTTGGGACAGCCGGCATCTCAGCCCGCGCCTGCCCAGGCGTCTCAGAGGCCATCAGGGGCTCAAAAACGCCCGCTACCTCAGATGGCAGACACAGATGTCGACACGGAGTCTGACTCCAGTGTAGACGAGGATGAGACAAATGTACAGTCCACAAGGGCCATCCGATGCATGATTATGGCAATGAAAAATGTGTTGCACATTTCTGACATTAACTCTGTTACCACAAAAAAGGTTATTATGTTTGGGGAGAAAAAGCAGCCAGTGACTTTTCCCCCATCTGATGAGTTAAATGAATTGTGTGAAGAAGCGTGGTGTTCCCCAGATAAGAAATTAGTGATTTCTAAGAGGTTACTAATGGCGTACCCTTTCCCGCCAACGGACAGGTTACGTTGGGAAACATCCCCTAGGGTGGACAAGGCGCTCACACGCTTATCAAAAAAGGTGGCACTGCCGTCTCAGGATACGGCCGCCTTAAAGGAGCCTGCAGATAGAAAGCAGGAGGCTATCCTGAAGTCTGTGTATACACACTCAGGTACTATACTGAGACCTGCAATTGCTTCAGCATGGATGTGCAGTGCTGCAGCTGCTTGGTCCGATACCCTGTCAGATAACATTGATTCCCTTGACAGGGATACTATTTTGCTAACCATAGAGCATATTAAAGACGTAGTCTTATATATGAGGGATGCACAGAGGGACATTTGCCGGCTGGCATCTAGAATTAATGCAATGTCCATTTCTGCCAGGAGAGTATTATGGACTCGGCAGTGGACAGGTGATGCTGATTCTAAAAGGCACATGGAGGTTTTGCCTTTATAAGGGTGAGGAATTGTTTGGGGACGGTCTCTCGGACCTCGTATCCACAGCAACAGCTGGGAAGTCGACTTTTTTACCTCAGGTTCCCTCACAGCCTAAGAAAGCACCGTATTATCAAGTACAGTCCTTTCGGCCTCAGAAAGGCAAGCGGGTCAGAGGCGCGTCCTTTCTGCCCAGAGGCAGGGGTAGAGGGAAAAAGCTGCACCAGACAGCCAGTTCCCAGGAACGAAAATCCTCCCCTGCTTCCACTAAGTCCACCGCATGACGCTGGGGCTCCACAGGTGGAGCCAGGTGCGGTGGGGGCGCGTCTCCGGAACTTCAGCGACCAGTGGGTTCGCTCGCAGGTGGATCCCTGGGTTCTACAAGTGGTATCTCAGGTATACAAGCTGGAGTTCGAGGCGTCTCCCCCTCGCCGTTACCTCAAATCAGCCTTGCCAGCTGCTCCCAAGGACAGGGAGGTAGTACTGGCGGCAATTCACAAGCTGTACCTTCAGCAGGTGATAATCAAAGTTCCCCTCCTTCAACAGGGACGGGGTTACTATTCCACAATGTTTGTGGTACCGAAACCAGACGGTTCGGTGAGACCCATTCTAAATTTGAAATCCTTGAACACTTATATAAGGAAGTTCAAGTTCAAAATGGAATCGCTCAGGGCGGTTATTGCAAGCCTGGAAGAGGGGGATTTTATGGTGTCACTGGACATCAAGGATGCTTACCTGCATGTCCCCATTTACCCACCTCACCAGGAGTACCTCAGGTTTGTGGTACAGGACTGTCATTACCAATTCCAGACGTTGCCGTTTGGTCTGTCCACGGCACCGAGGGTATTTACCAAGGTAATGGCCGAAATGATGATACTCCTTCGAAAGAAGGGAGTTATAATTATCCCGTACTTGGACGATCTCCTTATAAAGGCAAGGTCCAAGGAGCAGTTGTTAGTCGGAGTAGCACTATCTCGGGAAGTGCTACAACAGCACGGCTGGATTCTGAATATCCCAAAGTCGCAGCTGATTCCTACGACGCGTCTGCTGTTCTTGGGCATGATTCTGGACACAGAACAGAAGAAGGTGTTTCTCCCGGAGGAGAAGGCCCAGGAATTGTCATCTCTGGTCAGAGACCTCCTGAAACCAAAACAGGTGTCGGTGCATCACTGCACGCGAGTCCTGGGAAAGATGGTAGCTTCTTACGAAGCAATTCCCTTCGGCAGGTTCCATGCAAGGATCTTTCAGTGGGATCTGTTAGACAAGTGGTCCGGATCGCATCTTCAGATGCATCGGTTGATCACCCTGTCCCCGAGGGCCAGGGTGTGTCTGCTGTGGTGGCTGCAGAGTGCTCATCTTCTCAGGGGGCCGCAGATACGGCATTCAGGACTGTGTCCTGGTGACCACGGATGCAAGCCTCCGAGGTTGGGGGGCAGTCACTCAGGGAAGAAACTTCCAAGGACAGTGGTCGAGTCAGGAGACTTCCCTACACATAAATATTCTGGAACTAAGGGCCATTTACAATGCCCTAAGTCAAGCAGAACCCCTGCTTCAAAACCAACCGGTGCTGATTCAGTCAGACAACATCACGGCGGTTGCCCATGTAAACCGACAGGGCGGCACAAGAAGCAGGATGGCGATGGCAGAAGCCACAAGGATTCTCCGATGGGCGGAGAATCACGTGCTAGCACTGTCAGCGGTGTTCATTCCGGGAGTGGACAACTGGGAAGCAGACTTCCTCAGCAGGCACGACCTCCACCCGGGAGAGTGGGGACTTCATCCAGAAGTCTTCCAGCTGATTGATTGTAAATCGTTGGGAAAGGCCACAGGTGGACATGATGGCGTCCCGCCTCAACAAAAAGCTAAAAAGATATTGCACCAGGTCAAGGGACCCTCAGGCGATAGCTGTGGACACTCTAGTGACACCGTGGGTGTACCAGTCGGTTTATGTGTTCCCTCCTCTTCCTCTCATACCAAAGGTACTGAGGATAATAAGAAAGAGAGGAGTAAGAACTATACTCATCGTTCCGGATTGGCCAAGAAGAAAGTGGTACCCGGAACTACAAGAAATGATCTCAGAGGACCCTTGGCCTCTGCCGCTCCGACAGGACCTGCTACAGCAGGGGCCCTGTCTGTTCCAAGACTTACTGCGGCTGCGTTTGACGGCATGGCGGTTGAACGCCGGATCCTAATAGAAAAGGGCATTCCAGTGGAAGTCATTCCTACGCTGATAAAAGCTAGGAAGGATGTGACGGCAAAACATTATCACCGCATATGGCGAAAATATGTTGCTTGGTGTGAGGCCATGAAGGCCCCAACAGAGGAATTTCAGCAGGGTCGATTTCTGCACTTCCTACAGTCAGGAGTGACTATGGGCCTAAAATTGGGATCCATTAAAGTCCAGATTTTGGCCCTGTCTATTTTCTTTCAAAAAGAACTGGCTTCACTGCCTGAAGTTCAGACGTTTGTTAAGGGAGTGCTGCATATTCAGCCCCCTTTTGTGCCTCCAGTGGCACCTTGGGATCTCAACGTAGTGTTGGATTTCCTGAAATCACATTGGTTTGAGCCACTTCAGACCGTGGAGTTGAAGTATCTCACGTGGAAGGTAGTCATGCTATTGGCCTTGGCCTCAGATAGGCGTGTGTCAGAATTGGCGGCTTTGTCCTGTAAAAGCCCATATCTGATTTTCCATATGGACAGGGCAGAATTGAGGACTCGTCCCCAATTTCTCCCAAAGGTGGTATCAGCGTTTCATTTGAACTAACCTATTGTGGTGCCTGCGGCTACTCGGGACTTGGAGGATTCCAAGTTGCTGGACGTAGTCCGGGCTCTGAAAATCTATGTTTCTAGGACGGCTAGAGTCAGAAAAACTGACTCGCTGTTTATCCTGCATGCACCCAACAAGCAGGGTGCTCCTGCTTCAAAGCAGACTATTGCTCGCTGGATCTGTAGCACGATTCAACTTGCACATTCTGCGGCTGGACTGCCGCATCCTAAATCAGTAAAAGCCCATTCCACGAGGAAGGTGGGCTCTTCTTGGGCGGCTGCCCGAGGGGTCTCGGCTTTACAACTTTGCCGAGCTGCTACTTGGTCGGGATCAAACATTTTTGCAAAATTCTACAAGTTTGATACCCTGGCTGAGGAGGACCTTGAGTTTGCTCATTCGGTGCTGCAGAGTTATCCGCACTCTCGTGCCCATTTCGGAGCTTTGGTATAATCCCCATGGTCCTTACGGAGTACCCAGCATCCACTAGGACGTCAGAGAAAATAAGAATTTACTCACCGGTAATTCTATTTCTCGTAGTCCTAGTGGATGCTGGAAGCCCGTCCCAAGTGCAGACTTTCTGCAATACATGTATATAGTTATTGCTTAACTATAGGGTTATTGTTATGAGCCATCTGTTGAATGAGGCTCAGTTGTTGTTCATACTGTTAACTGGGTATAGTTATCACAAGTTGTACGGTGTGATTGGTGTGGCTGGTATGAGTCTTACCCTGGATTCCAAATCGTTTCCTAGTAATGTCAGCTCTTCCGGGCACAGTTTCCCTAACTGAGGTCTGGAGGAGGGGCATAGAGGAGGAGCCAGTGCACACCAGATATAGTACCTAATCTTTCTTTTAAGAGTGCCCAGTCTCCTGCGGAGCCCGTCTATTCCCCATGGTCCTTACGGAGTACCCAGCATCCACTACGGACTACGAGAAATAGAATTACCGGTGAGTAAATTCTTATTTTTTGTTTCGAACCCTTACAACAAGTGGATATTAAGTTTCTCACTTGGGAAACAATTTCTCTCCTAGCCTTAGCTTCGGCAGGGCGGGTTTCAGTTTTGGGTGCCTTGTCATGCAAGCCACCGTATTTAGTGTTTCATAATGACAGAGCGGAACTTTAGAGGAATCCCGCTTTCCTGCCAAAAGTAGGGTCCTCTTTTCACATCAATCATCCAATAGTAGTTCCTGTGTTAACAGGAGATTCTGGAATTTTGGTTGTGGTACGCGCATTACGCGTTTATGTATTCCGAACGTCTACAGTTCCTAAGACGGATACGTTGTTATTCTCTATGGTGCGGCCAAGATGGGTTGGCCACCTTCTAAGCAGACCTTATCCAGATGGATAAAACTGACCATACGTCAGGCTTACCTTCATGTTAGTTTACAGCCGCCTACATCAGTAACAGCTCATTCCACACGTTCTCCGGGAATGTCATGGGCAGCTGGTCGTGGAGTTCTACGACACAGCTTTGCAGTGCGGCTACATGGTCTTCAGTGCACATGTTTGTGCGCTTTTACAGGTTTGATACTTTTGCGGCATCAGCATCTAGCTTTGGCCGTCTACTGTTACAGGTGCCAAACAGCTCTCCCGCCCAGGGGGGGAAACTTTGGTACGTCCCTAGAGTACTCCAGTGACCCCTAGTGGATGAAAAAGAAAATAGGATTTTGGTACTTACCAGGTAAATCCTTTTCTTTGAATTCATAGGGGGCACTGGACGCCCACCCAGAGCAGTTTACCTGGCTTGTGGTAGGTTCAGGGGATCTTATGGTAACACACTCTCACCGACTGGTTCAAATTAGCAAGTTTATCGGGTTGGTGTCAACTGATAGTTGTCAGTAACGTTATGTGTCAACTTTATTGTTGTCCGTTTGTTATATGTAATTCTCCATTAACCTCTATAGCTACTGTTCGGCTCAGTAAAAAAACATTGAGGTACTCTGGGATATGGAGGGGGGAAGTACTCTCAAATTTTAATTTATTCAGTGCCTAGTTCCTGTGGAACCGTCCATATCCCTAGAGTACTCCAGTGCCCCCTAATGATTCAAAGAAAAGGATTTACCTGGTAAGTACCAAAATCCTATTTTTTTTGCCATGTAAATGATTGCCACTTAAAAAAAAAAAAACCCCACACAAATTCTCACACCCTATTACATTCCTCCCCTGGGCTGTTAGAAAGAGTTTGATGACGAGTGGAGGAAAAAAAAAAAAACTTCTTTACTATATTATTAATTTCTAGATTTTAGAAATCTGCACATAATTTATGTCTATAAAAATGTATTTTCATTTATGAGACAAAATAAAGTTATACAGAATTGTTTTTCCCAAAACAATACGTTTCTACTTTAATGTTTTGTTTTTGTACAGGATTTTTTTGTATAATTTGTTTTATATTATAGTGGCTTTTGAGTTTTTTGTGGCATTTCCAAAGAAATGCTGATCTCTAGACATTTGCAGGCTCTTTATGGTTTTCTGAAGCCAGTAACTTTTGCTACACTGTTTTCAGGAAGTCCTGAAAAGACTATCCGATTTTGGAAGATAGGGGACAGATGGTGGCTTGTAATGTATACGGTCAGCATTTACAGCGCCCAAGTGAATGTATGCAACAGTGACCTGCAGTCACATGGTACCTAATGTGGCTCAGTATGGCCAATGTGGTCTAGCTTAAGGTCCGTACACATAGGGGGGAATTCAAATGTTTGAAAAGTCGGTTGGGTGTCTGTTTTTTCCTGTCTATTAGATAAGAAAAAACAGACTCCCAACTGACTTTTCAAACATTTGAATTCCCACCATGGAGCGATTTTGACTATCTGCGATTTTGGCTGACTGCGATATCTTGAACTGGCAATAGGCGATTTTGACTAACTTTACAGGGATTTTGAGTAAGTGTGTAAGCGATTTTAGCTATGGGCGATTTTGACTAACTTATTTAAATTGGGGGATGTTTTCACTTTTCCAGCGACATAGTCGAAATTGACTGCCTGCAGTCTATTTTTCATAGCGATAGCGACCTGGCGGGGACACGCATCGCTATCGCTCGCTGTGTAAACACGGAGCGATATGCACTAACATTCTTAGTGATTTTGACTATATAGTCAACATCGCTGAGCCATATCGCTCCGTGTGTACACACTTTTAGATTGATTGTATGATAGTCGTGTAGGACACGAAACTAAATATTCTTGTCAAAATGCAGAACATACACTTGTTCACAACAGAATTATTTTTATAAATGTTGTATCTTGCAGTATATTTGGTATCCATAAACCTTTGAGACTTATTTTTTGTACATTTCCAGGATTTCATGTGGTAAATTAGCCATGTGGGGCTTGGGGCGAAATATTTGTAGTGCTTTGTATCTTAGATACTTGAGTATAGTTTTTTT
This sequence comes from Pseudophryne corroboree, assembly GCF_028390025.1. Taxonomy (NCBI): domain Eukaryota; kingdom Metazoa; phylum Chordata; class Amphibia; order Anura; family Myobatrachidae; genus Pseudophryne; species Pseudophryne corroboree. Next base: position 398,893,902 of record NC_086444.1, on the reverse strand, counting down.
TTTTCTCTCTCTAAGGTCATAGAAGCCAAAACCTCCATATTAATGGTTAATATGAATGTTAGACCTAGAAAGGTTATTGGATGCAAGAAATAATCCATTGTGCACTGTGCATTCAGTTTCTTTAACCCTGTGCATTTCTTTTTTTTACTAAGGTAAAGACAAAGTAATTTTACTAAAAACTAAGGTAAAAAATGTAAATTGCTATAAAACTATATTACTGCCTCACAGCACTGAGGTCATGGGTTTGGGTGGTATTTAGTATGCCAGCTGTTAGGATCCCGGCGCTCAGTATACCAACGCCGGAATCCCAACACCCGGCATACCGACACCTATTCTCCCTCTTGGGGGTCCACGACACCTTCTGGAGGGAAAATAAATAGTGTACGCCACCGTGCCCGCAGCGTGGCAAGCGAAGCGAGCCCGCAAGGGGCTCATTTCTGCTCGCCCAGCTATCGGTATGCCGGTGGTCGGGATTCCGGCCGCCAGCATACCATACTACACCCATGGGTTCGATTCCCACCATGGCCCTAACTGTGTGGAGTTTGTATATTCTCCCTGTGCTTCCGTGGGTTTCCTACGGGTACTATGGTTTCCTCCCACAATCCAAAACTATACTGGTAGGTTCATTTGTATCTCAGCAAAATTAACCCTAGCATGAATGTGTGTGTATGTACACGTTGGTATCCATTTGGATGGTGGACATGGACAAATGGTCGACACATGAAAAGGTCGACATGTCTTTTAAAAAAAACTTAGATTTTTAACTTTTTCATACTTTGCCATCCGCATGGACTACGATTGGGAATAGTAACCTGCTTCGCTTGCCATGCAAGGGGACGTGGTACACTAATTGGGGTTCCTGGTAATGTTACGGAAAAAATGACTCCAAAAACAGTTCAAAAATCCAATTTTCATGTGTCGACCATGTCAATGTCGACTCAACGACGGTCGGCCTTAACATGGTCGACCATTCATACCGGAACGGTACACGTGGTAGGGGATGTAGCTTGTAAGCTCCACTGGGGCAGGGACTGATGTAAATGGCCAAGTATTCTCTGTAAAGCGCTGCAGAATATTTTTGCGCTATATAAATAACTGGTAATAAATAAAAAAATATGCAGATCACTTGCCACTTTAGACTAGATTAGATTAAAAAACAAACAAACAAACAAACAAACCATGAATCAAAAAAGTAAAAGGTTCTGTCCTTTTGTTACACTTTTTCAATGGATATTAGCATTTATAAATAACAGACATATTTGACTTGGCTATTTAGTACTTTTGTTTAATACACAGGTTCTCAAACTCGGTCCTCAGGACCCCACACGGTGCATGTTTTGCAGGTCTCCTCACAGAATCACAAGTGACATAATTAGCTCCACCTGTGGACCTTTTAAAATGTGTCAGTGAGTAATTAATACACCTGTGCACCTGCTGGGTTACCTGCAAAACATGCACTGTGTGGGGTCCTGAGGACCGAGTTTGAGAACCACTGGTTTAATAGATGCATGCATATAGCAACCACCAAGCACACTAGCTATCTCTATGTGCACTGAGAGTAAGTAGCTGGGCCCCGGATCCGGCAGGCTGAGGTGAGCCAGTGCCAGGGTTTAGCAGGGACTCTCTCTGCTATCACACACAGGAGAGGAAGTAACATACATCACGGCTTCTCCTGCTAATGGTAATACAGCTTTGCACAGGAGCAGGAGGCTGTCAGCACAGGAGGCAGAGGGGGAAGACTGCACATTACAGGGAAATACAGACATTACCCTAAAACAAAGGGACATTTTGGAGACCCCGACTGTCTTGTGGACCTGCTGGATAGAACGCTACAGCCACACACACAGCTGTTACAGACCCAGCACTGCAGAGGGAAGCGGATATTGGCTGTACAGAGCCCTGTGCACAGGATTTTCTGTAGTCTTGCTGGATTGTTATTTTCTTGCATTTGGTGTTCTCTCCTCCAGCAGAATAACCCTGCTCTGTTGCTGCTGTGTGTGCCCTGCCTCCTGCAATGCTTGTATGTGAGGGCTGCTAGGAGAGGGAAGCACATTGTGGTGACTGCCATTGCTGCAGACACATCCCTTCACTCCGCTTTTATTTCCCCTCTCCCATCCAATACATGAATGTTTAAGGTCTTTCCACAAGTCCTTGAATTATTTGGAACAATCACTGATAAATTGGGATAATCCTGCTGTCTTGATGTGTGTGCCCATGTACTTAGAGATCTGCAACATGTTGGGGAGAGGAATTGAGAGGCATCTTGTAGGCAAAACCGCCTGATTCTCTTCCAGCCAAACAAGCACCATGCCCACTGCTCCTACAGCCTAGCTTGTGCACACACTGGCCTGGAATAATAGCAAAACAAACCTTTTCCTATATTCAGTAAATCAGATACTGATGTTTGTGGATGATGGTGATGAATCTCAAAGCTGGATTTCTCTACTTGAAAAGCCTATTTTGCAGACACAAATCTAGCACAGATTATTGAATTGACTTGTGGGAAATATACAGTAAGGGGGTCACACTTCACAGGGAATCGGTTAATAAAAAAAATTGTTTTGGTGTCTAGTGGTGACAGCCAAACCTGGAATTTACTCATTCGGTAATCAGGGAATTCTCATTTTTATCCTGATTATTATTGCACCTTCTCTATGGCCTAGCATTTTTTTTCGGTCTTCTGCAAGCAAATCAAAGGCACAGTCTATCATAGAATTTTATTTAATGTATATAGTAGATGCACTTTGCCTGGAATTTGAATACAATGAATCAGTCATTTTTGTTTTCTGTATTCGGAACTCATTAAATATGTGTTGAACGTTGTTCATCTGAAAACTGGCACTGTCTTCATGCAGAGTTGCTGTGTTTTATATATAAATATAATTTAATATATACTTTTGTGGAATTTTTTAAAAGTTTTTTTTCATTTTTTTCATTTTTTTATTTGTGGTTTTGTTTTGAAATCCTTGTTACTGTTTGGCAGTAGCAGTGTTATTTCCTCTTTTGTTGTGAGGGTTCTTTTCAAGCTGTTTTTTGTTGATTGTGTGATCTTCTGCAAATATGGCGGACCTAGAAGCAGTGTTGGCGGATGTCAGCTACCTGATGGCAATGGAGAAGAGCAAATCCACCCCGGCAGCCAGAGCCAGCAAGAAGATTATACTACCTGAGCCCAGGTAAAGGGGAGAATTGGGATAGAGAGATCAACTTTAGTCACTGTAGATGTTTTCTAGTCTTGTCAGGCACCAGTCTAGGTCATAGCGATAAGTAGCTGTTATATATGTATACGTATGGATGTTTATTTGCACAATGAACATCAATTTAGATGAACCAAGTTGCAATGTATAAAATATTTACTAATCACTGAAATTACTTTTTTGTATTTTCCATAAGTAGTAATTCATTTGGAGGATTATGGTGAGCAATTAGACCATATAAATATTTTACAGGTGTTTAGTAGATGTTAAATAATAACCTTCAAGTTGTTAACGGAATACTTATTGAAAATGGGCCAAATGATGCAGACCTAATGGATGGATAAAAAGTGGGGGGGAAGTATTTGTTGCAGAGAGGATCTTCGTTTTCCTTGATAATAAACTCTCTTTAATGCTTCAGGAGCGCTCTTTAATGCCTGTCCATTTACTAAAAAGAGAATTCTACAAGATAATGCTGGTGCACATTTAGAAACAACAGGTGTGCTTGTTGCATAGAGAAATGGGATGCAGTTAATTTCCTGACTGTCTGGATCCTGGCGGTCGAAATACCGAAGCTAGAATCCCGACACCCGTTGAAATGCTGGCGGGCAGAATTCCCACTTGGGTGATGGTCTACGCCACCACCCGAAGGGGAATACGGTGGCCACCGGGCTCAAAGCGTGGTGAGCGCAGCGATCCGCCTGGAGGATACTCTGCGCTCGAGGACGGGATTCCGGCATTTTGACCGCCGGAATCCCGACAGTCAGGGTTTCATACCGAATCCAGAGACGCAACTAATTTTCTTAACATCTGAATATGGCAATAGGAAAAAAAATCGTACTATATTTTTTTTTTTTTCACAAAGTGTAAAAAAACTTATAGCCTTATACTGTGCATGGGTTTTGTATTTTTGGAAGCTGGTGGATCAACTGATTTTTTTGCTGTAATTATCTCCATCAGTCATAAATGTAATTGGTATAATGTATTTTTGCCAGTGCATTTACATTTCTGCAGAATAATTAGAAGTGCTTTATAGTTTTGCTGTTACATATAAAATGTATCATTTAAGATGTTAGCTTGATTACCTTGTAATGCTGCAATAAATAGCAGTAGCTCAACATGCTAAACGCTAACCTGTTAACAAGGACATTCCCGAAAAATGGTGCAGCTACACAAATGCTTAATGGGTGTGCAGTCCATTTCCATATGTCTTTACAATCTATTGCTAGTAGCAGCATATATTGTGATGCCAAGTGTGGCAAGGGCCTAAAATAATCTTCTGAGATGCAGCTAAATACAGTAGCTTGTGAAATTAACAATTTAGTGTATTCTTATTGTACTAATTGTGGTTATGGTGTCTATTGTAAAAGGACAGAAAAAGTATAACTTGGCCATTAAGAAATTTGGTCAAGTTTGGTTCCTATAAGCCTGAAATTTGACCACACGCTTCCTGTTATAGTGATGCCAACCTAGATGTGGGTGTTTCAGCAAGTGTTAAATTGGACTGTATGTGTTTGTGTATAGGGAAAATGATACAGCAGATAATTGGAGATTGGCGTATTCATATTTGTGTTTCCTCTGTGTCCTCACATTACACTTGTCTCTTTTTACGTTGTGCTTGACATTTATTACTAGATAATCACACATTTGCTGTTTGAGATCCACGAGAAGAGGAAGTTTATGATCATATCGAAATAGACACAAAGATGAGATACATAGACCTGAAGCACAAGATTTCTATGAGAAGGGTCATATCTATAGTTTGTGTTGCCCTAGGCAGGACAGAATAAATGCAGTATTCATTAAGTAATGGTCTACTCTGTTATATTGGGCTAGTCTAATGCCCCGCACTACATGCTGTTGAGCATAAAAATGTAAAAAAAAAAAAAACCATAAACAGGAAATAATGCAATAATAACTTTTATACCCCAGGGCCTCTGTGATAAATAGAACTCTAAATATAAAACTCTTAGTATCCTTTTAGAAATCTTCTTGCTCTTACTCATTGGTGGTCACTGTTAAAATGCTTGAATCTTAAGTATAGAGTATATTAGCAGTGGTGCCTCTTTATATAAGGTGATGTCCAATCTTCAAGCATCAACAACAGGTTGTGTGTTCTGGATTTCTTTAATGATGCACAGAATAGTTCATCTCTTTGTTGGGTCTAAAATTATCTTACCTGTTTCATAGATAGAAATCCTGAAAACATGACCTGTTAGGTTACGTGTGGATTGGAGCTGAAACCCCTACCATGTATAATATTATTTTTTTCCCCTTGACCATTAACAAATTTCTATCCCTATCTCTTTTTGTAGAAGATACATTTATATAACGCTTCTTAGGTCTAGATTCAATTGGACAAGAGCATACATTACCATCCGCTGATTCTGCTTGCATCTCCATAGACTGCAAGCAGAAATTAGGACAGAAGTTGTTTGTCAGCAGCTTGCTCATAATTGAATCTGCCCTTTAGTTACATTGAATTGGGTGTACATGTTGCAGAGAAATATGCCACATAAACCAAATATTGCTGATATGCGCCTGTGAAGGAAGTGTTGCTCTATGGTACATATAAAGCGTCTTGAGTCCTGTTGGAGAAAGAGCACTATATAAATAAAATTATTATTAATTATTATGGACCTATGAACAGATGGCAGTGTAGACGGCGGCTATTAAAGGTATAGCCGCACCAGATTGCGGTCTACCAGTTACTGCTTTGTCTTTCCCCGGGAGCATGTGATCGACCATATAATGCTCAATTAGTAGAAGTCAAAATGTTACATTTTGGTCTTTCCCCATATCTTATGACTTTGGCTTTATTGGATGCTGTGCTTTAGAGGCTTAAGTACTTGGTTGTAGCCTGTTCTTTGTTAAGCTAGGTACACTCGATATCTGGTGAACGCCCATTGATTCTATAGGCGTGCATGCATCATCGATGCAGGAGCATTATCCGAGAAATTGCTTATAATGCTCCTGCAGCGATCAGAACCGGAAGGTCGCATCTTATGTGCTGCACATGCGACCTCCCGATCCCTATGGTGGAGAAGCCACCTTCACGCTGCTACACCCGCCTCACAGGAGGTCACAGGAGTCACAGTTGGATATACAAAGTCTGCTGATTGGGAGCATTTTACCCGATCAAGTGTCTTGTCTCATTAGAACAATGGGCAATCTGCCCAATGGTCAGGACGAATTCCTTTTGTCCCGGACCATCTGATATTGCCCGTACACACTATGTGATGTAATGAGTGACATCTCGTTCCGTCCTTCCTTATAGTGCACCACCTCACACACAATACAGCCAACCATAAGAGATTGTGCATGACCCGCAGGAGCACGCAATCAGGCATACACACTGCACGATATTACGGTTTGTCTTTCCGATTTGTCCAGAAACCACAAATTATGCAGATATTGTGCAAGTGTGTACCCAGCCTTAGGGGGTTATTCAGAGTAAACCATAAAAGTTAGCAATTGGGTAAAACCATGTTGCACTGCAGGATGGGCAGATATAACGTGCAGAATGTTAGATTTGGGTGGGGCGTGTTCAAACTGATATCTAAATTGCAGTGTAAAAATAAAGCGTGCAGTATTTACCCTGCACATAAACAATATAACCAACCCACCCCAAAATCTCTCTGCATGTGTTACATTTGTCTTACCTGCAGTGCAGCATGGGTTTGCCCAGTTGCTGGCTGTTTTGGTTTCCTAACAACTCTGAATAACCACCTTAATGAGGTTTTCTCTTAGACATATCATTGTGTTACTAAATGCTCTACATTTCAGGAATTTTATATTTGGTATTAAACCTGACTATAGTATGTATTTGACACTGTTGAAAAAGAGACTCATTTTGTGAGAAGTGATACAAGTGAAGTACCTCAGTTAGCTGGCACTGTAGCCACTCTCCCCTGGCACTGTAGCCGTACAGCTGGACATTGCCCTGGTTTCTGATATTTCTGGTAGCTAGCACATCACAATTATATGACTGTAAACACACTTATACTAATTATATCAGTTGGAGGAGAGACGTTTGCAGTGACCACTGTGAGCAGCATTATAGGAAATGCATATTTACCGGATTTCTCTGTTGCGTAAAGTATTACATATCAGTGGTGTTATTTACGGAGTTTAATTTGTGTTTTGTTGCGCAGATTGTGTCCTAAGCAGTAGGACTTCTTGTTTCTCTGCTTGTGGAGTATTCTAAATGCTGATCAAGAACTGTGCTTGGCTAGAAGCTGTTTGTTTGATGTATCAAGCAGTGAAAAGAGTGGAGAAGTTGTTCATAGCAACAAATCAGCTTTGAATCAAGTAAAGTCTATAAAATGATAGGTAGATGCTGATTGGTTCCTGTGAGCAACTTCTCCACTCTTTTCTCTAATTGTACATCAAAACCTGTATGCAGTATATGCCCACTACATCTGTGAATGTAAACTTTTAATTTTAGTTACTCTAGTATGTTGGAATATATTGTGAATGTGTATATGAAGGGCTACGTTGCAGCGGCTGTGGCTTTTTTCCACACCAAGTCCCATGGTGCTTCGTATACTGACTGTTGCACACACAGACTGTCGCACACAGATATGCAAGTGTCATTTATCAAATGAATCAATGCCAGGCATCTCCAGCCACATGGCGTCTTAAGGCTAGGTGTATGAGGAAACATCAGTTTGAATAGAGAAGCATTCGTCATTCATTAAAAAGCTATCAGAAAAATCCCAGTCAACGTATGTAAAACACAACACTATGCTTCACCTAATGTTATACATCAAATTTCTGCAGTTTTACTGATGTTTTTATAGACCTTTTTGTGTTTGCCTATAACCTTAGCCTGTGTAAAAAGGAAACTGTTGTCAAGATGTGTTGACTTTTGTAGGCAAGACCACTTTATGCGCTTTAATTGTTGTTCAGGAAGCAGCGAGAAGACCTATGTGGTTATTAGGTGGATTACAGTTCACTTGGATTGTGTGAAACCCATCAGCAAAGCGGATGTGTCATAGACTCCCTGAGTATTCAACACTTTTCAAGCGGTTTTATCACAGAACACAATATATTTTCTTCTCTTTTCAGACCCCTCTGGTGGAGTTGATGTCTGGGTAACATTTGCTGTTGGCACCTTTTGTATAATGACATTCACTCACTATAGCGTAGTACACATTTACTTCTTGGAAGAGCCAATCTTTTGAAGCAGTAACCCTTAATCCAATTACAGTAATTAGAAGTAAGCTGTCAAAATGGTTATCCCGACTTGATCAGATTCGTAAATGAAGAATTTTTAGTCCCTAAAAAACCTTATCAAATTATACCATGCTGGTTATGCACAGTAAAATGTGCGTTTAGGTATACCTCCTGTTACTCTATCTCCCTAGCTCTAATACCATTTAGCTGGTGTTATGGACAAGTACCTTGCTTTGTATTTGCGACAAGAGCTCAGTTTCCTATTTAAATAGATGCACTTGGGGCATTTTCATCTCTAGATTAAGCTCTAAAGTGCAGGGTCTTCTGTAGCATAGGGGCAAGACTCAGTTACCCATGAGCTGGTGCCAGAATGGCTACCGGCATCTTTGCAGGATATTGCTGTAGTAGTTTCTATGAACAGTCTAAAGAAGTTTGAACAGAAATATGGCTACTGTAAGTGCGCACATTAAACTATCCCCTTGTGTCTGCGCCTCCTTCATCAAACTTGTTTGTACTATGTTCAGTGTAGTGTTCTAGCACCCTGCACCTTTCAAATCTTGTGCAGTTCCTCCTTCCTGCCTGGGGTGTCTCTCTCTGCTCTGGTGCTTCTCAGCACACACAGGTCTGTATCACAGCACTGAGTAACAGATCAGAGTGTGCCGAGAAGCATCACAGCAGAGAGCGAAACCCCAGGCAGGAAAGAGGAACTGCAAGGATTTTGAAAGGTGCAGGGTGCTAGAATGAACACTACATTGGTGGGTGCTCCCTGGTGGCTGCAGCGCACACAACAAATAGCAGAGGGGTTGTGGTGGTTAGTACATAACTCCTAATTGTATGTTTAATCTTGTTTTTAACATCTGTGGGTGTCTGCCTGTACCTGGGGATCAGCGCCATGTAATATCATGACCGCTGCACCCATCGTCTGCTTCCTGTATCTCCCTGCCCCCCAGTTTCCCATTGGCTAGTTACATAGTTTAGGGGTGGGCAAATACAGGAAGGTGACAGTGACTGTGGAGTCCTGGGTATAGCGGCCATGATAGACGGTGCTGATCCCCAGGGACAGGCAGACACCTACAGCTGTTAAAAACACTTTATCTATCGAGGTTTACCTGTTAATCCCCCTCTCCCCCCATCTTGCTATTTGTGGTGTTCACTGAGGCCCTGGGGAGCAACCGCCACTGATTTGTAGGCGTTATAACGGTCTTATGCAGCATAACTTTGTGGAACTTTACAACAATATAATCATCTGTGGGTGCTGTGTGGCTCGGAATCCTTTAAGTTATCCAGTTAGTCGTGGTTGAATGACTTGACCTTTATTGACTGCGTGTTGAAAAGCCAGCAGTGTATTCCTAAGACTTGTTAGTGCATATTTGGATTTTCACCCCATTGCAATTATCAAGAGCTGATGAAAGATTCATGATGATATTCTGAAACCAATTTCTGGCATGCAGAAATGTATGCTCTCTTCACGTTATTACCACAGTGGCACATTTGTTAATAACTGGGGATTTGTTACTACAACGCAAGTCATTGGTCTCTGCATAGCTGGACGACACCTGGATGTAAGAGTTATGTTCCTTGATTGTAATCAGCGTGTGTTTGTTAGACTGTAGACTGCTGCGGAGTCTGTTGGCGCCTTTATTAAAAAAGAAATATATATTGATATGCAGTATCTTTTTATTTAAAATGAGGCCCATTTGTTTCTAAGAAGTAAAGTATATTAGGTAAGCAAGGCAAATAGATTTTACAAAGGTCAGACATCTGGTACTGTTTTTCATCTAAAGGTAGAAGGGCTTAGCTTTCCCTTATACCCCTTACACATCGCACAAATAACCCGGTATCGACACGGCATATTGCCGTGTCGAAACGGGTCAGTGTGCGATGTGAAAGCACTTTTGCCGAATTAGCGGGTCGCCGGACCCGGTAATTCAACCCGGTTAAAAAGAAGGGTTATTACTGGGTTGAATACCGGGTCAGGTGCAGTGTGAATGGGAGCCGTTTCGATGCGACACGGCTCCCATTCACAGCATAGGGAGAGGCGGCGCAGGAGATGAGCTTATCTCCCAGCGCCGCCTATCCCCTGCCCCTGCTGCTGCTGCGCCCCCCCCCCCCCCCCTGCTGCTATGGCAACCGACCCAGAATATTGCCGGGTCGGAAAGCCAGCAAAGAAGAGCAAATGCTGGATCCCACCCGGTAAAGACACGTTTCTCTTACCGGGTGGGATTCGGCATTTGCGATCTGAAACCAGCATTACTGTGTTTGCTCTTAGAACAGTTAACTGGGATTTAAGTTTGGTGTCACAAATTTAAGCTGTAAATAGATGGCTTTATACGCCAATGTCGTAATGAATAGCCTCTGTATATTAACATTTGTACAATAGCTATAAAAGGTATTTAACCCTTTTTGGTATATTCACACTTGATTTTCTTGCATCATGGGATGAAAAATGATGTATTCATTATTTTATGTCACTGGCCTCTAGAAAATATGTGAATATCAATGAAAAACTCAAGTTGAGGCTATAAGTTCGGTCTTTGGGGGTGATGTATCAAACCTTTCAGAGCGAGAGTAGAGGAGTTGCCCATAGCAACCATTTTTAAAAATTGATTTTCAAGCCAGTTTCTGATGTGCTTCATGTAAAGGTACAGACTCGGTCACACACCAATATACAAGGGTTGCATAAAAAATTCTGTCATTGCAATCCAGGGAAGCAGTTTTGTAACATCATGTTGCGATTAAGAAGGTCATGCAGAAAAAAGGTGGTTTGCGCGACTCACTTGTGCCAAGCATCTTGCATCGCATGGTATATGAGGACACATCTGTAGAGGTTGATTGGTATTGGGAACTTCTCTTCTTGCTGTCTCTCCAAGGTTTCATACATCTTCCTTTTTGTCTCCTCAAACCATAGAATCTTCCTCCAAGTAATATGAGAGTCTCCCATGTGTTGTTTTTTTTTCTTCTCAGACTCCATACATGATTTCATGTCTGTTTCTTCAACAATGGCTGCAGTCCAGCCCATTCTTACTTTAACTGCCCAGGCTGTTTTACTTTTTCTCTGAATCATCTTGGAACTCGTTGCACTGCTGGTAGGGCAAATGTAACATGTGCAGAGAGAGTTATGGTGGGTACACACTGGCGGATATATTGGACGATCAATTGATCAGCCAATATATCGTCCGCTAGTCGGCGAGTGTGTATAAACGATAGGTCTGTGAACTATGTCGTTTACAGACATATCGCGTTGTCCCTGCTGCACAGACTATCGCCAATATATCTGCAGATATATTGGTGCATCGATGTGTGTGTACGGCCGACCCGGAGCTGCTTGATAGGTCAGCCATCTTCAGGTGGGCGGGATTATTTAAATAATATGTTTCAGGGTGGGGGTGGTCAGTGGACCTGCTCACTGCAGCGCACCTGTCACCGCCGAGCAGCCAGGGTTCAAGAACGACCCTGCTGCTGTTGCGCCTTGCACGGAGCTCTGTAGCTGTGGTCTCTTCTATGTCTGCGGCCGTGCTGTGCGTGCCCGGCTCCCTGCTGCTGCTGCCGGCCTCTCCACCCGTTCCTTGTCTCTGATTCACCGCAGCGCTTCCTCCGGTGGCCACCAGACCCTGCCTCGACCTCCAGCTCTGCCGGCTGCACCACTTCCACATGGAAATGGAGCTGCAGCCGGAGACCATCTGCACCTTGTGCCCCCCCTCCCCTGTGACCACACCTACACCTGTGCCCTCTCCCCCACCGTGGCCACACCTACACCTGTGCCCCCCCCCCGTGACTACACATGAACTTGTGACCGCACCTACACCTGTGCCCCTTCTCCCCTGTGACCGTACATACACCTGTGCCCACCCCTTCCCCTGTGACCACACCTTACACCTGTGCACCCTTTCCCCCCCCCGTGACCACACCTGTTCTTGTGCACTCAGACCACTGGAACATGGGTGCAGGGGCCCACATTTCCTGCACCCAGTCACACTGGTCCTGCCCCAAGGCCATACAGGGGCAGGCCTGATGGGCCGGAGAGCTGGTGACCCTGTCAGAGCCACAGGAGCCTAGCACCCCCCACTACTAATCCCAGAGCACCACCTACATGGAACACTCTGTCTGGGGAGAGAGCAGGTAATGCAGAATATCTGTGTCTCCCAGCAGCCCTGGCAGCCTCCATACTCAAGCAGCTGCTCTATGAGGGTGGAGCAGAGCTCGGGCTCCAGTTTGTGGGTACAATTTTCTCATTACCCAAACCCGACAGAGGAGGAAGCACCGGTGCACAGAGTGGTGAGTGCCCGGGAGCCCCATACCCCTCGAAACCTCTGTGTGTAACACCCTGTACCCCTGTGTGTGTTTGTGTGACACCATGTGCCCCCCTACCACTGTGTGTATGACAGTCTGTACCCACCTACCCCCTGTGTATGACAGTGTATACTCACTACCCCTGTGTGTGTGTGTTCGTGACACATTGTACCCCAGCTCTATCCGTATATGTGTGTGTGTCACCCCGTGCCTCCCCTCTCTGTAGAAGGGGGCCCCTTTCTAAATTTTGCTATGGGGCACACAAAGTTCTAGTATTGCCCCTGCATCTCCCACATCGAGACCAGTAGCAGAGGATGCAGTTAAAATATTGCCTGTCAGGATCCCGTCAACTGCAGATTATTCCCTTTCGGTTGGTGGGTCCACGCCATCAACCAAGTGAGGATATAACCTGTTGCGAGTGAAGCGAGCCCACGAGGGGACCGAAGCGCGGCGAGTGCAGCGAGCCCGTGAGTGGACTCGCTGCCGGGATTCAGAATGACGGGATGCCGCTGTCGGTATACTGACGTCCGGCATCCCGTCTGCCGGTAAAATCATATGTATTCTGGTATCAGTGGGTTAGCAGTCTGTAACATCTTCATGCTGACAGTCTGCTCTCAGTCCAGCAGTAGCTTCCTTGCGGGTAAGCTGTGATTTCTTCCTCCTGTCTCCTTTCTGACAGCTGCCACAATCACCACCCCGGACAGACACGTGCACAGAGATATCCATAGAGGTAAAGGTAGTTGCAGGGAGAAAGTGTTCAGTCCAGACCATTCCGGCTTTCACCCAAACCCCATCCTGGTGTATCCCAGGAGCATACACTACTGTTCTCTCCTGGTGTAACCCAGGGGCATATACTACTGCTTTCTCCTGGTGTAACCCAGACAAATATACTACTGTTCTCTCCTTGTGTAACCCAGGCACATATACTACTGTTCTCTCCTGGTGTAACCCAGACAAATATACTACTGTTCTCTCCTGGTGTAACCCAGGCGCATATACTACTGTTCTCTCCTGGTGTAACCCAGACAAATATACTACTGTTCTCTCCTGGTGTAACCCAGGCGCATATACTACTGTTCTCTCCTGGTGTAACCCAGACAAATATACTACTGTTCTCTCCTGGTGTAACCCAGGGGCATATACTACTGCTTTCTCCTGGTGTAACCCAGACAAATATACTACTGTTCTCTCCTGGTGTAACCCAGGCGCATATACTACTGCTTTCTCCTGGTGTAACCCAGACAAATATACTACTGTTCTCTCCTTGTGTAACCCAGGCGCATATACTACTGTTCTCTCCTGGTGTAACCCAGACAAATATACTACTGTTCTCTCCTGGTGTAACCCAGACGCATATACTACTGTTCTCTCCTGGTGTAACCCAGACAAATATACTACTGTTTTCTCCCGGTGTAACCCAGGCGCATATACTACTGTTTTCTCCTGGTGTAACCCAGACAAATATACTACTTTTTTCTCTGACGTCCTAGTGGATGCTGGGAACTCCGTATGGACCATGGGGAATAGCGGGCTCCGCAGGAGACTGGGCACTCTAAAGAAAGATTTAGTACTATCTGGTGTGCACTGGCTCCTCCCTCTATGCCCCTCCTCCAGACCTCAGTTAGAATCTGTGCCCAGCCAGAGCTGGGTGCTCCTAGTGGGCTCTCCTGAGCTTACTAGTAAAGAAAGTATTTATTAGGTTTTTTATTTTCAGTGAGCTTCTGCTGGCAACAGACTCAATGCTACGTGGGACTAAGGGGAGAGAAGCAAACCTACCTGCGTGCAGCTAGCTTGTGCTTCTAGGCTACTGGACACCATTAGCTCCAGAGGGTTTGAACACAGGCACCTGTCCTCGATCGTCCGTTCCCGGAGCCGCGCCGCCGTCCCCCTCGCAGAGCCAGAAGAACAGAAGCTGGAAGACGACGAAATCGGCAGCAGAAGACTCCTGTCTTCATTTAAGGTAGCGCACAGCACCGCAGCTGTGCGCCATTGCTCCCAGCACACTTACACACTCCGGTCACTGTAGGGTGCAGGGCGCTGGGGGGCGCCCTGAACAGCAATTGAAGTACCTTTTGGCAATAAAAATACATATATACAGTCTGGCACTGTATATATGTAAAAACCCCCGCCATTTTTTTACACAGAAAGCGGGACAGAAGCCCGCCACTGAGGGGGCGGGGCCTTCTTCCTCAGCACACCAGCGCCATTTTCTCTTCACAGCTCCGCTGGAAGCAGCTCCCCAGGCTCTCCCCTGCAGTATCCAGGTACAAGAAGGGTAAAAAAGAGAGGGGGGGGGGGGCACATAAATTTAGGCGCAAATAAAACATATAAGGCAGCTATTGGGTAATCACTTATTATAAGTGAAAATCCCTGTGTTATATAGCGCTGTGGTGTGTGCTGGCATACTCTCTCTCTGTCTCCCCAAAGGACTTTGTGGGGTCCTGTCCTCAGTCTGAGCATTCCCTGTGTGTGTGCGGTGTGTCGGTACGGCTGTGTCGACATGTTTGATGAGGAGGGTTACGTGAAGGCGGAGCAAGGGCAGATAAGTGTGGTGTCGCCCCCGTCGGGGCTGACACCTGATTGGATGGATATGTGGAAGGTCTTAAACGACAATGTAAGCTCCTTACATAAAAGGTTTGATGACGCTGCAGCCTTGGGACAGCCGGGGTCTCAGCCCGCGCCTGCCCAGGCGACTCAGAAACCGTCAGGGGCTCATAAACGCCCTCTATCTCAGATGGTTGACACAGATGTCGACATGGAGTCCGACTCAAGTGTCGACGATGATGAGGCACATTTACAGTCTAAAATGACCAAGGCCATCCGATACATGATTATTGCAATGAAAGATGTATTACACATTTCTGAGATTAACCCTGTTAATACCAAGAGGGTTTATATGTTTGGGGAGAAAAAGCAGCCAGTGACTTTTCCCCCATCTGATGAATTAAATGAATTATGTGAAGAAGCGTGGAGTTCCCCTGATAAGAAACTAGTGATTTCTAAGAGGTTACTGATGGCGTGCCCTTTCCCGCCAACGGACAGATTACGTTGGGAAACATCCCCTAGGGTGGACAAGGCGCTGACACGCTTATCTGAAAAGGTGGCCATGCCGTCTCAGGATACGGCCGCCATAAAGGTGCCTGCGGATAGAAAGCAGGAAGCTATCCTGAAGTCAGTGTATACACACTCTGGTACTCTACTGAGACCTGCTATTGCTTCAGCCTGGATGTGTAGTGCTGTAGCAGCATGGACAGATACTCTGTCAGACGACATAGATTCCCTCGACAGGGATACTGTTTTGCTAACCCTGGGCCATATAAAAGACGTCGTCTTATATATGCGGGATGCTCAGAGGGACATTTGCCTGCTGGGCTCTAGAATTAATGCTATGTCCATTTCTGCCAGGAGGGTCTTATGGACTCTGCAATGGACAGGAGATGCTGATTCTAAAAAACACATGGAGGTTTTGCCTTATAAGGGTGTGGAATTGTTTGGGGACGGTCTATCGGACCTCGTGTCCACAGCGACAGCTGGAAAGTCGACTTTCTTGCCTCAGGTTTCCTCACAGCCTAAGAAAGCACCGTATTATCAAATGCAGTCCTTTCGTTCTCAGAAAGGCAAGAGGGTCAGGGGCGCATCCTTTCTTGGCAGGGGTAGAGGTAAGAAACTGCACCATGCAGCCAGTTCCCAGGAACAAAAGTCCTCCCCTGCTTCCACTAAGTCCACCGCATGACGTTGGGGCTCCACAGGCGGAGCCAGGTGCGGTGGGGGCGCGTCTCCGAAACTTCAGCAACCAGTGGGTTCGCTCACAGGTGGATCTCTGGGCTGTACAAATTGTATCTCAGGGATACAAGCTGGAATTCGAAGCGACTCCCTCCCGCCGTTACCTCAAATCAGCCTTGCCAGCTTCCCCCATGGAAAGGGAGGTAGTACTGGTGGCAATTCACAAGCTGTACCTCCAGCAAGTGATTATCAGGGTCCCCCTCCTTCAACAGGGAAGGGGTTACTATTCCACAATGTTTGTGGTACCGAAACCGGACGGTTCGGTGAGACCCATTCTGAATTCAGGTGCAAAATGGAATCGCTCAGAGCAGTTATTGCAAGCCTGGAAGAGGGGGATTTTATGGTGTCGCTGGACATCAAGGATGCTTACTTGCATGTCCCCATTTACCCACTTCACCAGGAGTACCTCAGGTTTGTGGTACAGGACTATAATTACCAGTTCCAGACGTTGCCGTTTGGCCTGTCCACGGCACCGAGGATATTTACCAAGGTAATGGCCGAAATGATGATACTCCTTCGGAAGAAGGGAGTTATAGTTATCCCGTACTTGGACGATCTCCTCATAAAGGCGAGGTCCAGAGAGCAGTTGTTGATCAGCGTAGCACTCTCTCAGGAAGTGTTGCAACAGCACGGCTGGATTCTGAATGTTCCAAAGTCGCAGCTGATTCCTACGACGCGTCTGCTTTTCCTGGGCATGATTCTGGACACAGAACAGAAGAAGGTGTTTCTCCCGGTGGAGAAGGCCCAGGAATTAGCATCTCTGGTCAGGGACCTCCTGAAACCAAAACAGGTATCGGTGCATCACTGCACGCGAGTCCTGGGAAAGATGGTGGCTTCATACGAAGCCATTCCCTTCGGCAGGTTCCATGCAAGGATCTTTCAGTGGGATCTGTTGGACAAATGGTCCGGATCGCATCTCCAGATGCATCGGCTGATCACCCTGTCCCCAAGGGCCAGGGTGTCTCTTCTGTGGTGGCTGCAGAGTGCTCACCTTCTCGAGGGCCGCAGGTTCGGCATACAGGACTGGGTCCTGGTGACCACGGATGCAAGCCTCCGAGGATGGGGGGCAGTCACTCATTGAAGAAACTTCCAAGGGCTGTGGTCAAGTCTGGAGACTTCTCTACACATAAATATATTGGAACTAAGGGCCATTTACAACGCCCTGAGTCAAGCAGAGCCCCTGCTTCGAAACCGGCCAGTGCTGATTCAGTCAGACAACATCACGGCGGTCGCCCATGTAAACCGCCAGGGCGGCACAAGAAGCAGGATGGCAATGGCGGAAGCCACAAAGATTCTTCGGTGGGCGGAGAATCACGTGCAAGCACTGTCAGCAGTGTTCATTCCGGGTGTAGACAACTGGGAAGCAGACTTCCTCAGCAGACACGACCTCCACTCGGGAGAGTGGGGACTTCATCCAGAAGTCTTCACACAGATTGCAAAGCGATGGGAACTGCCACAGGTGGACATGATGGCGTCCCGCCTCAACAAAAAGCTAAAAAGATATTGCGCCAGGTCACGGGACCCTCAGGCGATAGCTGTGGACGCCCTAGTGACACCGTGGGTGTACCAGTCGGTATATGTGTTTCCTCCTCTTCCTCTCATACCCAAGGTACTGAGAATAGTAAGAAAGAGAGGAATAAGAACAATACTCATTGTTCCGGATTGGCCAAGAAGGACTTGGTACCCGGAACTGCAAGAAATGCGCACAGAGGACCCATGGCCTCTGCCTCTCAGACAGGACCTGCTGCAACAAGGGCCCTGTCTGTTCCAAGACTTACCGCGGCTGCTTTTGACGGCATGGCGGTTGAACGCCGGATCCTAGCGGAAAAAGGCATTCCGGATGAAGTTATTCCTACGCTGATAAAGGCTAGGAAGGACGTGACAGCAAAGCATTATCACCGTATATGGCGAAAATATGTTGCTTGGTGTGAGGCCAGGACGGCCCCTACAGAGGAATTCCAGCTGGGTCGATTCCTGCACTTCCTACAGTCAGGGGTGACTATGGGCCTAAAATTGGGGTCCATAAAGGTCCAGATTTCGGCCCTATCCATTTTCTTTCAAAAAGAACTGGCTTCACTGCCTGAGGTTCAGATGTTTGTTAAGGGAGTGCTGCATATTCAGCCCCCTTTTGTGCCACCAGTGGCACCCTGGGATCTTAACGTTGTGTTGGATTTCCTGAAATCCCACTGGTTTGAGCCACTTAAGACCGTGGAACTAAAGTATCTCACGTGGAAAGTGGTCATGCTGTTGGCCTTCGCATCGGCTAGTCGTGTGTCGGAATTGATCTTCCATATGGACAGGGCAGAATTGAGGACTTGTCCCCAATTTCTCCCAAAGGTGGTATCATCGTTTCATTTGAACCAACCTATTGTGGTGCCTGCGGCTACTCGGGACTTGGAGGACTCCAAGTTGCTGGACGTAGTCAGGGCTTTGAAAATATATGTTTCCAGAACGGCTGGAGTCGGGAAGACTGACTCGCTGTTTATCCTGCATGCACCCAACAAGCTGGGTGCTCCTGCTTCAAAGCAAACTATTGCTCGCTGGATCTGTAGCACGATTCAGCTGGCTCATTCTGCGGCTGGATTACCGCATCCAAAATCCGTAAAAGCCCATTCCACAAGGAAGGTGGGCTCTTCTTGGGCGGTTGCCTGAGGGGTCTCGGCTTTACAGCTTTGCCGAGCGGCTACTTGGTCGGGTACAAACACCTTTACAAAGTTCTACAAGTTTGATACCCTGGCTGAGGAGGACCTTGTGTTTGCTCATTCGGTGCTGCAGAGTCATCCGCACTCTCCCGCCCGTTTGGGAGCTTTGGTATAATCCCCATGGTCCTTACGGAGTTCCCAGCATCCACTAGGACGTCAGAGAAAATAAGAATTTACTCACCGGTAATTCTATTTCTCGTAGTCCGTAGTGGATGCTGGGCGCCCGTCCCAAGTGCGGACTTTCTGCAATACGTGTATATAGTTATTGCTTAAATAAGGGTTATTGTTATGAGCCATCCTTTGAGTGAGGCTCAGTTGTTGTTCATACTATTAACTGGGTAAGGTTATCACAAGTTTTATGGTGTGATTGGTGTGGCTGGTATGAGTCTTACCCTGGATTCCAAAAATCCTTTCCTTGTAATGTCAGCTCTTCCGGGCACAGTTTCCCTAACTGAGGTCTGGAGGAGGGGCATAGAGGGAGGAGCCAGTGCACACCAGATAGTACTAAATCTTTCTTTAGAGTGCCCAGTCTCCTGCGGAGCCCTCTATTCCCCATGGTCCTTACGGAGTTCCCAGCATCCACTACGGACTACGAGAAATAGAATTACCGGTGAGTAAATTCTTATTTTCTCCCGGTGTAACCCAGGGACATATACTACTGTTCTCTCCCGGTGTAACCCGGGCGCATATACTACGGTTCTCTCCCGGTGTGGCCCAGGCACCAGTAGCGGATCTTGCCACGGGCAAGCAGGACTTTTGCCCGGGGCGCCGCCTTCCGGAGGGCCCCGCACCATGGCAAGATCTGCTTCTGCTGTGCCCTCCGCTGCCCGCTGTGTCCCCCTGTGAAGGGAAGTAGACGCTACGCGTCTAGTTTCCCTTCGTGGAGAGGATCTTTTGCTGTGTGGTGCGCAATGACGTCATCGCACACCGCTCAGCATTTAAGCGGCGCTACTACTGTAAAGGGGGCGTAACTGACCACGCCCCCTGTATTAAGCCACACCCCCATTTCCTGCCTGGGGCGCAGAGAGGGCTCGAACCGGCCCTGCCAGACACATATACTACTGTTCTCTCCCGGTGTAACCCAGGCACATATACTACTGTTCTCTCTCGGTGTGGCCCAGGCACATATACTACTGTTCTCTCCTGGTGTAACCCAGGCACATATACTACTGCTCTCTCCCGGTGTAACCCAGACAAATATACTACTGTTTCCTCCCGGTGTGGCCCAGGCACATATACTACTGTTCTCGCCTGGTGTAACCCAGGCACATATACTACTGCTCTCTCCTGGAGTAACCCAGGCCCATATACTACTGTTCTCTCCCGGTGTAACTGAGACAAATATACTACTGTTTTCTCCCGGTGTTACCCAGGCACATATACTACTGCTCTCTCCCAGTGTAACCCAGGTGCATATACTACTGCTCTCTCCCGGTGTAACCTAGGTGTACAGTATATACTACTTATAACATACAATATTGTTTGCAGTTTAAAGTGGGCGGTAGTGAAGGAATTTTTAAAAACTGCGAGGTAGAGCTGCACTAATGTGGCTGCCATCTCAGGGACCCGAAGCCACATCCCTGACCCATATAATAATCTTTTAATGTATATCTAAACGTACTTTAGATAGTACACAATTGCTTTTATAGTTGCAGAGCATCACAGGAGACTAGAGGGCCTGTTTTATTTATCTGTGTGCTCTTTAGAAGGCCAGCCCATTATGTAAATTAAGGAATATTTGGCACATTTCATGACTGTGATCTGCCAGTGTGTACGGAGGAAAGATAGATCTGCAGATGGCAGTGTTGGTTGGTCAGTGTGTATCGTCAGCAGATATATCTGCAGATATATCTTTAGGTGTGTACCCAGCATTATATTTGGGTTGGTTATATAATTTCTGTACATGGTAAATACTGGCTGCTTTATTTTTACACTGCAATTTAAGGTGGGTACACACTGGAAGACATATCTGTCGATCAATTAATCGGCAGATATATCTATGGACGGATCGGGCAGTGTGTTAAGCATACACACTGCCCGATCTGTCGGGGACTGATGTCATGAACTGGGCGGGCATGTACACACGCCCGCCCAGTTCAGCTGTCAATCACCGCAGGCCGCAGCAGCATGTTTACGGGCGGTTGGCCGACCGCCGTACACACACAGCGACGCGCCAATATATTGGTAGATATATTGGCCGTTGGCTGTGCTGCGGGGCCGACGCGATACGTCTGTGAACGACGGAGTTCACAGATGTATCGGCCGTACACACTGGCCGACAGACCCGCGATATATTGGCCATTCAAGAGAACGGGCGATAGTGTGTACGGGCCTTTAGATTTCAGTTTGAATACACACCACCCAAATCTAAAGGTGGGTACACACTGGCCGATACATCTTCGTTGTTCAGACATCGCGTCGGCCCTGCAACACAGCTGACGCCCAATATATCTACCGATATATTGGCGCGTTGCTGTGTGTGTACGGGCGATCGGCTGACTGCCATTACACATGCTGCGGCAGCCGGCAGTGATTGACAGCTGAACTGGGTGGGCATGTGTACACGCCCGCCCAGTTCATAATGTCAGTCCCTGACGAATCGGGCAGCACACTGCCCGATCCGTCCATAGATAGATATCTGCCGACCAACTGATCGGCAGATATCTATCAGTGTGTACCCACCTTAACTCTCTCTCTGCACATGTTACATCTGCCCTACCTGTAGCGCAACATGGTTTACCCCATTAGCGTGCTTTATTGGTTTGCTAACAGACCTGAATTAGGCCCTCTATGCGGTGGGGGAAGATGAGTGCAGTACAGCGAGGGGAGCTGATAGGGGTGCTGTGATGGGTAAGAGGTGCTATGAGCTGTGCTGGGAAAGGGGTGCTGTAAATGGAGCTGAGAGGAGTCTTGTGCTGTGATGGGAGCTGGAGGAAAGAAAACTTGGTGATGAAAAGAAGGAAGAGCTGGCCACGGAATAATCCCTGGCTGAATAAAGAGGCGGTGCCACTGGCCAGGGTGGGCCAGCGGGCAAAGCAAGAATCTGAGGACCAGAGAATGCTTCAGTGGTGGAAATGAAAAGCGTTAAACAAAACTCCCCACTGCAGCCTGTGCTAGTGTCACAGTAGGCAGCTTCAGCCATCTTCAATTATTTAACCCTCTCTAGCCACCAGTGTTGTTGGGTACTAGGCCTGTGTGGGTGCATTCATGCCTCAGGGCCTGTGATGCATGTTAAGCAGGCAGAGAGCCCGTGCTCCCTGGTAAGTGACCCTGGGCATTAGGCCCAGGTTACTGTCAGTGTGTTATTAATTTGAAGCAGGGGCATGGAAATATTGGGGGCTAATGCCCTTGGG
The DNA here is from genome assembly GCF_028390025.1 of Pseudophryne corroboree. Taxonomy (NCBI): domain Eukaryota; kingdom Metazoa; phylum Chordata; class Amphibia; order Anura; family Myobatrachidae; genus Pseudophryne; species Pseudophryne corroboree. Next base: position 398,871,405 of record NC_086444.1, on the reverse strand, counting down.
CCTGCCTAAGTATAGACCCCCTGATATTTCCATACCCCCACTTCAAAATTTCCACTTATACTACTGGAGTGATGTAGCAAAGATTTAACTATGACCATTGATATAGTAACAACAGGTGAATATTGATTGAGTTTAAAATAACTTGATTAATGCAGAGGGTTTGCACACAACAAACTTAAATATATTTATATTTTTATATAGAATAGGCTGGTAGATCAATATGTAAATGTTGTACGGCTGTGCCGAAGTACTGATGTGTCCAGGAAAAAGTACACAGGGCAGGTTTGATTCGCAGACCCTCACCGTGCATCATTATGTTTAATCTGCGACTTTGCAGGGTCCATGTATTAAGGAGAGAGAAGGGGGCCAAATTAAAAACCCAGAGACAATCACTGTACATATTGGTTCTTGGTATTACTTCTGCCTGCTGCTTATACGAGCAAGCTAGAATATCTGTGCTGCCATAGGCACCTATGGCAATTATGGGTTGCCCAGCTGTTACTAAGAAGAGAGGTCACTTAAGCTGGGTACACACTAGACTTTGGGGCAGATTTATTAAGCCTGGTAAAGTGATAAAGCCAGTCGGCTCCTAGCTGTCAATTTTTCAAACCCAGCCTGTAACATGGAAGTTAGGAGCTGATTGGCTGGTGCGTTATCACCTTCGACTTTGTCACTTCACCAGGCTTAATAAATCTGCCCCTATATTTTGAACGATTTGCCCAATTCCGACTGATCAGAAACGACAAATCTTTGAAATCGTCAAGTGTGTATGCACTATCTTTGCGCTCCCACAGTCGTTAGTGACATCTACAGTAGGGCCGACAGAAGATATCTCTAACGAGAGCCATGTGATGTCGGGTACCCATCGCTCATGATGTTGGAAGTTTTTTAATGTGTACCTAGCTTTACTGTCATCTGTCTTCTCCAGCATCGGCTTCCATCACCTCTAGCTGCCGATATCTGCTTCTGCTCACGTGAAGACTAGTGAGAAGCAGGAAGTGAGTTGTGATACATTTATTCGGTTGTTAATAAAGTTTGAAGGGGAAAATAATTCACTGCTGAAGCTGCATAGGAGAGCAGAGAGGACAGTCCAGGTTTTCACACACATGCAGAAGTTAATCATTGAGGTGGAATGTGTCCCTTCTACCATCACAAAGAGGGTGACTTAACATTCACTTTCCTTGGCTGGACTATTTTTAGTAAGCATCACTGTAGCTGCTTCCTGCCTCATAACGATAACAGGACAAGCAAGAGCTGTTATTTTCCCACAGTAAGTGGATTTTTAGTGCAAGGAACAGTGGTTCCCAAATACGGCCCTCAAGGCACCCTAGTAGTCTAGGTTTTATGGATATCCATGGCTGAGCACGTATGGTTAAATCAAATTGACTGAGTTACTAATTAAGTCACCTGTGCCTAAGCATGGTTATTCTTAAAACCTACAGACCAGGCATTCCCAACCTCAGCCCTCAAGACACAGTAACAGTCCACGTTTTAGTGGTATCCATGCTAGCACAGGTGACCTAATTAGTACCTCAGTTATTTGGAAAGAAGCATCTGTGCTGAAGCCTGGATATCCCTAAAACCTGCACTGAAATACCCTGTTCACATTGCCATTGCCAGGTCACACTCGGGAGTTAAAAACGCGTCCTTCCCAGGTGTGACCCGGCATTGGACCTGAGCAAGGTGGCTTCTGAGGGCGGGGCCAGAGGTGGTGCTGATCATCTCTAGCGCTGCCTCTCTCTATGCTGTGAAAGGGTGACGGGTCGCATCGACCCGGGTAACCCGTTCACACTGTGCCTGACCCGGGAATTACCCTTTTTTTATTTCTGGGTTGAATTACCGGGTCAAGCGACCCGGGAATTCAGCAGTGACCCGTGTCGACCCGGCAAAATACCGGGTCGATACCTGGTTTTTGGTGCAGTGTGTACTGGGAATTAGTGTGACTTGAGGGCCAAGATTGGGAAAGCCTGCTACAGACGGATGTGGCTTGTCCCTTGCTTTGCTTTCATTATTGTCTTTGCTATTGTATCTTCATCAGCTGCCTGGATTTTAAATGGCTGATGTGGCATCACCAGCAGTCACCAGGTGAGCTTTATTGATTAGTGGTAAAATAGTAATTAAACATGTAGCTTGCTGTGCTGCTAATGCACAGTTCATCATTCCTGTCAATGGATTCTCGTGCCAAGGCAGTTAATATTGTTCAGTAAATGAATTTCTTTGGCTTATTAAATAAAAGATCTCTCAGAAGGGAGTGGAATCCTCCCTAGACTTTGGCTGTGATGTCTGCACCTGGAGACGTAGGTTTAATTGCTGCTGAGATCTACCTGTGGGGAAATTAGAGGACGTGCATTACAATTAGTTATTACTTTGAATAGATTTGTGCATGTACTGCAAGTTAGTGCCAGAGTATATTATGATTGATGCTAGTAGTTTTACTTTACGTTTTTTAATGAAGACTGTGTATGTGTCTTTATGGCGCCACTGTAGTAGAATTAAACGCAAACTACCCAACTAACCTAAAGCATGCAGAGAAAATGCCTGTTAGACTGACAGGCATTTTATCTGGCCGCTTCACACACTGCAATCGTGGCTTTACAGTGTAAGATCTCTCAAAGAGTATGGCACCCGATATCTGCGCTATTTCCTTGGGAAGGAGACATTTCCCCATTCAGGTGAAATGTCAGTCAGTCGGCCGCAGCAGTGTATACACTGCCCGATGGGGCTGGCTTTCAACTTACAAAATATTGCATCAAATGGACATGATGGATGGCCAACCGATTTTATATTTTTGGATCAGTTGCCCACATACACTGTACAATTATCTGGGCGATCTGCCAATATCGGGTGGATCAGCCAGATAATGTATCATGTATACCCAGCTTTGGTAGTGAGATGCCGTATTGTCCTCAGTGTAACTGTTCTTCACAATTGTCCTTCACTGTTTTCTGCTTTTGATCCATTATTTTCAGGGACATGAGCAGATTACAAACTCTATTACAATTTAAGAATATCCCTGACTACTGTAGCCTTAGCCTATTTTCTTCTGTTGATCGTTTACAGCACGGTAATTACTTAGGTTAGATAAGTAATTTTTTGTTGTTCAAGTAGATATAAGTGCATCTGTATGTTGCAGCTTCTATTTTGTGAAGCACTACACTCTCCTACACAAACCACTAAGCTCTCCTTACCAACAATTGCCTTTCCTAGCTTTCAACTGAAAAATGTAAATGTGACCGGATTCACCTCACTGCCTATGCCAAGCATACACAGACTTGTTTGATCCCATGGGACTTGTGCCAGTAGGGAGGGATTGCCTCTTACAGTCAGTAACTTACTGACTCCATCTATCCACTGTGTAGTGAGCGAGTAACTTGCTGCCACTACCAGGCTCCTTCAAACTGCACCTGGAACAGCCCCTGATGCGTATGCATAGACCAACTGAGGCCACACATCCTGATTAGTGTTGGCTGGTTCCCACTGCTCCCTCACGATGGATCAGACCCTGCATGGTAACTGGCAGAGAGCGGAGCTTGGAGACACTGGGCTCAGCCTAGAACTCCCGGAGAATGGGATAGGCGTCCTTTTATCCTAATCCAGCACACAATATCAGGGGGTAGTTCTGCCTGTGATAGTTACCCAATCATGCTAAGTGCATGTGTCTAGCATTCCCAAGGCATGCTCACCTCTAACATGTCCCCAATGGACAGTGGGGAGTGGTCACTCCTCTGTACCTGAGCCCACTTGTAATGACAGACCCTGCCCAGGTGCAAATTGGTGCTGGGAACATTTTTTAAATCTATTGGTCCATTTAAACATGGCGCCTATTGTCACTAAATCCTTTTAAAAATGGCACCATGGCATGAGGATTAACCCTATCAGTGCTGTTGCGGCCATTTTGGCCATGTGGGTCGGTGGCTCCGACCACAGTAAATCTACCTTCAATAATCACTAATGAATGTTTGGAGACAGCTTGCAATTGTTAAGTCTTTAAAAAAAAATCAAACAAACCTCTACCTTACAACCCGTCCCATCAAAACCCCTAAACCCCCCCGGAAAGGCAGACTAGTGGGCCTATATACGAGACAGTTTTCTCTCTTGTTTGATACAGTTTGCAGTATATGAAGACCTAATGTTTTATTACTCACTACACTGCAATAATACTGCACTACCGTTTGCCCTTAAGAACATCTTCAATATTGTTGAGTTGTATAGTCAGTTATATGAAAGCTATTAACATATAAATAGGGGGAAATTCAATTGTTTTGGTTGTCTAAAATTTCCATCTAAAAGGGACTGTTTAGAACAGTTGTCAGGATTGAATTGTTGATTGGGCGCACATGCATATCGCGTATGTTGTGCACAAACAGACAGGGTTTAGCTGCATAAACTGATAAACCCGTCTACAGGCCTGCTTTGGTCATTCAAATTCCTGTTCGGATGCCCAAAGTGTCACCTCAGGGGGCTGCGAGAAGAAATGTCATTGTGAAGTGAGGGGGCGGGGGGCGGGGGGCCCCCTGGGCAGCATGTTACTGGAGTTTTGGGGCTGGCAGAGAGCTTTTCGGTGCCTCGGTACCGTTTTCAGAAACCCCCGCCGACATTTTTAATTTTTAAATTAGGCGGGCCAAAGCGCGCCGGGAAGGGGGCGGAGCTTTGTCCCGCGGCTCACAGGCGCCATCTTCTCCTTCAACACGCGGCTGAAGGGAGACGCTGCCGGGACCTCCACATTCCTCAGACAAGTAACGGGGAGATATTCAGAAGAGGGGGGGGGGGGGGGGGCGCAGTGTGGTGCTTATTATCATTACAAAGCAGCGCTGGGTACATATATCTTTTCTTGGGATATATGGGCGCTGGGGTGTGAGCTGGCATACTCCCTCTGTGTCCTCTATCTGGGCTTCATTGTGGGCCTGTCACCTAGCTGGGACGTTCTGTGTGTTGTTGTGTGTTGGTACTACGTGTCGGCATGTCTGAGGCTGAATGTTATTCACCAGAGGAGGTTATTGGGGGAGCGGATGCAGGGCTAGATTTGGGACTGTCGACGCAGCCGACACCTGATTTACTCGCATTGCTCAGTACGATAAATTCGAATGTTGCTTCTTTATCAAAGAGGTTAGATAAGTCTGAGTCACAGACGCAGGTGTGGAAAAAGTCCATGGAAGAGGATTTGTCTCAGGTTTAGACCCCATCCGGGTCGCAAAAGTGGCCATTTACTCAGGTGGTAGATACTGATACCGACACGGACTCTGATTCTGAGGTCGATTTCACTGAGGCTGCTTTACATCCACGGTTAGTTAAGAGTATTCAGTACATGATTGTGGCTATAAAAGATGTTTTACACATTTCTGATGAACTTGAGGTACAGGAAACAAGGATTTGCTTGTTCAAAGGAAAAAAAAAACCTTAGGTGAAGTTTCCCCCCTCTCATGAAATGAATACTCTTTGTGAAAAGGATTGGGAGTAGCCGGACACGAGGTGGCAGATTCCCAAGAGAATTTACATGGCGTATCCTTTCCCCTCTGATGACAGGGAAAAATGGGAGGCGTCTCCATATGTTGACAAAGCTCTATCTCGTTTGTCTAAGAAAGTGGCACTTCCGTCCCCTGGGACGGCAGCTCTCAAGGATCCGGCGGATCGTAAGCTGGAGACGTCTTTGAAGTCCATTTTCGCTAATTCGGGTGCATTGCTCAGACCTGCTGTGGCGTCGGTATGGGTGAGTAGTGCTATTGCTAAATGGGCTGAGAATTTAGCTAATGATATGGATACCCTTGATAAAGATAATGTCCTTTTGACTCTCGGTTATATCAAGGACGCTGCAGATTACCTGAAGGATGCGGCGAGGGACGTCTGTCTCTTGGGTTCAAGAACCAATGCCATGTCGATATCAGCCAGGAGGGCGTTGTGGATCCATCAATGGAACGCTGATGCCGACTCCAAGAGGGCTATGGAAGTGTTACCCTTCAAAGGTACTGTCTTGTTTGGGGACGGCTTGGCTGACCTGGTCTCGACCGCGACTGCGGGTAAGTCCTCTTTGCTTCCTTATGTTCCCACACAACAGAAAAAGGCACCACATCAGCAAATGCAGTCCTTTCGTCACAATAAATACAGGCGTGGAAAAGGTTTGTCCTTCCTCGCTTCAAAAGGTAGAGGAAGGGGAAGGAAACCTCCTGCAGGCTCAGGCGCCCAGGACCAAAAGTCCTCCCCTGCTGCTACCAAGTCCACCACATGACGCTGGGGCTTCCCTGCGATAGTCCGGACCGGTGGGGGGCTGTCTACGAATATTCAGTCAGGTCTGGATTCAATCAGACCTGGATCCTTGGGTCCTAGAGATTGTGTCTCAGGGATACAAACTGGAGTTTCAGGAGATAGCCCCTCACCGGTTTTTCATTTCGGCATTACCAGTAGCTCTTCCGGACAGGGAGGTGGTGCTGGCAGCGATTCAAAAATTGTGTCTACAGAGGGTCATTGTTCCCGTTCCCTCGTGCCAGCGGGGGGAGGGGTTCTAATCGAGCCTCTTTGTTGTGCCGAAACCGGACGGTTCGGTCAGACCAATTCTAAATCTAAAATCCCTCAATCCATACTTGAAAGTTTTCAAGTTCAAGATGGAATCCCTTCGAGCGGTAATTGCCAGCCTGGAAGGGGGGGATTTTATGGCGTCAGTCGACATAAAGGATGCCTACTTACATGTCCCGATATATCCTTCGCATCAGGCCTTCCTCAGGTTTGCGATACAGGATTCTCATTACCAATTTCAGACGTTGCCGTTTGGGCTCTCCACGGCTCCGAGGATTTTCACCAAAGTCATGGCGGAAATGATGGTTCTCCTTCGCAAACAAGGGGTTACAATTATCCCGTACTTGGACGATCTCCTGATAAAGACGAGGTCCAAGGAACGGTTGCTGAGAAGTGTAGATTTGTCACTGTCGGTTCTGCGACAGCACGGTTGGGTACTCAATTTGCCAAAATCTCAGTTGATTCCGACCACTTGGCTGCCTTTTCTGGGCATGATTTTGGATACGGATTTACAGAAAGTATTTCTTCCAGAAGAAAAGGCTCTGGAACTGCAGGCGATGGTCAGGGAACTTCTGAGGCCGACGAGTGTGTCAATCCATCACTGTACTCGGGTTCTGGGGAAGATGGTTGCGGCGTACGAAGCCATTCCATTTGGCAGGTTTCATGTCTGGGTGTTTCAGTGGGACTTGCTAAGCAAATGGTCCGGGTCTCACCTGCACATGCACCGGAAGATAAGTCTATCTCCCAGAGCCAGAATTTCTCTCCTGTGGTGGCTACAAGATCATCACCTCCTAGGGGGACGCCGGTTCGGTATCCAGGATTGGGTGCTTCTAACAACAGATGCAAGTCTCCGGGGCTGGGTCGCAGTCACTCAAGGAAGAAACTTCCAGGGGAAATGGTCGCTCCAGGAAGCCTGTCTCCACATAAATGTTCTCGAGTTAAGAGCCATCTACAACGGCCTGCTGCAAGCAAGTAGCCTTCTTCAGGGTCGACCTGTCCTGGTACAGTCAGACAACATCACAGCGGTGGTGCGTATAAACCGTCAAGGCGGAACAAGGAGCAGAGCGGCAATGGCGGAGGCCACAAGAATCCTTCGCTGGGCGGAACAACACGTGCGCGCCCTGTCAGCAGTCTTCCTACCGGGAGTGGACGACTGGGAAGCAGATTTCCTCAGCAGACAAGATCTCCATCCGGGAGAATGGGCTCTTCACCAAGAGGTATTTGCAGATGTGACAAAACGTTGGGGAATTCCGTTGATCGACATGATGGCGTCTCGTTTCAACAAGAAGCTCCCGAGGTATTGTTTCAGGTCAAGGGACCCCCAAGCCAGTGCAGTGGACGCCCTGGTGTCTCCGTGGGTTTTCCAGTCGGTGTATGTGTTCCCTCCACTTCCTCTCATTCCAAAGGTACTGGGGATCATTCGACGAGCAAGGGTTCAGGCGATTCTCGTCGTTCCAGATTGGCCAGGAAGGGCCTGGTACCCGGATCTTCAGGAATTACTGGTGGAAGATCCTTGGCCGCTTCCTCTAAGAGAGGACCTGTTGTTGCAGGGTCCATGCGTGTTTCCAGACTTACCGCGGCTGCGTTTGACGGCATGGAGGTTGAGCGCCAGATCTTAGCTTGTAAGGGTATTCCCAGGGAGGTCATTCCAACTCTCATTAAGGCTAGAAGGAGGTTACGGCGAAGCATTATCACCGTATTTGGAGAAAGTATGTTTCCTGGTGTGAGTCTAAAATGGCTCCTGCGGAAGATTTTCACTTGGGTCGCTTTCTCCACTTTTTACAGGCGGGAGTAGATGCAGGCCTGAAATTGGGTTCCATCAAAGTACAGATTTCGGCTTTGTCGATTTTCTTTCAAAAAGAGTTCGCTGTCCTCCCAGAGGTTCAGACTTTTGTGAAAGGAGTAATGCATATCAATCCTTCGTTTGTGCCTCCTGTAGCTCCATGGGACCTTGATGTAGTCTTACGGTTTCTCATGTCTTCCTGGTTTGAACCTTTGCATAAGGTTGAGTTGAAATTTCTCACTTGGAAGGTAGTTATGCTATTGGCACTGGCGTCTGCCAGGCGGGTGTCAGAGTTGGCGGCCTTATCTCATAAGAGCCCGTACTTGATTTTTCATTCGGATAGGGCGGAATTGAGTACTCGTCAACAATTTCTGCCGAAGGTGGTTTCTTCATTTCACATTAACCAACCTATTGTGGTCCCGGTGGCTACGGAAGCTGTGGCGATTCCAAAATCTCTGGATGTTGTAAGAGCGTTGAAGATCTACGTCACTAGGACAGCTGTTGCTAGGAAAACTGAGGCGCTGTTTGTCTTGTATGCTTCCAACAAAATTGGTCATCCTGCTTCAAAACAGACTATTGCACGCTGGATTTGTAGTACGATTCAGCAGGCTCATTCTTCGGCCGGACTACCGGTGCCGAAGTCAGTAAAAGCCCATTCTACCAGGAAAGTGGGCTCATCTTGGGCGGCTGCCCGAGGCGTCTCGGCGTTACAGCTTTGCCGAGCAGCTACTTGGTCGGGTTCAAACACTTTTGCTAAGTTCTATAAGTTTAATACCCTGGCCGATGAGGACCTTGCGTTTGCTCAGTCTGTGCTGCAGAGTCGTCCGCACTCTCCCGCCCGTTCTGGAGCTTTGGTATAATCCCCATGGTCCTTTTGGAGTCCCCAGCATCCTCTAGGACGTAAGAGAAAATAGGATTTTGGTACTTGAACGGTAAATCCTTTTTCTCCTAGTCCGTAGAGGATGTTGGGCGCCCGTCCCAGTGCGGACTATTACTTGCAGTGTTTTCTTGCTGGTTAAATTAGTTTATACACGGGTTGTGTATTTCTTGTTTCAGCTTCTTGCTGGTGTTAATTCATACTGTTATCTGGTTTAAAGTTACTCCGGTTGTACGGTATGTTGTGGTGTGGGCTGGTATGTTTGTAGCCCTTAGTTTAAACAAAAATCTTTTCCTCGAAATGTCCGTCTCTCCTGGGCACAGTTCCTTTAACTGGGGTCTGGAGGAGGGGCATAGAGGAAGGAGCCAGTTCACACCCAGATTAAGTCTTTTAAGTGTGCCCAAGCTCCTGCGGATCCCGTCTATACCCCATGGTCCTTTTGGAGTCCCCAGCATCCTCTACGGACTAGGAGAAAAGGATTTACCGGTAAGTACCAAAATCCTATTTTTTTTTTTTTTTTTTTAAAGTGGCAGTCATTTACTTTGCAAAACCAGGTTGATTATGCATGGGGGAAAAAAACAGGAGAACTCTCACAAAATCTCTCCTTCCCTTTTACATTCTCCCCATAGTGTTGCTTTATTCAAGTCTTTTTGTGCAAACACAGATAGAATCATTCTTTGATTGCATCGGTTGTAGTAGGTTTTAAAAATATGTACAGTTGTATTTAAAATGTAACATCTTACCCCCTTACTCTGCTTTTTGGTCCCTATGTGCTTCCCCATCTAGTAACTCAGCTCTGTTCCTTCCTTAGCCTGTGGTGTAACATTAGTGGAGGTCTGTGACTTACCAGCAGTTTTGATGGATATTGTGGGATCACAAAGGAGGAACGTTGCAATAATTGCATAAAACATATGCAGGTTCAGCAAATACAAAACTTAAAGCTTAAACCAAGTACAGTGTTCATGGTGACACACTTTTAAAATTTGTATATGTTACAAGTTGTCTAATGTCAACACACATTTTTGTTTTACTCGCTTCTTCTGTTCTTATGTACTTTTTTCAGTGTTTCTCCAAAGTCCCTCTTCCCCTCTTGCTTCCATCTCTTTCTCCCCCTCTTTTTGCCATCGCTCTCCCCCTCTTTTTGCCATCGCTCTCCCCTTCTTTTTTCTGCCATCTTGCTTCCATCTCTCTACCCCCTTTTCCTCCTTTCTACGCCCTCTTTCTCTCATCTGTCGCCTCTTTCTCTCATCTTTCTCCTCCCTTATTCTCTCATCTCTCTCCCCAGCTCTTTCTTTCATCTCTCTTCCTCCTTCTTTCATCTTTCTTTCAGCTCTCCCACTTTCTCCCATCTCTCTCCTCCTATCTGCCATCTCTCTCCCCTCTTCCTCCTTTCTACTCCCTTTCTCTCATCTCTCTCCTTTTTTCTCTGATCTTTCTCCCCCTCTTTCTCTCATCCCTCTTTTCCCCCTTTCATCGCCATCCTTTTATCCCCCCCCCCTTTCATCTATTTTTCTCATCTCTCTACCCCCCTTTCTTTCCCTCCTCTTTCTTCCATCTCTCCTCCTCTTTCTCCCATCTTTTTCACCCTCTTGCTTTAATGTTTGGAGTAGTGACTTTTAAAAAATGCCATATATAGTCTTCTTTCCTCGTTGCTTCTCATTGTTTTAGTGGAGCTGCTTTTACAGATCTTCACATTGATGACCAGAATGATTAGCACTGATTAGGTCAAAGCAGACTCACCTGGACCTATCTGTGGTAGGCATTTTTGTCAGCACTCAGCAGAAGCCTGTGAAAAGTAACTGCATGAAGAGCTTTTATTTATAAGGATGTCGTATAAATGTCCCGTTTCCAGGAGTCCTTTCTCCTTTTGTAGAATTGTATTTCTCTGACGTCCTAAGTGGATGCTGGGGACTCCGTCAGGACCATGGGGATTAGCGGCTCCGCAGGAGACAGGGCACAAAAGTAAAAGCTTTAGGATCAGGTGGTGTGCACTGGCTCCTCCCCCTATGACCCTCCTCCAAGCCTCAGTTAGATTTTTGTGCCCGGCCGAGAAGGGTGCAATCTAGGTGGCTCTCCTAAAGAGCTGCTTAGAGTAAAAGTTTGTTAGGTTTTTTATTTTCAGTGAGTCCTGCTGGCAACAGGCTCACTGCTACGAGGGACTTAGGGGAGAGAAGTGAACTCACCTGCGTGCAGGATGGATTGGCTTCTTAGGCTACTGGACACCATTAGCTCCAGAGGGAGTCGGAACACAGGTCTCACCCTGGGGTTCGTCCCGGAGCCGCGCCGCCGACCCCCCTTGCAGATGCCGAAAAGTGAAGGTCCAGAAACGGCGGCAGAAGACTCTTCAGTCTTCATAAGGTAGCGCACAGCACTGCAGCTGTGCGCCATTGTTGTCAGCACACTTCATAGCAGCGGTCACTGAGGGTGCAGGGCGCTGGGGGGGGGCGCCCTGGGCAGCAATGATAGTACCTTATTCTGGCTAAAAATACATCACATATAGCCCCTGGGGGCTATATGGATGTATTTAACCCCTGCCAGGTCTCAGAAAAACGGGAGAAGAAGCCCGCCGAAAATGGGGCGGGGCCTATTCTCCTCAGCACACAGCGCCATTTTCCCTCACAGAAATGCTGGTGGGAAGGCTCCCAGGCTCTCCCCTGCACTGCACTACAGAAACAGGGTTAAAACAGAGGGGGGGGGCACTTATTTGGCGATATGTATATATATATTAAAATGCTATAAGGGAAAAACACTTATATAAAGGTTGTCCCTGTATAATTATAGCGTTTTTGGTGTGTGCTGGCAAACTCTCCCTCTGTCTCCCCAAAGGGCTAGTGGGGTCCTGTCCTCTATCAGAGCATTCCCTGTGTGTGTGCTGTGTGTCGGTACGTGTGTGTCGACATGTATGAGGACGATGTTGGTGAGGAGGCGGAGCAATTGCCTGAAATGGTGATGTCACTCTCTAGGGAGTCGACACCGGAATGGATGGCTTATTTAAGGAATTACGTGATAATGTCAACACGCTGCAAGGTCGGTTGACGACACGAGACGGCCGGCAAACAAATTAGTACCTGTCCAGGCGTCTCAAACACCGTCAGGGGCTGTAAAACGCTCATTTACCTCAGTCGGTCGACACAGACACAGACACGGACACTGACTCCAGTGTCGACGGTGAAGAAACAAACGTATTTTCCTTTAGGGCCACACGTTACATGTTAAGGGCAATGAAGGAGGTGTTACATATTTCTGATACTACAAATACCACAAGAAGGGTATTATGTGGGGTGTGAAAAAACTACCTGTAGTTTTTCCTGAATCAGATAAATTAAATGAAGTGTGTGATGATGCGTGGGTTTCCCCCGATAGAAAATTATTGGCGGTATACCCTTTCCCGCCAGAAGTTAGGGCGCGTTGGGAAACACCCTTTAGGGTGGATAAGGCGCTCACACGCTTATCAAAACAAGTGGCGGTACAGTCTCCAGATAGGGCCGCCCTCAAGGAGCCAGCTGAGAGGCTGGAAAATATCCCAAAAAGGTATATACACACATACTGGTGTTATACTGCGACCAGCGATCGCCTCAGCCTGGATGTGCAGCGCTGGGGTGGCTTGGTCGGATTCCCTGACTGAAAATATTGATACCCTTGACAGGGACAGTATTTTATTGACTATAGAGCATTTAAAGGATGCATTTCTATATATGCGAGATGCACAGAGGGATATTTGCACTCTGGCATCAAGAGTAAGTGCGATGTCCATATCTGCCAGAAGATGTTTATGGACACGACAGTGGTCAGGTGATGCAGATTCCAAACGGCACATGGAAGTATTGCCGTATAAAGGGGAGGAGTTATTTGGGGTCGGTCCATCGGACCTGGTGGCCTCGGCAACAGCTGGAAAATCCACCTTTTTTACCCCAAATCACATCTCAGCAGAAAAAGACACCGTCTTTTCAGCCTCAGTCCTTTCGTCCCCATAAGGGCAAGCGGGCAAAAGGCCAGTCATATCTGCCCAGGGATAGAGGAAAGGGAAGAAGACTGCAGCAGGCAGCCCATTCCCAGGAACAGAAGCCCTCCACAGCTTCTGCCAAGTCCTCAGCATGACGCTGGGGCCGTACAAGCGGACTCAAGTGCGGTGAGGGGTCGTCTCAAGAGTTTCAGCGCGTAGTGGGCTCACTCGCAAGTGGACCCCTGGATCCTACAAGTAGTATCCCAGGGGTACAGACTGGAGATTCGAGACGTCTCCCCCTCGCAGGCTCCTGATGTCTGCTTTACCAACGTCTTCCTCCGACAGGGAGGCAGTATTGGAAACAATTCACAAGCTGTATTCCCAGCAGGTGATAATCAAAGTACCCCTCCTACAACAAGGAAAGGGGTATTATTCCACACTATATTGTGGTACTGAAGCCAGACGGCTCGGTACGACCTATTCTAAATGGGAAATCTTTGAACACTTACATACAAAGGTTCAAATCAAGATGGAGTCTCTCAGAGCAGTGATAGCGAACAGGAAGAAGGGGACTATATGGTGTCCCTGGACATCAAGGATGCTTACCTCCATGTCCCAAATTGCCCTTCTCACCAAGGGTACCTCAGGTTCGTGATACGGAACTGTCACTATCAGTTTCAGACGCTGCCGTTTGGTTTGTCCACGGCACCCCGGGTCTTTACCAAAGTAATGGCCGAAATGATGATTCTTCTTCAAAGAAAAGGCGTCTTAATTATCCCTTACTTGGACGATCTCCTGATAAGGGCAAGGTCCAGAGAACAGTTGGAAGTCGGAGTAGCACTATCTCAAGTAGTTCTACGACAGCACGGGTGGATTCTAAATATCCAAAATCGCAGCCGTTTCCGACGACACGTCTGCTGTTCCTAGGGATGGTTCTGGACACAGTCCAGAAAAAGGTGTTTCTCCCGGAGGAGAAAGCCAGGGAGTTATCCGAGCTAGTCAGGAACCTCCTAAAACCAGGAAAAGTGTCAGTGCATCATTGCACAAGAGTCCTGGAAAAAATGGTGGCTTATTACGAAGCGATTCCATTCGGCAGATTCCACGCAAGAACTTTTCAGTGGGATCTGCTGGACAAATGGTCCGGATCGCATTTTCAGATGCATCAGCGGATAACCCTATCTCCAAGGACAAGGGTGTCTCTCCTGTGGTGGTTACAGAGTGCTCATCTTCTAGAGGGCCGCAGATTCGGCATTCAGAATTGGATGCTGGTGACCACGGAGGCCAGCCTGAGAGGCTGGGGAGCAGTCACACAGGGAAAAAATTTCCAGGGAGTGTGATCAAGTCTGGAGATTTTTCTCCACATAAATATACTGGAGCTAAGGGCAATTTACAATGCTCTAAGCTCAGCAAGACCTCTGCTTCAAGGTCAGCCGGTATTGATCCAGTGGGACAACATCACGGCAGTCGCCCACGTAAACAGACAGGGCGGCACAAGAAGCAGGAGGGCAATGGCAGAAACTGCAAGGATTTTTCGCTGGGCGGAAAATCATGTGATAGCACTGTCAGCAGTGTTCATTCCGGGAGTGGACAACTGGGAAGCAGACTTCCTCAGCAGGCACAACCTCCACCCGGGAGAGTGGGGACTTCATCGGGAAGTCTTCCACATGATTGTGAACCGTTGGAAAAGACCAAAGGTGGACATGATGGCGTCCCGCCTGAACAAAAAACTGGACAAGTATTGCGCCAGGTCAAAAGACCCTCAGGCAATAGCTGTGGACGTTCTGGTAACACCGTGGGTGTACCAGTCGGTGTATGTCTTCCCTCCTCTGCTTCTCATACCCAAGGTATTGAGAATTATAAGACGTAGAGGAGTAAGAACTATACTCGTGGCTCCGGATTGGCCAAGAAGGACTTGGTACCCGGAACTTCAAGAGATGCTCACAGAGGACTCATGGCCTCTGCCGCTAAGAAGGGACTTGCTTCAGCAAGTACCATGTCTGTTCCAAGACTTACCGCGGCTGCGTTTGACGGCATGGCGGTTGAACGCCGGATCCTAAGGGAAAAAGGCATTCCGGAAGAGGTCATTCCTACCCTGGGCAAAGCCAGGAAGGAGGTGACCGCACAACATTATCACCACATGTGGCGAAAATATGTTGCGTGGTGTGAGGCCAGGAAGGCCCCATGAAGAAATTTCAACTCGGTCGTTTCCTGCATTTCCTGCAAACAGGAGTGTCTATGGGCCTCAAATTGGGGTCCATTAAGGTTCAAATTTCGGCCCTGTCGATTTTCTTCCAGAAAGAATTGGCTTCAGTTCCTGAAGTCCAGAAGTTTGTCAAGGGAGTACTGCATATACAACCCCCTTTTGTGCCTCCAGTGGCACTGTGGGATCTCAACGTAGTTCTGGGATTCCTAAAATTACATTGGTTTAAACCGCTCAAATCTGTGGATTTGAAATATCTCACAGGGAAAGTGACCATGCTGTTGGCCCTGGCCTCGGCCAGGCGAGTGTCGGAATTGGCGGCGTTTGTCTCAAAAAAGCCCATATCTGATTGTCCATTCGGACAGGGCAGAGCTGCGGACTCATCCCCAGTTTCTCCCTAAGGTGGTGTCAGTGTTTCACCCGAACCAGCTTATTGTGGTACCTGCGGCTACTAGGGACTTGGAGGACTCCAAGTTGCTAGATGTTGTCAGGGCCCTGAAAATATAGTTTCCAGGACGGCTGGAGTCAGGAAAACTGACTTGCTGTTATCCTGTATGCACCCAACAAACTGGGTGCTCTTGCTTCTAAGCAGACGATTGCTAGTTGGATGTGTAGTACAATTCAGCTTGCACATTCTGTGGCAGGCCTGCCACAGCCAAAATATGTAAATGCCCATTCCACAAGGAAGGTGGGCTCATCTTGGGCGGCTGCCCGAGGGGTCTCGGCTTTACAACTTTGCCGAGCTGATACTTGGTCAGGGGCACACCCTGACTGAGGAGGACCTGGAGTTCTCTCATTCGGTGCTGCAGAGTCATCCGCACTCTCCCGCCCGTTTGGGAGCTTTGGTATAATCCCCATGGTCCTGACGGAGTCCCCAGCATCCACTTAGGACGTCAGAGAAAATAAGAATTTACTTACCGATAATTCTATTTCTCGTAGTCCGTAGTGGATGCTGGGCTCCCATCCCAAGTGCGGATTGTCTGCAATACTTGTACATAGTTATTGTTACAAAAATCGGGTTATTATTGTTGTGAGCCATCTTTTCAGATGCTCCGCTGTTATCATGCTGTTAACTGGGTTCAGATCACAGGTTGTACAGTGTGATTGGTGTGGCTGGTATGAGTCTTACCCGGGATTCAAAATCCTTCCTTATTGTGTACGCTCGTCCGGGCACAGTATCCTAACTGAGGCTTGGAGGAGGGTCATAGGGGGAGGAGCCAGTGCACACCACCTGATCCTAAAGCTTTTACTTTTGTGCCCTGTCTCCTGCGGAGCCGCTAATCCCCATGGTCCTGACGGAGTCCCCAGCATCCACTACGGACTACGAGAAATAGAATTATCGGTAAGTAAATTCTTATTTTCTCTATCGTCCTAGTGGATGCTGGGGTTCCTGAAAGGACCATGGGGAATAGCGGCTCCGCAGGAGACAGGGCACAAAAAGTAAAGCTTTACGATCAGGTGGTGTGTACTGGCTCCTCCCCCTATGACCCTCCTCCAAGCCTCAGTTAGATTTTTGTGCCCGGCCGAGAAGGGTGCAATCTAGGTGGCTCTCCTAAAGAGCTGCTTAGAAAAGTTTAGCTTAGGTTTTTTATTTTACAGTGAGTCCTGCTGGCAACAGGATCACTGCAACGAGGGACTTAGGGGAGAAGAAGTGAACTCACCTGCGTGCAGGATGGATTGGCTTCTTGGCTACTGGACATCAGCTCCAGAGGGACGATCACAGGTACAGCCTGGATGGTCACCGGAGCCTTGCCGCCGGCCCCCTTGCAGATGCTGAAGTAAGAAGAGGTCCAGAATCGGCGGCAGAAGACTCCTCAGTCTTCTAAAGGTAGCGCACAGCACTGCAGCTGTGCGCCATTTTCCTCTCAGCACACTTCACACGGCAGTCACTGAGGGTGCAGGGCGCTGGGAGGGGGGCGCCCTGGGAGGCAAATGAAAACCTATTTTGGCTAAAAATACCTCACATATAGCCTCCGGAGGCTATATGGAGATATTTAACCCCTGCCAGAATCCGTTAAGAGCGGGAGACGAGGCCGCCGAAAAAGGGGCGGGGCCTATCTCCTCAGCACACAGCGCCATTTTCCCTCACAGAAAGGCTGGAGGGAAGGCTCCCAGGCTCTCCCCTGCACTGCACTACAGAAACAGGGTTAAAACAGAGAGGGGGGGCACTAATTTGGCGTTAGAAATATATAAAAAAGATGCTATAAGGGAAAACACTTATATAAGGTTGTCCCTATATAATTATAGCGTTTTTGGTGTGTGCTGGCAAACTCTCCCTCTGTCTCTCCAAAGGGCTAGTGGGTCCTGTCCTCTATCAGAGCATTCCCTGTGTGTGTGCTGTGTGTCGGTACGTGTGTGTCGACATGTATGAGGACGATGTTGGTGAGGAGGCGGAGCAATTGCCTGTAATGGTGATGTCACTCTCTAGGGAGTCGACACCGGAATGGATGGCTTATTTAGGGAATTACGTGATAATGTCAACACGCTGCAAGGTCGGTTGACGACATGAGACGGCCGACAAACAATTAGTACCGGTCCAGACGTCTCAAAAACACCGTCAGGGGTTTTAAAACGCCCGCTTACTTTAGTCGGTCGACACAGACACAGACAGGGACACTGAATCCAGTGTCGACGGTGAATAAACAAACGTA
This sequence comes from Pseudophryne corroboree, assembly GCF_028390025.1. Lineage (NCBI taxonomy): Eukaryota > Metazoa > Chordata > Amphibia > Anura > Myobatrachidae > Pseudophryne > Pseudophryne corroboree. Next base: position 398,853,444 of record NC_086444.1, on the reverse strand, counting down.
TTCCTTATTAGGGCCACACGTTAAAGGCAATGAAGGAGGTGTTACATATTTCTGATACTACAAGTACCACAAAAGAGGGTATTATGTGGGATGTGAAAAAACTACCGTAGTTTTTCCTGAATCAGATAAATTAAATAAAGTGTGTGATGATGCGTGGGTTCCCCCCGATAGAAAATTATGGGCGGTATACCCTTTCCCGCCAGAAGTTAGGGCGCGTTGGGAAACACCCCTTAGGGTGGATAAGGCGCTCACACGCTTATCAAAACAAGTGGCGGTACCGTCTATAGATAGGGCCGTCCTCAAGGACCAGCTGACAGGAGGCTGGAAAATATCATAAAAAGTATATACACACATACTGGTGTTATACTGCGACCAGCGATCGCCTCAGCCTGGATGTGCAGAGCTGGGGTGGCTTGGTCGGATTCCCTGACTAAAAATATTGATACCCTTGACAGGGACAGTATTTTATTGACTATAGAGCATTTAAAGGATGCATTTCTATATATGCGAGATGCACAGAGGGATATTTGCACTCTAGCATCAAGAGTAAATGCGATGTCCATATCTGCCAGAAGATGTTATGGACGCGACAGTGGTCAGGTGATGCAGATTCCAAACGGCACAAAGGTGTATTGCCGTATAAAGGAAGAGGAGTTATTTGGGGTCGGTCCATCGGACCTGGTGGCCACGGCAACTGCTGGAAAATCCACCGTTTTTACCCTAAGTCACATCTCTGCAGAAAAAGACACCGTCTTTTCAGCCTCAGTCCTTTCGTCCCTATAAGATCATATCTGCCCAGGGATAGAGGAAAGGGAAGAAGACTGCAGCAGGCAGCCCATTCCCAGGAACAGAAGCGTTCCACCGCTTCTGACAAGTTCTCAGCATGGCGCTGAGACTGTACAGGACCCCTGGATCCTACAAGTAGTATCCCAGGGGTACAGATTGGAATGTCGAGACGTTTCCCCTTCGCAGGCTCCTGAAGTCTGCTTTACCAAGGTCTCCCTCCGACAAGGAGGCAGTATGGGAAAAAATTCACAAGCTGTATTCCCAGCAGGTGATAATTAAATTACCCCTCCTACTACAAGAAAAGGGGTATTATTCCACACTATATTGTGGTACTGAAGCCAGAAGGCTAGGTGAGACTTAATCTAAAAAAAAAAAAAAAAAAAAAATTTTTGAACACTTACAAAGGTTCAAATCAAGATGGAGTCACTCAGAGCAGTGATAACGAACCAGGAAGAAGGGGACTATATAGTGTCCCGGGACATCAGGGATGCTTACCTCTATGTCCCAAATTTGCCCTTCTCACTAAGGGTACCTCAGGTTCGTGGTGCAGAACTGTCACTATCCGTTTCAGACGCTGCCGTTTGGATTGTCCACGGCACCCCGGGTCTTTACCAAGGTAATGGCCGAAATGATGATTCTTCTTCGAAGAAAAGGCGTCTTAATTATCCCTTACTTGGACGATCTCCTGATAAGGGCATAGTCCAGGGAACAGTTGGAGGTCGGAGTAGCACTATCTCGGATACTGCTACAACAGCACGGGTGGATTCTAAATATTCCAAAATCGCAGCTGATCCCGACGACACGTCTGCTGTGCCTAGGGATGATTCTGGACACAGTCCAGAAAAAGGTGTTTCTCCCGGAAGAGAAAGCCAGGGAGTTATCCGAGCTAGTCAGGAACCTCCTAAAAACAGTGCATCATTGCACAAGGGTCCTGGTAAAAATGGTGGCTTCCTACGAAGCAATTCCATTCGGCAGATTTCACGCAAGAACTTTTCAGTGGGATCTGCTGGACAAATGGTCCGGATCGCATCTTCAGATGCATCAGCGGATAACCCTATATCCAAGGACAAGGGTGTCTCTCCTGTGGTGGTTATAGAGTGCTCATCTTCTAGAGGGCCGCAGATTCGGCATTCAGGATTGGATGCTGGTGACCACGGAGCCCAGCCCGAGAGGCTGGGGAGCAGTCACACAAGGAAAAAATTTCCAGGGAGTGTGATCAAGTCTGGAGACTTTTCTCCACATAAATATACTGGAGCTAAGGGTAAATTTATAATGCTCTAAGCTTAGCAAGACCTCTGCTTCAAGGTCAGCCGGTATTGATCCAGTGGGAAAAACATCACGGCAGTCGCCCACGTAAACAGACAGGGCGACACAAGAAGCAGGAGGGCAATGGCAAAAACTGCAAGGACTTTTCGCTGGGCGGAAAATCATGTGATAGCACTGTCAGCAGTGTTTCATCCCGGGAATGGAAACTGGGAAGCAGACTTCCTCAGCAGGCACGACCTCCACCCGGGAGAGTGGAAACTTCATCGGGAAGTTTTTTCCACATGATTGTAAACCGTTGGGAAATACCAAAGGTGGACATGATGGCGTCCCGTCTGAACAAAAAACGGGACAGGTATTGCGCCAGGTCAAGAGACCCTCAGGCAATAGCTGTGGACGTTCTGGTAACACCGTGGGTGTACCAGTCGGTGTATGTGTTCCCTCCTCTGCTTCTCATACCTAAGGTGCTGAGAATTATAAGACGTAGAGGAGTAAGAACTATACTCATGGCTCCGGATTGGCCAAGAAGGACTTGGTACCCGGAACTTCAAGAGATGCTTACAGAGGTCTTATGGCCTCTGCCGCTAAGAAGGGACTTGCTTCAGCAAGTACCATGTCTGTTCCAAGACTTACCGCAGCTGCGTTTGTCGGCATGGCGGTGGAACGCCGGATCCTAAGGGAAAAAGGCATTCCGGAAGAGGTCATTCCTACCCTGGTCAAAGCCAGAAAGGAGGTGACCGCACAACATTATCACCACATGTGGCGAAAATATGTTGCGTGATGTGAGGCCAGGAAGGCCCCACAAAGAAATTTCAACTCGGTCGTTTCCTGCATTTCCTGCAAACAGGAGTGTCTATGGGCCTCAAATTGGGGTCCATTAAGGTTCAAATTTCGGCCCTGTCGATTTTCTTCCAGAAAGAATTGGCTTCAGTTCCTGAAGTCCAGAAGTTTGTCAAGGGAGTATTGCATATACAACCCCCTTTTGTGCCTCCAGTGGCACTGTGGGATCTCAACGTAGTTCTGGGATTCCTCAAATCACATTGGTTTAAAACCAGTCAAATCTGTGGATTTGAAGCATCTCACATGAAAAGTGACCATGCTCTTGGCCCTGGCCTGGACCAGGCGAGTGTCAAATTGGTGTTTTTTTCTCAAAAAAGCCCATATCTGTTTGTCCATTCGGACAGGGCAGAGCTGCGGACTCGTCCCCAGTTCTCTCCCTAAGGTGGTGTCAGTGTTTCACCTGAACCAGCTTATTGTGGTGCCTTGCACCTACTAGGGACTTGGAGGACTCCAAGTTGCTAGATGTTGTCAGGGCCCTGAAAATATGTTCCAGGACGGCTGGAGTCAGGAAAACTGACTTGCTGTTATCCTGTATGCACCCAACAAACTGGGTGCTCTTGCTTCTAAGCAGACTATTGCTAGTTGGATGTGTAATACAATTCAGCTTGCACATTCTGTGGCAGGCCTGCCACAGCCAAAATATGTAAATGCCCATTCCACAAGGAAGGTGGGCTCATCTTGGGCGGCTGCCCGAGGGGTCTCGGCTTTACAACTTTGCCGAGCGGTTATTTAGTCAGGGGCAAACACGTTTGTAAAATCCTACAAATTTGATACCCTGGCTAAGGAGGACCTGGAGTTCTCTCATTCGGTGCTGCAGAGTCATCCGCACTCTCCCGCCCGTTTGGGAGCTTTGGTATTATCCCCATGGTCCTTTCAGGAACCCCAGCATCCACTAGGACGATAGAGAAAATAAGAATTTACTTGCCGATAATTCTATTTCTCGGAGTCCGTAGTGGATGCTGGGCGCCCATCCCAAGTGCGGATTGTCTGCAATACTTGTACATAGTTACAAAAATCGGGTTATTATTGTTGTGAGCCATCTTTTCAGAGGCTCCGCTGTTATCATACTGTTAACTGGGTTCAGATCACAGGTTGTACAGTGTGATTGGTGTGGCTGGTATGAGTCTTACCCGGGATTCAAAATCCTTCCTTATTGTGTACGCTCGTCCGGGCACAGTACCTAACTGAGGCTTGGAGGAGGGTCATAGGGGGAGGAGCCAGTGCACACCACCTGATCGTAAAGCTTTACTTTTTGTGCCCTGTCTCCTGCGGAGCCGCTATTCCCCATGGTCCTTTCAGGAACCCCAGCATCCACTACGGACTCCGAGAAATAGAATTATCGGCAAGTAAATTCTTATTTTTACAAGGTGACTTTTAAGGCAGTGCACCCTATTGGCGCTCATATTTCCAGGATTTTCTGAAATAAAAACAGATTATTTATCTGTGGACTTGGTATGTTCTTCTGTGTTTGTTTAGGTTTCCTTCTGATTCTCCAGTGTCTTCCCACATTGCAGAAGCATATTGGTATGGTAATTGGCTACTTACAAATGGACCTGTGTGTATATTGTAATAACAGCATTTTTCAAAATTTCCTCTTGTTACTTTCGGAACATAAAGTAAATACAAGTTAATTGGATTTAAAATGCTGCGCTGTTGCACACATAGTAATTAATCCATACACTTTTATGTGTGTTTTATTCAAATAGGAAACTTAGTAAAATGTGATATGTAACAAAATATTACAGAATGGTTCACATCTTAATGGTTCTTCACTTACCAAATGGAGTATAAAAAATGTCTAGAAAATACTTTCCTCATAGTGACCAATAGATAAATACTGAGGGCCAAATGTAATAGAGTATTAGAGTTTCAGAAAGTGAGAGATTTGGTAAGGTTTTTCAGTTTTTTTTAAAGTTTACTCTGCAAAACCAGGTTGATCTTGCTGTGTAAATGATTGCCACTTTTAAAAAAAAAACTGCAAAACCATACCAAATCTCTCTCTTTCTGAAACGCTCACTCTGTGTGTATTTGTTTCCTTCATCATTTGGCAACTTACAACAGCCAAGCATAAAATTGCCCATAAGTAGGGGATGTTGGGGGGTCTTTGCATAATTGTTTCTGAATGAAAAGAAAAAGGGCTCAGTGGGTATTGTGCTTTGATCTGTTTTTATATAGCTATTAACAGTGGCAATGTTTTACTGTATCTCACATATTGCTAATCACTTATAGTTCTATGTAGTCTACTCTAGTAGTGTTCCCAGCTTTAGTAAATGGTAACCACAGATAGATAAGTACAGTTACATACATTTGACTTCCTGCATAGTACATAGTCTTATAAATGTGTTTATATTGATATGATAGCATGCTTCTCTTATGCGGGTCATACATTTGAACCATGATTCTGCCAGTGCTGATTGGCGGACATTGATGATCTTCGATCCGTCGGGGAATCTGCAAAATCCAGCATGCTATAAATTCCCAGCTCGCCGATTCCAACCAAATTATCTAAGATTAGCAACATGTTGGCTTTCCCTGATCCCCTGACCCAGGATTCGGGAGAACCAGATATTGTCCCTATACTCCCCTGATGTATGGGTCGCGTAAGTTAAGTTATCACAATCTCTACTTGATTGTTTTTAAATGTGTGATGCTTCCATGTATATCCCTTCTGTGATAGCCGTCCCTTCTGTAACATCAGTGTTTAGCTGGAATAGCATTTAGCAGTCTATTTTTAATTCTCCAAATCAGTGTTTCCCAACCCTGGTCCTCAAGGTAAACTACCAGTCCATATTTAAAGGATATCCATGCATGAACACAGATGGTTAAATTAAAATAACTGAGGCACTAATTAAGTCACCCGTGCTCAAATATGGATATCTTTAAAACTTTGACTGATAGTGTACCTGAGAACAGAGGTTGGGAAAAATATAATTTGATGGCAGATAAGAACCCATCTATTATACCCCTTGTTTAGCTTTATTGTTACCTGAAACCCTATTAAGCCGAGTACACATTAGGCGAACTCCCCTAGTTAGCAATCAGCACTATATCGCTGATTGCTAATTAGGGGAGATCACCAGTGCATAAACACTGAACAATATCGATGTACGATATTTTCAGTGACGTCACTCCCCGAACATGCAGCTTAAAGATATAGTTAACATTGAGCTGCATGTTCGGTAGATCATAGATGAACGAGAACAACCCACGGGTGTGCTCATCGTTCATCCATACACAGTGGACGATATGAACGATACATCTTTTAAAAAACTATACATATTAAGATATTTTAGTTTTTTATAGTAAGTTTTGTGGTGCACCATTTTATTTGCACTTCTTTGTACAGTCTCTAATGTATTATATCCTTCTGAATATATGGCCTCCAGAACTGAACACCGTATTCTAGATGAGGCCGTACCAATCACTTATAGTGTCATTATTACTGCTTTTCTTTCTGCTACAGATTCCTCTCTCTATGAAACCAAGCATCTGATTTGCCTTCCTCATTTCTTTGTTAGTGTTCCCACTAGGATGCAGGAAGGTCAGGATGCTGTTGTGTGGACACATTATCGCCACGTGTGTGACACACAAGGGGGCGTGGTCAGCCAAGGAGGTACCCAACGTCTCTATTGGGGGCGGGCTCAACAGACAACTGCACATCTTGGGGGGGGTGCCCTAGCTCTCCCCTTTATATGAATGGATGCCGTGCAGCATTTTTGCATTTCAAATTTGGGCAGCAGCCTAGCACGAAGACTACTTTGTTAATTTGCTTACTTAGTTATTAAAAAGCACTGGTCCAAGTACAGATCCCTGGGATACTCCACTAGTAACCTTTCACTCATGTGAATACACGCCATTTACTACAACTCTCTGTTTTCTATCATGCAACCAAGATGTTATCCATCCAACCATCTTAGAATCCAATCCCAAGCCTTCAAGTTTATTTAACAGTCTCCAATGTGGGACAGTGTCAAAAGCCTTACTAAGATCTAGATAAGTTATATCTAGGTCCCCCTCCCCTTGAGTTATTACTTTAGTCACCAGGTCAAAAAAGTCAGTAATATTTGTTTGACATAATCTTCCCCTAGTAAATCCATGCTGTTTGGGATCCTGTAAATTGCTAGTTTGTGATATTTTGCAATTCTTTCTTTAAAGAGTGTTGCCATCATTTCCCTACTACTGATGCAAGGCTCAATAGTCGGTAGTTTCTTGCCTCTTCTTTACTTCTACTTTTGTGCAGTGGAACAAAATTTGCTATTTTCCAGTCCTCTGGAATTGCACCTGTAGCTAGCAACTGGTTGAATAATTCTTTTAATAGTGTTACCAATCTCTTTTAGTATCCTTGTACAGTATGTATCCCATCTGGCCCCACTGATTTTACACTTACAGTTTTAAGAGTTCTGTTATAGATATACTTGTATCTACTTCATTTTTAGTAATATATTTGAAACTTAATTGTGGCCTCTTCCCATCTCTTTCAGTAGTGAATACTGAGCAAAAATATACTATGTGGACAAAAGTTATTGGACACTCAAAGCAAATATAGTAGATCAACGAGATGTTATTGATGTCAGTACTTTGCAGGTCCACCATGTGCAGTGATTACTGCAGACCACCCTTGGCAAACTGTATACATGAACAGCAGCAGGTGGTATGTTTTGCCATTCTGCCTTATGGATAGTGCTCAACTGTGACACTGAAGAAGGTGGAGTCTGCCTAGAACGCATCCGTCGCTCCAATTCGTCTTAGAGGTTATTAATGGGGTTAAGATCTGGTCTCTGAGCTGGCTAGTCCATCTGGGTTACCAAATTTTGTGTATACCAGTCCTGCGTCGCCCTGGAATCATGACAGGCAGCATTGTCGTCCTAATAAAACATTTGTCATTTCTGTAAATTTACTACAATGTAGATAGCACAGAGTTATCAAGAATATCTGTATACTTCTCAGAGTTAATGTAACCATGCATTACAACTATTGGACCCATGCCAAACCATCTGAAACAGCCCCACAGCATAACACCACCACTTCCATGCTTTATAGGTAGTGTATACTCTGGCATCAGATGCTGCCCTGGGAATCGCCAAACCCAGACACGTCCATCTATTCTGTAAATCACGATTCATCACTCCAAGACACTCACCACCATTGTTCCACTGTCCAGTTTTTATGCTCTTTATACCATCGTAAGCTCTGGGCTGTATTCTTCTTTGTGATTAGAAGTTTATGAGCAGCTGCTTGCCCATAATATGCAAGTGCTTCGTCTTCCCTACGTAGTGTTCTTGTCGAAACTGGCACATTAGTGGCCATTTGGAACTCCTATGCATAGGACGACACCTGTTCTTTTGCAGCTTCCTAGTTTTGCAGTTTTTGGGGTCTTCCAGGGCAAGGTGCATTCCTGCAATGACCGTACTACTGCCACGCATTAATGACAAAATACACAGAGGATTTAGGAACCTTCCTAATATGCGCAATGCTTCTCACACTCATACCTCCGATCGAGCAGCCTACAATGTTCCCTTTTTCAAACTCTGTTAGCTCCTTCCGGAAAGCCATTTCTCTGACGTCCTAGTGGATGCTGGGAACTCCGTAAGGACCATGGGGAATAGCGGCTCCGCAGGAGACTGGGCACAAAAAGTAAAAGCTTTAGACTAGCTGGTGTGCACTGGCTCCTCCCCCTATGACCCTCCTCCAAGCCTCAGTTAGATTTTTGTGCCCGAACGAGAAGGGTGCAAGCTAGGTGGCTCTCCTGAGCTGCTTAGAAGTAAAAGTTTAAAAAGGTTTTTTATTTTCAGTGAGTCCTGCTGGCAACAGGCTCACTGCATCGTGGGACTAAGGGGAGAAGAAGCGAACTCACCTGACTGCAGAGTGGATTGGGCTTCTTGGCTACTGGACATTAGCTCCAGAGGGACGATCACAGGTTCAGCCTGGATGGGTCCCGGAGCCGCGCCGCCGGCCCCCTTACAGAGCCAGAAGAGCGAAGAGGTCCGGAGAAAGCGGCGGCAGAAGACGTTCCTGTCTTCAAATAAGGTAGCGCACAGCACTGCAGCTGTGCGCCATTGCACTCGGCACACTTCACACTCCGGACTCTGAGGGTGCAGGGCGCTGGGGGGGAGCGCCCTGAGACGCAATAAAAACGATATAAAAACCTTATATGGCTAAAAAAAATGCATCACATATAGCTCCTGGGCTATATGGATGCATTTATCCCCTGCCAGTTTCCTGAAAAAAGCGGGAGAAAAGGCCGCCGTGAAGGGGGCGGAGCCTTTCTCCTCAGCACACAAGCGCCATTTTCTTTCACAGCTCCGCTGGAAGGACGGCTCCCTGACTCTCCCCTGCAGTCCTGCACTACAGAAACAGGGTAAAACAGAGAGGGGGGCACTATTGGCAGCTAATATATAAATACAGCAGCTATAACAGGGAGTAACACTTATATAAGGTTATCCCTGTATATATATAGCGCTCTGGTGTGTGCTGGCAAACTCTCCCTCTGTCTCCCCAAAGGGCTAGTGGGGTCCTGTCCTCTATCAGAGCATTCCCTTTGTGTGTGCTGGGTGTCGGTACGATTGTGTCGACATGTATGAGGAGGAAAATGATGTGGAAGCAGAGCAATTGCCTGTGTTAGTGATGTCACCCCCTAGGGAGTCGACACCTGACTGGATGGTAGTAATTAAAGAATTACGTGACAATGTCAGCACGTTGCAAAAAACTGTTGACGACATGAGACAGCCGACAAATCAATTAGTGCCTGTTCAGGCGTCTCAGACACCGTCAGGGGCGCTAAAACGCCCGTTACCTCAGATGGTCGACACAGACCCTGACACGGATACTGAATCCAGTGTCGACGGTGACGAGACAAACGTAATGTCCAGTAGGGCCACACGTTACATGATCACGGCAATGAAGGAGGCATTGAACATTTCTGACACTACAAGTACCACAAAAAAGGGTATTATGTGGGGTGTGAAAAAACTACCAGTGGTTTTTCCTGAGTCAGATGAATTAAATGAGGTGTGTGATAAAGCGTGGGTTTCCCCCGATAAAAAACTGCTGATTTCTAATAAATTATTGGCACTATACCCTTTCCCGCCAGAGGTTAGGGCACGTTGGGAAACACCCCCTAGGGTAGATAAGGCGCTCACACGCTTATCAAAACAAGTGGCGTTACCGTCTCCTGATACGGCCGCTCTCAAGGAACCAGCTGATAGAAGGCTGGAAAATATCTTAAAAGGTATATACACACATACCGGTGTTATACTGCGACCAGCGATCGCCTCAGCCTGGATGTGCAGCGCTGGAGTGGCTTGGTCGGATTCCCTGACTGAAAATATTGATACCCTGGATAGGGACAGTATATTATTAACTATAGAGCATTTAAAGGATGCATTACTATATATGCGAGATGCACAGAGGGATATTTGCACCCTGGCATCTAGAGTAAGTGCGATGTCCATTTCTGCCAGAAGAACATTATGGACGCGACAGTGGTCAGGTGATGCGGATTCCAAACGACATATGGAAGTATTGCCGTATAAAGGGGAGGAGTTATTTGGGGTCGGTCTATCGGACCTGGTGGCCACAGCAACTGCTGGAAAATCCACCTTTTTACCCCAGGTCACCTCTCAGCAGAAAAAGACACCGTCTTTTCAAACCCAGTCCTTTCGTCCCTATAAGGGCAAGAGGGAAAAAGGCCGCTCGTTCCTGCCCCGGGGCAGAGGAAGGGGAAAAAGACTGCACCATGCAGCCTCTTCCCAGGAGCAGAAGCCCTCCCCCGCTTCTGCCAAGTCCTCAGCATGACGCTGGGGCTCTGCAAGCAGACTCGGGCACGGTGGGGGGCCGTCTCAAGAATTTCAGCGCGCAGTGGGCTCACTCGCAAGTGGACCCCTGGATCCTGCAGGTAGTATCACAGGGGTACAAATTGGAATTCGAGACGTCTCCCCCTCGCCGGTTCCTGAAGTCTGCTCTACCAACGTCTCCCTCCGACAGGGAGGCAGTATTGGAAGCTATTCACAAGCTGTATTCCCAGCAGGTGATAATCAAGGTACCCCTCCTACAACAGGGAAAGGGGTATTATTCCACGCTGTTTGTGGTACCGAAGCCGGACGGCTCGGTGAGACCAATTTTAAATCTAAAATCTTTGAACACTTACATAAAAAGGTTCAAATTCAAGATGGAGTCACTCAGAGCAGTGATAGCGAACCTGGAAGAAGGGGACTATATGGTATCTCTAGACATCAAGGATGCTTATCTCCATGTCCCAATCTACCCTTCTCACCAAGGGTACCTCAGGTTTGTGATACAAAACTGTCATTATCAGTTTCAGACGCTGCCGTTTGGATTGTCCACGGCACCACGGGTCTTTACCAAGGTAATGGCCGAAATGATGATTCTTCTTCGAAGAAAAGGCGTCTTAATTATCCCTTACTTGGACGATCTCCTGATAAGGGCAAGGTCCAGGGAACAGTTAGAGGTCGGAGTAGCACTATCTCAGGTAGTGCTACGTCAGCACGGGTGGATTCTAAATATCCCAAAATCACAGCTGATTCCAACAACACGTCTACTGTTCCTAGGGATGATTCTGGACACAGTCCAGAAAAAGGTGTTTCTCCCGGAGGAGAAGGCCAGGGAGTTATCCGAGCTAGTCAGGAACCTCCTAAAACCAGGACAAGTGTCAGTGCATCAGTGCACGAGAGTCCTGGGAAAAATGGTGGCTTCTTACGAAGCGATTCCATTCGGAAGATTCCATGCAAGAACTTTTCAGTGGGATCTGCTGGACAAATGGTCCGGATCGCATCTTCAGATGCATCAGCGGATAACCCTATCTCCAAGGACAAGGGTATCTCTCCTGTGGTGGTTACAGAAGGCTCATCTTCTAGAGGGCCGCAGATTCGGCATTCAGGATTGGATGCTGGTAACCACGGATGCCAGCCTGAGAGGCTGGGGAGCAGTCACACAGGGAAGAAATTTCCAGGGCTTGTGGTCAAGCATGGAAACGTCTCTTCACATAAATATCCTAGAGCTAAGGGCCATTTACAATGCCCTAAGTCAAGCAAGGCCTCTGCTTCAGGGTCAACCGGTATTGATCCAGTCGGACAACATCACGGCTGTCGCCCACGTAAACAGACAGGGCGGCACAAGAAGCAGGAGGGCAATGGCAGAAGCTGCAAGGATTCTCCGCTGGGCGGAAAATCATGTGATAGCACTGTCAGCAGTGTTCATTCCGGGAGTGGACAACTGGGAAGCAGACTTCCTCAGCAGACACGACCTCCACCCGGGGGAGTGGGGACTTCATCCAGAAGTCTTCCAAGTGATTGTAAACCGTTGGGAAAAACCAAAGGTGGACATGATGGCGTCCCGTCTCAACAAGAAACTGGACAGATATTGCGCCAGGTCAAGGGACCCTCAGGCAATAGCGGTGGACGCTCTGGTAACTCCGTGGGTGTTCCAGTCGGTATATGTGTTCCCTCCTCTTCCTCTCATACCAAAAGTACTGAGAATCATAATAAGGAGAGGAGTAAGAACGATACTCGTGGCTCCGGATTGGCCAAGAAGAACTTGGTACCCGGAGCTGCAAGAGATGCTCACGGACGACCCGTGGCCTCTACCTCTAAGGAAGGACCTGCTCCAGCAGGGACCTTGTCTGTTCCAAGACTTACCGCGGCTGCGTTTGACGGCATGGCGGTTGAACGCCGGATCCTGAAGGAAAAAGGCATTCCAGATGAAGTCATCCCTACCCTGATCAAGGCCAGGAAGGATGTAACTGCAAAACATTATCATCGCATTTGGCGAAAATATGTTGCGTGGTGTGAGGCCAAGAAGGCCCCTACGGAGGAATTTCAACTGGGTCGTTTCCTACATTTCCTGCAAGCAGGATTGTCTATGGGCCTAAAATTAGGATCCATTAAGGTTAAAATTTCGGCCCTGTCGATCTTCTTCCAGAAAGAACTGGCTTCAGTGCCTGAAGTTCAGACGTTTGTCAAAGGGGTACTGCATATACAGCCTCCTTTTGTGCCTCCAGTGGCACTTTGGGATCTCAATGTAGTTTTAGGGTTCCTAAAATCACATTGGTTTGAACCACTTGCCACAGTGGATTTGAAATATCTCACATGGAAAGTGGTAATGCTGTTGGCCCTGGCTTCAGCCAGGCACGTGTCAGAATTGGCGGCTTTATCCTATAAAAGCCCTTACCTGATATTTCATTCGGATAGGGCGGAATTGAGGACTCATCCTCAATTTCTCCCTAAGGTGGTTTCAGCGTTTCACATGAATCAACCTATTGTGGTACCTGTGGCTACTAGGGACTTGGAGGACTCCAAGTTGCTGGACGTAGTCAGGGCCCTGAAAATATATGTTTCCAGGACGGCTGGAGTCAGAAAATCTGACTCGCTGTTTATACTGTATGCACCCAACAAGCTGGGTGCTCCTGCTTCTAAGCAGACGATTGCTCGTTGGATTTGTAGTACAATTCAACTTGCACATTCTGTGGCAGGCCTGCCACAGCCAAAATCTGTAAAAGCCCATTCCACAAGGAAGGTGGGCTCATCTTGGGCGGCTGCCCGAGGGGTCTCGGCTTTACAACTTTGCCGATCAGCTACTTGGTCAGGGGCAAACACGTTTGCTAAATTCTACAAATTTGATACCCTGGCTGAGGAGGACCTGGAGTTCTCTCATTCGGTGCTGCAGAGTCATCCGCACTCTCCCGCCCGTTTGGGAGCTTTGGTATAGTCCCCATGGTCCTTACGGAGTTCCCAGCATCCACTAAGGACGTCAGAGAAAATAAGAATTTACTTACCGATAATTCTATTTCTCATAGTCCGTAGTGGATGCTGGGCGCCCATCCCAAGTGCGGATTGTCTGCAATACTTGTATATAGTTATTGTTACAAACAAATCGGGTTGTTTATTGTTGGAAGCCATCTTTTCAGAGGCTCCTACGGTTATCATACTGTTAACTGGGTTCAGATCACGAGTTGTACGGTGTGATTGGTGTGGCTGGTATGAGTCTTACCCGGGATTCAAGATCCTTCCTTATTATGTACGCTCGTCCGGGCACAGTATCTTAACTGAGGCTTGGAGGAGGGTCATAGGGGGAGGAGCCAGTGCACACCAGCTAGTCTAAAGCTTTTACTTTTTGTGCCCAGTCTCCTGCGGAGCCGCTATTCCCCATGGTCCTTACGGAGTTCCCAGCATCCACTACGGACTATGAGAAATAGAATTATCGGTAAGTAAATTCTTATTTTTGTTAGTAAATTATCTAATCCATAGGTCTGCAAACTCTGTCCTCATTACCCCACACAGTGCATGTTTTGCAGGTCTCCTCACAGAATCACAAGTGAAATAATTAACTCCACCTGCAGACTTTTAAAATGTGTCGGTGAGTAATTAATACACCTGTGCACCTGCTTGGGTTACCTGCAAAACATGCACTGTGTGGGGTCCTGAGGATCGAGTTTGCAGACCTATGTTCTAATCAGTGCCTCTCCACCCATTTTATACCTGCACGAACAAGTGTCTGCTGCAGGAGCATACCATTTCGCTTGTGTGGCGATCGTCCAATCACTTTTGTCTACGTAGTGTAATTAGTAAGATAACCTGCTATGACAATGTTTCCCTCAACAAGACTCCCACTCTGTCTTTAGTCTTATTGGTTTTCTCTGACGTCCTAGTGGATGCTGGGAACTCCGTAAGGACCATGGGGAATAGCGGCTCCGCAGGAGACTGGGCACAAATAGAAAGCTTTAGTACTACCTGGTGTGCACTGGCTCCTCCCCCTATGACCCTCCTCCAAGCCTCAGTTAGATTTTTGTGCCCGAACGAGAAGGGTGCACACTAGGGGCTCTCCTGAGCTTCTTAGTGAAAGTTTTAGTTTAGGTTTTTTTATTTTCAGTGAGACCTGCTGGCAACAGGCTCACTGCATCGAGGGACTAAGGGGAGAAGAAGCGAACTCACCTGCGTGCAGAGTGGATTGGGCTTCTTGGCTACTGGACACCATTAGCTCCAGAGGGACCGCTCACAGGCCCAGCCTTGGAGCTCGGTCCCAGAGCCGCGCCGCCGGCCCCCTTACAGAGCCAGAAGCAAGAAGAGTCCGGCAAATCGGCGGCAGAAGACATCCTGTCTTCCACAAGGTAGCGCACAGCACTGCAGCTGTGCGCCATTGCTTCTCAGCACACTTCACACTCCGGTCACTGAGGGTGCAGGGGGCTAGGGGGGGGCGCCCTGAGCAGCAATAGAAACACCTTGGCTGGCTAAAAATACATCACATATAGCTCCTGGGCTATATGGATGAATTTTAACCCCTGCCAGATTTTCACAAAAAGCGGGAGAAAGGCCGCCGAGAAGGGGGCGGAGCCTATCTCCTCAGCACACAGGCGCCATTTTCCCTCACAGCTCCGCTGGAAGGACGTCTCCCTGACTCTCCCCTGCAGTCCTGCACTACAGAAACAGGGTAAAAAAGAGAGGGGGGCACTAATTGGCGGGTTATTAACAATACAGCAGCTATAAGGGAGAAACACTTATATAAGGTTGTCCCTATATCTATATATAGCGCTCTGGTGTGTGCTGGCATACTCTCCCTCTGTCTCCCCAAAGGGCTAGTGGGGTCCTGTCCTCTATCAGAGCATTCCCTGTGCGTGTGCTGTGTGTCGGTACGTTTGTGTCGACATGTATGAGGAGGAAAATGATGTGGAGGCGGGGCAATTGCCTATAATAGAGATGTCACCCCCTAAGGAGTCGACACCTGAGTGGATGGCTTTATGGAAGGATTTACGTGACAGTGTCAGCTCCTTACAAAAGACGGTTGATGACATGAGACAGCCGACTAATCAGCTAGTCCCTGTCCAGGCGTCTCAAAAACCATCAGGGTCTCTAAAAAGGCCGTTACCTCAGGTGGTGGATACTGACGTCGACACGGATACTGACTCCAGTGTCGACGGTGAGGAGACAAACGTGACTTCCAGTAGGGCCACACGTTACATGATCACGGCAATGAGAGAGGTGTTAAACATTTCTGATACTGCAAGTACCACTAAAAAGGGTATTATGTGGGGTGTGAAAAAACTACCTGTAGTTTTTCCTGAATCAGACGAATTAAATGAGGTGTGTGATGAAGCGTGGGTTTCCCCCGATAAAAAACTGATCATTTCTAAAAAGTTATTGGCATTATACCCTTTCCCGCCAGAGGTTAGGGCGCGTTGGGAAACACCCCCTAGAGTGGATAAAGCACTCACACGCTTATCAAAACAAGTGGCGTTACCGTCTCCTGATACGGCCGCCCTCAAGGAACCAGGTGACAGAAAACTGGAGAATATCCTTAAAAGTATATACACACATACTGGTGTTATACTGCGACCAGCAATCGCCTCAGCCTGGATGTGCAGCGCTGGGGTGGCTTGGTCGGATTCCCTGACTGAAAATATTGATTCCCTGGATAGGGACAGTATATTGTTGACTATAGAGCATTTGAAAGATGCATTTCTATATATGCGAGATGCACAGAGGGATATTTCCACTCTGGCTTCAAGAGTGAGTGCGCTGTCCATTTCTGCCAGAAGAGGATTATGGACGCGACAGTGGTCAGGTGATGCGGACTCTAAACGGCATATGGAAATATTGCCTTATAAAGGGGAGGAGTTATTTGGGGTCGGTCTATCGGACCTGGTGGCCACGGCAACGGCTGGGAAATCCACATTTTTACCCCAGGTAGCCTCTCAACATAAAAAGACGCCGTCTTATCCGGCTCAGTCCTTTCGTCCCCATAAGGGCAAGCAGCGGGCAAAAGGTTCCTCTTTTCTGCCCCGGGGCAGAGGAAGGGGAAAAAGACTGCAACAGACAGCCACTTCCCAGGAACAAAAGCCCTCCCCCGCTTCTGCCAAGTCCTCAGCATGACGCTGGGGCCTTACAAGCGGACTCAGGCACGGTGGGGGCCCGTCTCAAGAATTTCAGCGCGCAGTGGGCTCACTCGCAAGTGGACCCCTGGATCCTGCAAGTAGTATCTCAGGGGTACAAATTGGAGTTCGAGACGTCTCCCCCTCGCCGGTTCCTGAAGTCTGCTTTACCAACGTCTCCCTCCGACAGGGAGGCAGTATTGGAGGCAGTTCACAAGCTGTATTCCCAGCAGGTGATAATCAAGGTACCCCTCCTGCAACAAGGGAAGGGGTATTATTCCACGCTGTTTGTGGTACCGAAGCCGGACGCTCGGTGAGACCAATTTTAAATCTGAAGTCTTTGAACACTTAAATACAGAGGTTCAAATTCAAGATGGAGTCACTCAGGGCAGTGATCGCGAACCTGGAAGAGGGGGACTATATGGTGCCTCTGGACATCAAAGATGCCTACCTCCATGTCCCCATTTACCCTTCTCATCAAGGGTACCTCAGGTTTGTGGTACAAAACTGTCACTATCAGTTTCAGACGCTGCCGTTTGGATTATCCACGGCACCTCGGGTCTTTGCCAAGGTAATGGCCGAAATGATGATTCTTCTTCGAAGAAAAGGCGTTTTAATTATCCCTTACTTGGACGATCTCCTGATAAGAGCAAGATCCAGAGAACAGTTAGTAGTCGGAGTAGCCCTATCTCAAGTAGTGCTACGGCAGCACGGCTGGATTCTAAATATCCCAAAATCGCAGCTGATTCCGACAACACGTCTTCTGTTCCTAGGGATGATTCTGGACACAGTCCAGAAAAAGGTGTTCCTTCCGGAGGAGAAAGCCAGGGAGTTATCCGAACTGGTCAGAAACCTCCTGAAACCAGGGCAAGTATCAGTGCATCAATGCACAAGAGTCTTGGGAAAGATGGTAGCTTCCTACGAAGCGATTCCATTCGGCAGATTCCACGCAAGAACGTTCCAGTGGGATCTGCTGGACAAATGGTCCGGATCGCATCTTCAGATGCATCAACGGATAACCCTGTCCCCAAGGACAAGGGTGTCTCTTCTGTGGTGGTTGCAGAGTGCTCATCTTCTAGAGAGCCGCAGATTTGGCATTCAGGACTGGGTCCTGGTGACCACGGATGCCAGCCTGAGAGGCTGGGGAGCAGTCACACAAGGAAAAAATTTCCAGGGCTTGTGGTCAAGCCTGGAGACATCACTTCACATAAATATCCTGGAGCTAAGGGCCATCTACAATGCTCTAAGCCTAGCACGACCTCTGCTTCAAGGTCAGCCGGTGCTGATTCAGTCAGACAACATCACGGCAGTCGCCCACGTAGACAGACAGGGCGGCACAAGAAGCAGGAGGGCAATGGCAGAAGTTGCAAGGATTCTTCGCTGGGCGGAAAATCATGTGATAGCACTGTCAGCAGTGTTCATTCCGGGAGTGGACAACTGGGAAGCAGACTTCCTCAGCAGGCACGACCTCCACCCGGGAGAGTGGGGACTTCACCCAGAAGTCTTCCACATGATTGTGAACCGTTGGGAAAAACCAAAGGTGGACATGATGGCGTCCCGCCTCAACAAAAAACTAGACGGGTATTGCGCCAGGTCACGGGACCCTCAGGCAATAGCTGTGGACGCTCTGGTAACACCATGGGTGTACCAGTCAGTGTATGTGTTCCCTCCTCTGCCTCTCATACCCAAGGTACTGAGAATCATAAGAAGGAGAGGAGTAAGGACTATACTCGTGGCTCCGGATTGGCCAAGAAGGACTTGGTACCCGGAACTTCAAGAGATGCTCACGGAGGACCCGTTGCCTCTACCTCTGCGAAGGGACCTGCTCCAGCAGGGACCCTGTCTGTTTCAAGACTTACCGCGGCTGCGTTTGACGGCATGGCGGTTGAACGCCGGATCCTGAAGGAAAAAGGCATTCCGGATGAAGTCATCCCTACCCTGATCAAAGCTAGGAAGGATGTAACCGTGCAGCATTATCACCGTATTTGGCGTAAATATGTTGCGTGGTGCGAGGCCAGGAAGGCCCCTACAGAGGAATTTCAACTGGGTCGTTTCCTGCATTTCCTGCAAACAGGACTGTCTATGGGCCTAAAATTAGGGTCCATTAAGGTTCAAATTTCGGCCCTGTCGATCTTCTTCCAAAAAGAACTGGCTTCAGTTCCTGAAGTTAAGACGTTTGTCAAAGGGGTGCTGCATATACAGCCTCCTTTTGTGCCTCCAGTGGCACCTTGGGATCTCAATGTGGTTTTGGGGTTCCTAAAATCACATTGGTTTGAACCACTCACCACTGTGGACTTAAAATATCTCACATGGAAAGTGGTAATGCTATTTGCCCTTGCTTCAGCCAGGCGCGTGTCAGAATTGGCGGCTTTATCCTATAAAAGCCCTTACCTAATTTTTCATACGGATAGGGCAGAATTGAGGACTCGTCCTCAGTTTCTCCCTAAGGTGGTTTCAGCGTTTCACCTGAATCAGCCTATTGTGGTACCTGCGGCTACTAGGGACTTGGAGGACTCCAAGTTGCTGGACGTAGTCAGGGCCCTGAAAATATACGTTTCCAGGACGGCTGGAGTCAGAAAATCTGACTCGCTGTTTATCCTGTATGCACCCAACAAGCTGGGTGCTCCTGCTTCTAAGCAGACTATTGCTCGTTGGATTTGTAGTACAATTCAGCTTGCACATTCTGTGGCAGGCTTGCCACAGCCAAAATCTGTAAAAGCCCATTCCACACGGAAAGTGGGCTCATCTTGGGCGGCCGCCCGAGGAGTCTCGGCTTTACAACTTTGCCGAGCAGCTACTTGGTCAGGGGCAAATACGTTTGCTAAATTCTACAAATTTGATACCCTGGCTGAGGAGGACCTGGAGTTCTCTCATTCGGTGCTGCAGAGTCATCCGCACTCTCCCGCCCGTTTGGGAGCTTTGGTATAATCCCCATGGTCCTTACGGAGTTCCCAGCATCCACTAGGACGTCAGAGAAAATAAGAATTTACTTACCGATAATTCTATTTCTCATAGTCCGTAGTGGATGCTGGGCGCCCATCCCAAGTGCGGATTGTCTGCAATACTTGTACATAGTTATTGTTAACTAAATCGGGTTATTGTTGTAGTGAGCCATCTTTTCTAGAGGCTCCTTCTGTTTATCATACTGTAAACTGGGTTCAGATCACAAGTTATACGGTGTGATTGGTGTGGCTGGTATGAGTCTTACCCGGGATTCAAAATCCTTCCTTATTGTGTACGCTCGTCCGGGCACAGTATCCTAACTGAGGCTTGGAGGAGGGTCATAGGGGGAGGAGCCAGTGCACACCAGGTAGTACTAAAGCTTTCTATTTGTGCCCAGTCTCCTGCGGAGCCGCTATTCCCCATGGTCCTTACGGAGTTCCCAGCATCCACTACGGACTATGAGAAATAGAATTATCGGTAAGTAAATTCTTATTTTCCTTGTGTTTTTCTCCTTTCACTTTTAATACCTTTAAAAGATGTTTTGCCCCCTTTACCCTCTGACTGGGCCATTTTTGCTTTTGAATGCTAGTGTGGAAAGAAGTGTCGTATATACGTATGATGATCTGCTCTTGGATCTATTATTTTTTTGGGCACCATCTTATTTATGGAAGCTTTGTTTCCTATATTCTTTATTTGGTGTGAGCCAAAGCTTAATGCATGGCTTGGTGCTGCACACACTTTGCTCCTTACTATTTTGAAACGGACCTCTCTCCAGCATTCCTGACCACAGAACAATTTACACTGCTGATTTCTTGCTCAAAACATATATGTGGGCTTTCTAGATGGTAAGTTCTGGCAATAAGCAATTCTTTTTTTTTTTTTTTTTTTTATTATTAAAAATAGACATCTATATATTTAAAGATTTGTCAATATATCTTTTATCTGCTGTCTGTATGGGATGCGGTCAATATGCCGCATGTCGGGATCCCGGCGTTCAGAATACTGACAGCAGGGGAAAAGCCGGCGGTCGAAATCCCGACTGCAGCCCATTATTTCCACTCGGGTTGTGGGTCCATGCCGCCACCCTAGTGGGAATATAACCTGTGGCGAGCCGAGCTAGCCACCGGGTCCAAAGTGCTGTGATCGCAACAAGCCCACGACGGGGCTAACTGCTGGGATTCCGGCTGGCGGGAGTCCATGTGTATCCCATCTATACATATGTTTTTAAAGTACAGTTTTCATCTTGCATGTTTTCCAGTACTATTAGCTATTTTTGGATTGTTGTGATTTCTGTTGGATGACATGGAAATCGCATGTGCATGTTTGGACTCCTTCTTCCCATGCAGAAAGGGGTTGATGGGAAGGCTATATTAATTACTGTAGCAGAACTGAATAATAGAATACTGCAGAAACACCATTTAATACTCTGACAGAGAATTTTCTATAAGAAGTGGCCAATTTTTCCCTTCCCCTGTATTCTTTTGAAAATTTATTGGAACAACTTTTTTATTTGGAAATATGTGATGGATTACATAGTTTACATTGTAAGACTTGTATAGCAATTGCAATTCTATGGTGTGCAGAAAAATCTAATGATGATGCAGTCTATAGAATCCTGACAGTTATGAGAGAGCTCTGTTATGACCTTGCAGTCTTCACATAAGTGCATGATTACATGTTCGTTTCTGTCACAGTTTCAGGTTCTTTTCAGTTTGTTCACTTCTATTGTTAATATTTCAAATCAAAATACCCTATTATGTAAGTGCTCCATAGAGCACTATTTTAGCTTTATACTGTTGACTGCCTGCTTTGTTCTTCCTGAACATTAACACAGTAGACACATGCCTTGGTCTTGTCGGCTGATGTTAGGAGTGTGAGGGGAAGCATCAAATTTCATAATATAGATCCCTTGTGCGCCAGATTAACCTCTTGTGTTTGGATTTTCTGCAATTGTGTCAATGTGATCTACTTTCCGACCTTTTGTTTCATGTTAATTGGGTGTTGATTTTCTTCCAGCAGTGTGGTGCTGTGTGTCTGTCCATATACTGCATTAAAAGGCTTCCCCTTCTGAGTAGCGCTCATCCCTGGCTATTCCATACCTTATCCTGATTACATAAATGTATATGTTTCACTGTGCATTTACAGTTCCTATACAGCTAAGCGCAAGCTATAGTTCTGTGATCAGCAATTTATAGAGCCATCTTGTATTATCCCAGGTCAAGGGGTCAAAAATATTGTAATAGTTGGGAGCTGATTTTTGAAATTCAGGAGTCAAACAATGGGCAAACCAAAGAAAATGGATATTTTTTTATTTATTTTTTGTCTCTTAACCATTTTGTAAACAAAAAGAACTTTCCGCTTTTGGTCAGTTGAGAATGGAAACCACTGAGACCCTGTTAAACTGCGAGATTACTTCATTTTTATAACTGTTTCTTTCAAGCACTGATTTATAAACTGTGAGAAAATTACTCTAGTTAGTAAGTGCCAAGGACTCTCCTACTAGCTCCAGTATTGCCCAACTCTTACTCTAGTTTTATTTTAAAGCATAATGTACTGTAGTTAGTTCATTACTTGGTAGCTGCCTTGGTGGCAGCTGCTGCCCCTTTATCTTCTGCCAGAATGGAGAACAAGTAGTTCTGTGTAAAGCAGTGAACATGATGCCAAAGAAAATTACTGGGCGCACAGCTACTCTGAGCACATGCAGTATAATAGTATATAACCAGAAGAGTTGTAGGTTTAGTTGACGGGCTGCCTTAACATTTCTACTATAATCAGCTCTTCTTTCTGGTCTTCACATTGTCTCTCCTCATTCAAACTAAGCCACACAACAAGTAGGTGCACAGAAATGAGTCACCAATGGCAACTTTAATTATGGTGGAGTAATGCTGCTGACTTAAGGCCCCCTTAAACTACTGCGATTTCTCCTACGGGAAAAATCGCAGCTGATGCCCCTTGAGCCACCCAGAAGCTTCCCGGATGGCAGGATCGCATGCAATATATTGCGTGTGATCCTTTTGCATGTGATATATTTTATGCAATCCCGTTCCCTGCTGCCGGTGCCCACCCAGAGTCGGTGGTCGGCCGTGGAGCACATCCGATCTCCGACCCTATGTGCACGAAACCGCGCATCGGATTGGATCGGATGTCAAAAACATCTAATTTGGCCACTTTTCATCCAATTTCTCGGCCCGATCCAGTATATGGCCGGCTTTACAGTAACCACAAAGAACTCTGCACACATGAACGTTTCACACATGGCAACATTTGAAGACTTTGTTGAAAATAACATAAAGAAATTAAAGACAGAACAAGGTGTGAAAAGGCAGGAACAGGTACTTAATGGGGGGAATTCAATTGTTTACACGGGAGCTGAAAGCAGCGCTAAAGTGATAGGAGCAATTTTGTTTGTGCCGATGAGCGTGGTGTACAACGGGCACGTATTATTTCTGCTCACACTCTCATGATATGGCAAACAGAAGTCTGCAATAAGTTATGCTTTTGGATGCCCAAAAGCACTTTGCGTGTCTAAACCTGGTGTGTTTGGGTGCCTGTGTGATAAGTAATGGGTGTCCAGTAATACCCCTTTCACAGCAAGCATTTGACTCTGGGTATTGCTGAGAAAACCCAGGTCATGGGTCATTGTGAAAGATCTACCCCAGTTATGAGTGCCGGGTCCGTGTCACTGGTCATTAGCAGGGTTATTCCCAGGACTGATCCGGATATGCTACTGTGTGAAAGGGGGCGGGTTATGTTTAAAAGCTGCTTATTGGCTGGTTCGCAGATTACAAACATTCAAGCCATCTACTTTTAATGACTTCACACTAGTTTGGCAGGGCAGACATGGGTGCAGTGTGAAAGGTGATGACCCAGTAATAACCTGGTTTCCAACATGTGATGTGAAAGGGCTTTGAGCAGCTGTAACACTGGTTAAAACAGTGTTCATTAACCTGGTTGAACTCATTGGTGTGAAAGTGGTATAACTCAAGGCCACGGTACGAAAAAATTGAATACTTCCGCTTTTACATTAGTTTGGAGATTTAAGTGTGGAAAAAAAACAAATTCTGACCAAAAGTATTGATAAACAACAAAAATATCACCATCAAAACGGGAGACAATGGCAGGAGGACCCATCCTGCCAAGCAAAGAAGACTGTAAAAACTTCTAACTACATTCCTGAACAGAGGAACAAGTGATGGGATCTTGAATATGACGCCTTATCACTCCACACCCAAGAGAGCCAGAATTCTACTGCATCCAGAAGATAGACAAAAACATGGGAAAATACCAGGAAAACCAGTTTTATCACATTTAAACTCCCTAACCTCTAATCTTTCAAATTACATAGATTATTTCCTGTAACCCATCATCCGCACACAGCGAAGCTACCTCAGAGACACAGCTGGGTACTAGAAATCATGGAAGGCTTTAAATTGCAGCCAACATATCTAGTCATTATGACCTGCAATGTAACAAAGTACTCCAAAATAGACTACGATGTAGGGTGCAAAAACACTCAACACTTAATAGCTACAGCTACATGATCCAAGAGAAACAAGCAGATTTAATTATAGACTGTGTGAAATTCTAGGTTCGAGGACAACTACTACAGCAGTACTACCAAAGAGACCCAAGCTCATACAGAACTAAGACCTAATGAACCATAAAAAACATTAGTAATTAACTATGAAGACCAAACTATGAGATATGCAGGAGTAATCCCAAATGTATTTAGTCTCTGGTGTGTGACTTCTTTAAAGGGTTCTTTTGCAACAGTCTCTGGCTAAAGAACCCAGTAAGGAAGCCACACAGCAGTGAGTTGCAAAATCGGAAAATGCTGGCTCCTGGTGGACAGTGTGTGGGCTTGTATTGATGAGTTTGTGATCACATATTAGTCTTTCAAGTGGAATGCAGTAACATGGCAGGAATTAAAAGAAATGGACAGTATAAGGAGTCCCTGTCCCGTGCAGTTCCTCTTTCCTGTTCTGGTGCTTCTAGCACACACTGGTCTGTATCTAAGCAGAGACTGTTTATGATGTAGAAATATAGCAAGACTTGTATAGTAACCAAGGGAATGGCTTGCAACCATAAATACCTTAATACATCTGCCCTTTAAGTATGTAAAATATTACATTGCCAGTCTTTAACAGACCCTTGGGATTTTGTGTACATACTGCACTAAAACTGCCCCTTTGTAATACAGCAAAGTGCTTCTGTTTTCGCTTCTGCTTCACCTCCCCATCTACCCTCTAACATGGCAGTCTGCTGCTAAGGGGTGAAATCATCCAAGCTGGACATATATGAAGTATAAACCCTCCAGTCATTTGGGATTATTTTTTTTTTAAGCTTGGACTACAGTGCCCGTTTTAATAGTATTAGTGTGAGTTAATTAGGGAACATGATACAAAAAGAGGAACCCTTATTTCTTTTGAATGTGTTTCTTCCTCATGGTCTATTTGTTTGTTTTTTGTTTGTGGTTTATTGTTTTTCTGTTTGAAAATGAAACTTACAGAATAACAGCTGCCTTTATGTATCCTTTGGAAATATAGGGGGTGATTTAATTAGGACTGTGGGGATGTATATCCCGGGTGTCCAGAGCTATTCAGTTAACTGCATTGCGCCTGGCACTTAACCATGGCGGTGCACCTTACCGTGAAAAATACCTGCAGCCTAGTCGCAGCAAGCTGCTTTTCCTAGGATAAATGCCTCTCTGCGATACAGTTACCGCACACGCTAAGTCCGCGACTAGCCCCAAGGTCTTAGTTTACATGTATTACTTAACTTGTGAGCTACATCCCCTAATTGAATTGTCCCATAGTGGATGTTATAGATGAAAAAATAGTATTACTTCTGTTCTTACTAATACATATTTTATTATGACCCTTTTCTCTGCACATATTAGTTTTGTTTTCTGAACGTGTGCCTATTTACATACTAAGGGGCGGTATGGGAGGTGGACAGTGAGAATGTCACCACTTAATTAGTTGGGGCGCTGGGACATGGCTGAAATGCTTTGGACATTTAACCAGTGCGATTTTTCTAACTTTTAACGTGGTGGAAATCAACTTATGCCCCTTTGTAAACACAAGTAAGTGACCCAGACTGTTAAGCTTTAGGCTCTGCCATAGAAAAATGGTTGTAACAAAACACGTGCAGGCTTGGTTTTATGTAATATAAAGAAGAATTAAAAAAAGCTACAATCAAATGCAACACATACGAGCCTCAGCTAACTACTGTTTAGTGCATTCTCTTCTACGAACTTATTTACAATACAGATCTTTAGAGCTCTCCTATACTTGACTTAAACACATAATTGAGAAATATCCTGCTTACGATCGTATCACTTTATCTTGCAATAGAGTGGCAGCACGAATAATACCACAAATGTTGTCACATACTATAATCTCGGGTTCAGCAATTCTCCTGTTTGTGTGCAGCTGCACTAAGGGTTTTACTTAAAATTTGTTTATTTTTTCTTTATTGGATTTAGCACCTTTTAATTATTCCTAGTATTAATAATAATAATACATCATAATTACTTAAGCGTTGCACATACTGTATGTTAGTAGTATGTGCTTGCGGGTGAAATGCTCTTGCAGTTATGCAACATTGTTTAAGTGTTTAGTGTTGTGGGATCCACTAAACACCCATGAAGGGCCACCACTTGGACAGCCTTGCCATAGTCTAACATTTTTTTTATTTATTTTTTAGGTTTTCTGTTCTTCAAAACGACTTTAATTACATTTCATCAGTACTACATACAGTATACTGTGTAAGCAAGGACTGTCGCTTTTTGATAAAAGGCAAAAATATAAAGTAACAACAAAAAAAATCCTTCGATAGGTTGTTATATAGCTTTCCGTATTTTGAATTAAACACAAAGATAAGAAGCAGAACGTACACATCTCTGAAAATGTTTTTCAGAACCTTAAAATATATTTTTAAAGGGACTTTGTTTTCCTGGGCATTTTTGCACTACTGTGTTGGGCTGTTACAGAGAGAAATACAATGCCTGCTATATTCATAGATTGCTAGGAAGGAAATGCTGTAGTGTGGTCACATCCTGTCTTTTAATTTGCGTAACTAACAGTTTTCAGAGCCTCATTTCATGTGTAATATGAAAGAAAAATATGTTTTGTGAAGGTGTCTCTAAGTTAGGGTCTCGGTGTACTATGATTTACTGTAAATTATGTCCGAGAATACCCGCTAGTGTTGCTTATAATATTGCCTGGCATTAAGTGATAATGGAAGCCATTACTTCAGAGGTGTCTATAGTTATGGTCTGGTGTTAAATATATATCTATATCTCTATATATATCTCTATATATATCTCTATATATATCTCTATATATATATATATATATATATATATATATATATATATATATATATATATATATATATATATATATTATACTATTCCAAATCAGCCGGCTTGAAAACAGCTGGTCCCGGTGCCCAGTGCAATTATCATACACTCCTCCAAAGCAGCACGGCACTCGCAGGGACTCGTCTCAAAACGTGTTTAATCACGGTGTAAATATAATGTTTGCGGAACCCTTCTGAGCCAGTAACCCCCACTGATGTTGTGAAGGAACATACGCGCACACAGGGGTTTCTGAGTACCTAGAAACCACCCCTGCCCGCCGATCCATTGCTGCAGCTGAACAATTTTTGTAAATTGTTTTTACGGTGCTCCGAATGGTCGGCTGTGGCAGTGAGTGAGCTACCGCGCATGTACGGCAGCTCTTCATACAGTACATCAACAGCCAGAAACGCTGTGTGTGGCTGCGACGTGTGCGGGGGTGCCGGGTGCTCGGGGCATCTTATTCATATTTATTTGCAGCAACAGCAGTGTGTCCGGTGTTTACAGCATCCGACATTTGCTGTGCAGGTATGTGGGGAAGGGGGTGTCTCTATAATATATGATGACAGCATTCTATATATTTGATGTTGTGCATGTGCTTGTGTGTGTGCGGAGGGGTGGGGTCTAGTTTGTGATGGCAGCAATCTGTGTTTTCTTTGGTGCATGTATGTGTGTGTGGGGGGGTCTGTAATTAATGATGGCAGCAGTCTGTGTTTGCTATGGGGGGGGGGCATATACATGTGTCGCCTATTTTTGTGATGGCTAATATACACGATCAACATGCTGCTGTGAATTTTTGCCACCAACTGGAAATTCGGAATGATGCCGCTATTGGAAGTGCACCGCTCATGTTCCCAAACGGCACGCAGACTATGCTAACTAACGTAGGGATGGGTAAGTTGTATAAAATATTTTTTACCTCACACTAATTTGTCCTGTTGAAGAGGAGCATGTCCCCGAAACGTTGAAAAACCACAAATGATTTGAACCACTAAAAATCCTCTGAGCCGCCTCAAATCGTACCTGTATATTGGGGGTGATGCAAAACCTTGGAAGGTAGACACCGGAGCAAGCTTTGTTATATGGATATGCCACCTGAGTGCTGGATCAAATTGGTTGTGTGTGTACTGTCACAGACTTCGTAAGAGGTCTCTGTGACGAAACGCGTTAGTTTGGAGTCTGCTGACGCTGTTGTGTCTCTGTGTCCCGGCTGAGTGGATACCTGGCGGCTGTGATCCTCCCTGTGATGATACCAGTTTTCTGGACCGGTTAAGAGGTTGAAGAATTATGTCCTGCCGTAAGCAAGTGTTCCAGTCAGCCTGGGTGTAGATGTGGAATCATGTGGTAATCAGCCCACACTGGTTGCCTACTGGTACTGGCAATATTTGTTTTTAACTTTTATCCGTGTGACATCAATCTTTTATTAAATAAACATCCTAGTGACATTTGGTGGACCCGTTCATTCCAAGTAAAGCATTCGTTACCTCTAATACCAATAAATAAAGACACAGAGACTTGAATTTGGCAGAAAAATTGCTAGCTATTTATTTGACCCTAACCATAGCAAACCTGTAAATGAAAACTTTGTTAAGATGCCGATTCAGCCGGCATATGGTGGCAGCAAAAAGAACGGCTCTACTAACCTAAATTAACCGTAAAATACAAAAAATTCGAAACCATCCTAATTTTACTACAACTATCAAAAACCGGTAATAGGTGACAACTCAACCCCCACAGTGACTACCCACCGCTCCTGGGTGCCCTGCCGCTGCCTTCCCGGACGGGTGGTCAAGCGGCCAATAAGTCGATGGAGGTGAGTGCACCTAAACCAAATCAAACTGTAAATCATTACAGCTTACCATACAACCACAAACTGCCGTTCTTTTCCGCCAACAGCGAAAGACTCCTCCCCAGAGTCTTCGCACCGCCACCATAACCTCACCCTAACTCCAGCAACACTAGGAACAGATCCTCCAGGAAAAAACATCATCCCCTCATTGGATAGATGTATACCATCAGGCCGAAAAAGGTGACTTTGTCTCTGAACCGAATCCTAGGGTGGCGAACCACGTGGCCTCCGTGGGACAACACCCACTTCGCCACCGCCCCATTCACCTTTTGCCTGGCCTCAATTTCGCGACCGTCCGCCACACCTTGCCAACTCAACCTTGGCACCATCAAGGAGAACACCCATATACAATTGGTCCAATGCTGCTGCCAAACTTGCCAGATCCTGTATCATGGCCCACCGCATCTCCAAAGACGTCCTCTTCTCCAGGTCGTTGCCACCTAAATGGACAACCAACACCCTAGGGCTACATGCTTGCTGGCCTGACTCACTAGTCTACTTCTCCACTCCGTCCACATCATCCCTTGCCAACCAAGCCAACGAACTCCTCGAGCCCTAGGAAACATCTGTGCCCCCTGCGAGGCCAAAACTGGGCGGCCCAATACACATAAGAGTGGCCAACCACCCAAATAGGCAAGTCATCTTCCAACCAACCTGAAGAGGAGGAAAAAGGGGGTAAAAGTGGATACTAATCATCTGTACCATCGTTTAATCTACTGCATTAACCTGAAGGATCTGCCAAAAAGAAAAATTTTGCTGTCGTATATTGCAGCAGTCTCGGCCTAGCCGATCTGCACGAGCAATCAGCCAATTTGAAGCATAACATGAACACACAAATGGGAAAGATGAAAATAACCAAAAAAGGGGGGGGGGAAGGGGTAAAACATGTAATAACTCAGCTGGAGGTGAAAGCATAAAGACCTGCTGAGGGACTCTGATTAGAACAGATTAGCCGAATTGTGGATTAGAATTCAGTCCGTCAAGTCAGGCAAAAAATTGCAAAATAACTCCAGACCCCCGCTGCCGGCTCATGCCAGCAACGGCGAGTAGCTAATCCCTGAGTAGGATAAAAAGGGGGAGACAAACAAACGCACAACACCATAACGTACTAAACTGTAACAACATGATTAAACGACTGGAATTGAAACAAAAGTACGCGCGAGCTAACATCTCATGCAACGGGGCGCATATACCGTCTGTAACTTGACGACTTCCATCGCCCCACCGCTTGGATCTCAGCCATGGAAAATCCCGCCGCCGCAGCCGACGTCGCAGCCCCTATGCGGAAGGAATGCGTCCCGAACGCAGCGGGTGGAAGGCCCAAGCTCGCAAGACAGCGACCCAGCATCCCATGAAAGAGATACTTCGTCACCGGCAGCCCGTCATAGTGCAGCAGCAATGACCCCCGACCGTCGGGCCGCACTGCCTCATATTGCACTGCCAACCTCACTGGGCAAATGCTCTCCTCAAGAGCCGGAACCAAGGTGACCCACTGACCTCTCCCCACTTGGTCCGTCTTAGAGCGCCGCAATCTGCAAAGCAAGGACTTCTCACCCACCACCACGTCCCCGACCAGCATGCGCGAATCTGCTCGCTTAGAAGGCGCTACCAGTTCCGAAACCCTAAAAGCCCCGTGGTAAACCATTGAGCACGCCAAACTGAAAAACAACAGCGATTCAAACATGGACGACGCGACACCTCTAACCGCCCTGATAACATCCAGCAACAAGGCCGCATCAATGGGCCTCCTCCTGTCAGGCGGCGTCGGAGCAACTCGCGCCCATCCTTTCATCGCCTTCAACAGCATCGTCCTTAAACAAACTCCTCCCACTCGCTCCAAGCTTGCGGCTTAAGCGTGGCTGGCGCGACTGACCGCAACGCAAGACCCTCCAATCCGTCCCGATCACCTGCCCAACCTAACCGGGACAATGAACACCATGTTCGTCGGCCTCCGGTGCCAACAAACAACTTTCCCACTGCCCTCGTGACAGAGCGTCGGCACTTCCGTTCTCCAGCCCCGGCACATGTTGCGCGCGGAACCACACGTTCCGACGTAGGCATGTCTACAGCAACTGTCCCAGCACCCGCAGAATGACAGCGACTTCGCCCTCTTGTTGTTTATCGCATGCGCCAACGCCCAGATTGTCACATCTAAACAAGATGCTGCGAGGAGCCAGCCGATCGCCCCAAACCTCCGGCGCCACCATAATGGGGAAAAAGCTCCAGAAGCAAAGGTCCCTGGTTACGCCTTTGCGATGCCGTCCATGAAGCCGCGCACCAAGATCCCTCCCGATAGCATCCGTATCCAGAGGCCCCAGCCGCGTCGGTGAACAACTGCAACCTAGCGCTGTCAATCGTTGGAGCCTGCCATATACACACCCCGTTGAAATCCTCCAAGAATGATGCCCATATTGCTCCATCCTCTTTAATCTCGGAGGATCATCGCACGAAATGATGTGGTCTGGCACACCCCGCAGTCGCCCTTTCCAGTTTCCGGCAGTGTGACCTTACGCGACCCTTCGAACCGTCCAATAGCTTTGCGGAGCTTCACCACCTTGTCCCGAGGCAGCCGACCCGAACCTGCCGCTGTGTCGAAATCGATCCCCAAAAGGACAAACAGGAGGACGGTCCCTCAGTTTTATCCTCGTCCACTGAAACGCCGAAGTGGAAAAACAGGGCTCGGATGCTGACCAGCAAGTCGCCGCACCGTGTTGTATGTGCCGGCCCCACACACAGGAAGTCATTGAGGTAATGGGCGACCCCATGACCCCTTGGCGAAGACTCCACGAACCAGTGTAGAAACGTGCTAAACCGTTCGAAAAACTAGCATGAAACGGAACACCCCCTCGGCAAACCTTTGCCGATGAAATACTCCGCTCCAATCCGAAACCCCATAAAACGGAATGAGTCCAGATGTAACGGCAGCAACCGAAAAGCGGACTCAACATCAATCTTAGCCATGAGTGCCCCAGTCCCGTAACTGCGGACCAGCGCCAATGCCTCGTCAAACGACTGATAAACCACCGAACCATGCTCCGGCGGTATCGCGTCATTGACCGACGTCCCCGATGGGTAAGAAAGATGTTGAATAAGCCGAAAAGCGCCCGGAGTCTTCTTCGGAACCACCCCCACTGGAGAGATGACCTCCGTATCCACTTTCTCCCTCAGCACGAACAGCAAGGCTCGGACAGACTGAAGGTTCCGCTGGGCCCGAACCGACACCTCGCTCGCAACAGGCACGCGAAAACAAAACTAAAACCGGAAAACAGAAATTTTGCATCCGCCCTATTTGGATACCAATTTAACCACTTGCCCCTCGTCTCTAAATCAATTGGCGTTGGAGCTCTGTGGAGCGCTCCCGCCCGCGGCCTGCCTGGGATAAGTTTGCTTACCCCGGGTACCTTGACGACTGCCTTTGAAGCCGGAGGAGGCTGGGTGGGATCCGCCGCATTGCAAGCCCAAGTGTCGAAAACGACACTGCTCGCCAAAGGAATAGGCCGCGTTGTTAAACGTGAAACATTTTCCTTTTGTGTCGGCTCGCCCCCCTGTACGGACGGCCGACCTACCTGGTTTGGCCGATCCGCCGTCCGCCTGGGCGGACGACCCTGCGCGGTGCCCGTCCGCCCCCGGCTTCCGGGGCTCCTCCGCCTGCTGCGAAGCCCGAGTGACTTTGAGCCAGACCTAGACGTCCTTGAACCCAAAGTCCATGACCCGCTAACCATCCTGCTTCTACCTACGCCACTCCGATCCCGAAGATGTGCGCTGCAAGTCATGTATGAGAAGCATGTACCGAATCACGTTCCTGTGCTCGTCCGGCCTATCTTCCAGGTAGCACGCCGCGAAGACCCAAAAACCGGCCAGCCAGTTATCGAAGGTACTGAAGGCCTCGGCCCCGATGCCCTTCTTTGCAGCCGCCGACCTATACTCCTTCTCCGCTTCCTTCGTACAGACGAACACATGCACGAAGTCCCACTGCGAATCTTCTTACGGAAGCTATCCCGCAGGCCCCGCATCACTGCAGTGTAGTCGCAGCGAACAAACCCGTGCAAATCGCTGCGTTTCTTGCCCTGCGAGCTTCCTCGCTAAGCCGATTACGCCACTTCCAGCTGCCTGCTGCCCCGCCGCCCTCTTGGCGAATTTAGTCGCCTGATTCCTCGCCCTAGTCGCGCTACTGACTTCGGACGCCTGCGAAGACAGAGCAGAGGAAAAGGAGGAAGAGGAAAAGCTGCGAGAACTGGAACTCGTGGATGAGCCCGCTACCGACTGTAACACCTCACCTGATCCCGTCGACTGCACCGACACGGAATCCTCCGGCGTGGCAGAACCGACGTCTTCTTACTCGTACTCCACCATCTCCACTTCGCCGCAATCCCCTGCAGGAGAGAAAAGGGGCGAAAGACACAGGAGGCAACTGCGGCGCATGCCGAGCAACTCGTGAGGGGGTTGTCCCCGCAGCGCGTCCCTGCCCGTCCTGTTCCGGACAGTGCTCCAGGTCTGCGGCGGCCTCTCCGAGCTCCCTGCAGGCGTGGCAATTCGCCACGCCGCTGAAGCTGACCGCCTTCCATCGCGGCCGCGTCGGAGCTTGCCGCTACCCCCGGTGATGCAGCCGCAGCCAGCGGCCGTAATGCCGTGCCCACCTTGGCCAGAGCCAACGCCAGAGTTCCGGAGGGGCCCTAAATGCCCCGAACCGCAACGCCAGCTCCCCGGTACCCCCAGCCGGGGCCCGCGCGCGCCTACCCGCATGACGCCCGACGGCGTCATCCGGGGCCCGACGTCTGCCGACCCGTCCGCCTTGGCGGGGAAAAGGGGGGCGCCCCTGACCCACTGCGAACCAGTCCCCCACCACACTCCGTCTCTACCGAGGGACTGGTCGTCGGCGCCAACGCTGCTGTCGCTCTCCGAACCTACACCCGCCCCCTCCCCCTGCAGATCGGAGCCAACTCCGCCCGCTGGGAGGGAGGTGCGGCTAGGCCGGTTAGTGCCCGCAGCAGCCCTGCGGCCCCCAAACCCCTTCCCTGCCCCCCCTCCTCCCCCGCAAGCCGCTGCATCGGGCTCCAGGGGAGCGAGTTGGGGAGACAGAGAGATGTGCGGCGCCGCTGCGTGCGCACGCGCGCAAACGGCGCCGCCTGCCGAGAGCACGGGCTCGCGCGCACCCCGACTCCTGGTGCCTCTAACCCCCCGTGTTCCCCCTGGCCGTCCCTTCCTGCAGAGCCCTGCTTATGCCACTCTGTGCCTTACCTCTCCGCCCCCCCCGCCGGACTCCGGCTGCAGGGGAGCAAGTTGGGGAGACCGGGAGGCTGGCGACGCCGCTGCGCGCCCCAGTGCGCGAACGGCGATGCCGGAAGCGAGTGTGGGTTACGCGCGTCCCACTGCTTCCCGCCCGGCCGCATCCCCCTGCAGATCCGCCGCGCGAGGCCCAGTGACAGACCTCGCGCGGCTGGCAGCCGCCTCCCCTCCGGCCCCTCCACCTTGCCTAGTGACCAGGGAGCTGAATACGAGCCCCGTGCGGCTCCACGGACGGGCGCCCACAGCGGCGCGCATGCGCGCGCCCGCCCGACTCCCACTAATCACCCGCCGCGCTCGGAGGTGGGGGCAGCCGCCCTTCCACCTCCGGGCGGCCGGGACGCACTGCTGGCCCACCTCGCCGCTCAAGTCCCTCCGGCAAAGCCGGCCTGGAACCCAGCGACAAAGCTGACCCGGGCCGCCGACCCCGCGGCCCTGCTCAAGCCCGTGGAGGCCTAGGTGAATTGTAGAGGGGGAATGCAGAGGAGGGTGTAAAATAAAGTTAATGAGCCCCAGGGGAAACACAGTAAAAGTTGGGAAGCCTGCTATGCAGCACTCACCCACTCAAGGCAATTTCACCAACAAGAGAGAGACAAAATGCCTATCCTTCCCTATATATACTAACCCTCCCCTTTTTCCAAAGGGCTGTACTTTCCTTCCAGCTAGGTCCACCCCTCACAAGATGTTTAACTCATTCCTTTCCTATGCTGTCAATTCTCTCTCCTACTGTTTTATAGTGTTCACTCCAAGATTTTTTTTAGGGCAGGGTGCTGAACATAGAGGAGGACACATTTTTGATGTGACGCCTCGCACACACAGCATAGTGCATACTGTGTGTTTTATAGTTTTTATACCTACAATATATTTTCCCCTTAGTGTATCATATACCGCTATATATGTAAAGGACACACATGTGACACCCAACATCTGTACTGAGAAAAATACTTTACATGTAGCATATACATAATAAATAGATAATATATGTCTCCTCCAGTGCTGAAGTAGATATAATCTGTACGTGTTATAATACATACAGGTTAAGCAGAGGGTTAAAATATATAGGTACAAATAAAGTCTGTTCTTCTACTAGGGACATACTGTAAGCAGTACATGTTCACTGCTTACCCTGTTTTTTTCCCTCTTTATCAAAGTGCTGTGTTATGCCAGCAGCCACAGCAGTGATGCCATCCACTTCGCTAAGGATAGAAATTGTATTCCAATTTCAGAGGTGGGCAAGGAGTAACATGCACTCTGATTGTTGCATTCTGTGTACAAGGGGGCAATTTATGGTCCTGCAGGGTGCACTGAAAAAGGGCAGGGTGCCTTTCACGTTTCATAAATCGGCAAGGTGCGGCACCCTGCTGAAACTGCCTGGAAGGAACACTATTTTATATATTATATAAAAAGTATCTCCGTTGGCACACGTTGGGGGGGGGGTCCCATTTGTGCAGTGCGATAATTAATGGTTCTACGATGGCGCAATTCACTTGTTTCAGATTCATATTCATTATCGCACTTACTGCGCCAAAATAGACCAGGTTTACCACATATAGCAGCAATCCTGACTAAAGTCCTGATTAGGGTGGTCAAACCATGTACAGTAGTTTTTGCACATTTCTGCTTGCCACCTGAGATTACTGCGAGCATAAATGTGTTCTCCCACGGCAATTGCAGCCGAACGAATCAACATTTGAATTGCTCCGTGCGGCCACCCACTAAGTAGCCTCGCCAGGTGAACAACCGAATCCTCCCCATTGACTATTTTAGATGTTTTCCAGTTATGTAGATGTGTTTTTTGGGGCATCTTCAATAAATTTATGCCACATTTCACGTTAGGACACTCAAATATATATGGACAGACAAACTTATGAGTGAAAACATCAAACAGTGAATTCCATTAATTTGTCCCTACTGTTTCTGGAACAGTCTAATTGTAGAGCTCCTAGGGCAGCAGATTCCTGACCTAGTGCTAAAGATGTGTTTTCCTTACTCTCCTCTTGTGCTTCTGGTCATGAGAACGTACAGAGCATGACTCCAAAGGGGAGGTTCTTTCTTGAAACGGTTTATGCTGAAAGCATATTTCCTTCTCTAAATATTATCTAGAATAAAACCAATATCTGAAAAAAGAAATCCATTGCCAGATTTTTGTTCTCACCAGACAGATTGGACAGATCAATCTCACCATGTGTACACACCTAAAGATTTAGGGTTATTGCTGCATAATAGTTTGTCATGGATCTGTCACGTGAAATGTCTTGCGTCGTCAGATGCCTGGCGTGAGTATGCTGACAGCTTCCGTGCAACTCCATTAGTGACAGGCGTCTTTTTTTTGTTGTTGCAGAAAATGCTTTTTATTTGCATCGCTGAGTGAATAAGATGCATAAGCAGACTCTGCGGATTTAAATATGAGGCATTCCTATATTGTGTGTGTGACCATGGCTTTATCTGCATACAAAATTATATGTTACAGTGTTTTCTATCTGAATAAGATGCATTTTAATGGAAAAAGTCGCATGAAAAGACGCTTGGCACTACCAAGTCACGCCACGGCATGTTTAACGTGCAGGGACACTAGATGTAAGTGGACACATCTGTAGAAGTAGTTGTTGCCGTCTGCCCATGCATATCGCACCCAAACAGACAAGGTTTAATCATGTGAAACGGCTAAACCCATCTAAAGTCCTGCTTTTGGCGTCCAAAGGTTTGTGGCACCAGCAATCAGGGCATTTAATGCAGAATTCTGTTTCAGCCTCCTGCAGTCTGATGACAGGCTCTAATTGAATAACCCCAAGGGATCAATTAGCCCATGATAATTAACCATAGCTACTTGAATCCGCCTCTCAGAATTTAAAAACCCTCTCGCTATTATCAAATTCTGTAAACATCATGTAGCAGAGATTATAGTGCCCTTACGGGGCGACATTTCTGCTTTCTGCTCGCTGCCCCCTAAGCAAGTGCCCCATTTCGGCGCCCAAACAGGATTTTTAGTGACACGGGCAGCACTTTAGATGAGTTTAACCTGGCACTTCTGGGTGTGATCAGCACGATAAAACAATGGGTAGCCAAATAATTGCATACCACTCCATCTAAAGTGACAGGGGAAATGCAATTATGGGCACCCATTAAACAATTAAATCACCCCGTAAGGCAGGGATGGGGAACCTTCGGCACTCCAGCTGTTGTTGAACTATACATCCCAGCAGCAACAGTTTTAGCATGGCCAAATGGCAAAGCTGTTGCAAAGCATGCTGGTATGTGTAGTTCAACAACAGCTGGAGGGCCAAAGGTTCCCCACTTCAACCTGCGGTCCTCCAGCTGCTGTGGAACTACACATCCCAGCATGCCCTCCCTCAGTTTTAGCATGCCTAAATAGCAAAACTGGCTGTGTGCTGGGATGTGTAGTTCCACAGCAGCTGGAGGGCCACAGGTTGAAGACTCATGCCCTAAGGGTTCCCCATGAGTGTATTACAGTGTGGGTTATCTGTGTATTCCCTAACTTAGCAGCAGTTATTTTCAAATGTTGGTATCAGTGATTGTGTCAGAACAGAAATTCCTTTTTTTAGGAACTTTTGTGAACCCCAGTACTAGAGCTTCTTTCAGACACTGAATGGATGCATACTAAACCTCCCTCTTCCCTGTGGCATTATTACTAGCTGAATCAGGTTTGCACAGTGGTGGCAGCTGCAGAAAGATCATGCAAAATGGTGTTTGACATGACAGGGTCTGGCTCTTGTAAATTATAGAGGTATTGCAATGTATTATATTTAATGGGTATGCAATTAGTCATTCATTGTAAGTCTGCATTGATTTGATACTGTTGTGTCAGGAAATTTTTTTCATGGGGTCAAGTATGTCCTTGGGGAACCAGCGTATATGTACCCTGGCTAGGATTCCGAGATGGGCACTTTTGCACAGCAGCTGCGTCTCATAGTAAAGTTCCATACACGCGGTGAGATTTTGACTAACTGCCAGTTTTGACTATGCGATTTCCCACCTATTTACTTGTGATTTTGACTACTGTATATTAGTTTTGACTATACTAGAAACTAAATTGTACACAATATAGTCAAAATTGCCTTGCCTGCACAGTCGATTTTTTTCTTGCGATACCGACCCAGCGGGAGCGCATCTGTATCGCAAGCTATGTACACACGGTGTGATATGTGCTAACTTTTCTTACGATTTTGACCTATATAGTCAAAATCTCAAGCACACCTCGCACCGTGTGTATGCACCTTAAGCCTTTGCTCACCAATGTCTGTTCACGCCAAATGTTTTGTTTACTGCAGGACAGACTGATAAATGACTGTGGGTACATATGTTAGCAGTTGCTTAATTACAGACTCTTGCCCATGAAATTGTAAGGATGCATATGGTGCCAATATCAGGTGGTATAGTGTTGCAGACTAGTAAACCTGTGAAGAATCTGATGCCTTTAAATAGCTTTTTCTTGCACACCTTGCTTAGCAGTTGCATCTGGTCTACAACAGCCCTAACACATTGTAGTTATTGCCACTGCAAATGTTTAACGGGTTCTTTTAATTTTAAACAACTTATACTGTATTCAATTTTTTTTTTTTGTATTGGTGCAGAGCAGTTGTAGCGCTGTAAATGTGAAGCTATTTGTTAAACGTCTCCCTTTAGTGGTACACAGTTGTTGTAATTGCCTAATTAATTCTTCATCAGTCTATTTGCATTTTTCATTAGTTTCAAATTTTGACACTTTTAGCAGTGTTTCCACAGTTATTTGTATTTATTACATGTACCAATTAATAGGGCAGCTCCTTGATTTAGGAGAATCTGTCTATTTGCTCTGCTCCAGAATTAGAGATGTCAGGAGTGTGTGCTAATAAAGTTTGAGATTGAAAGAGGTAAATGGAGTTATTTTAGGATGAGGTACATGCGACTGTGCCTTAAAAGAGAAAATTATATTGGAATACTGTGCAGACATTGTCCGTATTAATGAACTTGTTACTGCCAAAACAAGTTTTGAAGAGCAAAGAAACAAGGAAGGTACATTCCCTAGAATGATACTGTAGTATGTTAGTTTTTGTGTAAGTGATGATTGCACTGTTGATTCCAAATATAGAGCTGTTATTTTCTTTATGTGGCCTTTTTAGTTTTGAAAATGTAATTTCCAACCTTTCATGCCCCAGTCAGTGAAGGTGGTGTATGTACGAAGGCTTTTACACACTAAGGGAAGTTTTCATTTGAAGTCGGAAGTTCCGAGAGGGCGGAAAGTGGAAAGCCGGCACATGATCAGGACTTACAGACACTTCAGTATTCAATTGAAGTGCTGGTTTTCCGTCCTGTCGGGAATTCCGACAAGTCGAAAAACACATGGATGAGCGGAATCTCTGCTCACCCATATGTTTTCTACAGCGGCGCTGTTGGAAACTGTCCACTTTCGACCATTCATTTTCGCCCATAAGAGAGGGTGGAAATGATTGGTCAAAAGGGAGGGGGAAATGGGCGGAAACAGCCCGCTTCTGAATAGGCTGCAGTTGTATCCTCTCCGTCGGAGAGGCCCCTAAGGGCCTTATGTAATCAAATAGATGATTGATGCCTTATTGCTGAGGTGCATGCATTACAAGATGCTTGGCGTTTGGCATAATAGGATGGTAGAGTCTAGATCCCCTTCGTTTAGAAGACCTTTTCCATAATGCACTGGGTCAACGTCACAAACTATTTGGAATAGTAACCTATGGTGAAATAGACACAACCATAATTAGCATATACGTAGGGTTCACAGGCATTTGACTCATACACTTGGTCCTCTGTTTTCAACCATTCATTTTGCTTTTGGGCATCATTAAAACTTCAAAAAAACTCTCTAATATAACAGAATCAACTCTCCATCTTGTGTTATATATTTCTCTGACGTCCTAGTGGATGCTGGGAACTCCGTAAGGACCATGGGGGAATAGACGGGCTCCGCAGGAGACTGGGCACTCTAAAAGAAAGATTAGGTACTATCTGGTGTGCACTGGCTCCTCCCTCTATGCCCCTCCTCCAGACCTCAGTTAGAATCTGTGCCCGGCCAGAGCTGGATGCACCTAGTGGGCTCTCCTGAGCTTGCTAGAAAGAAAGTATTTGTTAGGTTTCTCTGACGTCCTAGTCGATGCTGGGAACTCCGTAAGGACCATGGGGAATAGCGGGCTCCGAAGGAGGCTGGGCACTCTAGAAAGATTTATGACTACCTGGTGTGCACTGGCTCCTCCCACTATGACCCTCCTCCAAGCCTCAGTTAGATTTTGTGCCCGGCTGAGGTTGGATGCACACTAGGGGCTCTCCTGAGCCCTTAGAAAGAAAGTATAGATTTAGGTTTTTTATTTTCAGTGAGACCTGCTGGCAACAGGCTCACTGCAGCGAGGGACTAAGGGGAGAAGAAGCGAACTCGCCTGCTTGCAGCCGGATTGGGCTTCTTAGGCTACTGGACACCATTAGCTCCAGAGGGATCGACCGCAGGCCCTGTCCTTGGTGTTCGGTCCCGGAGCCGCGCCGCCGTCCCCCTTACAGAGCCAGAAGCAAGAAGAGGTACGGAAAATCGGCGGCAGAAGACATCAGTCTTCTCCAAGGTAGCACACAGCACTGCAGCTGTGCGCCATTGCTCCTCACACACACTTCACACTCCGGTCACTGAGGGTGCAGGGTGCTGGGGGGGGGGGCGCCCTGAGAAGCAATTATAACACCTTGGCTGGCAAAAATACCACAATATATAGCCCTAGAGGCTATATATGTGGAAAATACCCCTGCCAGAATCCAGAAAAAAGCGGGAGAATAGGCCGTGGAAAAGGGGCGGAGCTATCTCCTGCAGCCACTGGCGCCATTTCTCCTTCACAGATCCACTGGAAGGAAGCTCCCTGGCTCTCCCCTGCAGTCTACACTACAGAAAAGGGTAAAAAAAGAGAGGGGGGGCACTAAATTTAGGCGCTGTATATAATTATATAGAAAAAGCAGCTATACATAACTCAGTTAGTCCCTGCATTATATAGCGCTCTGGTGTGTGCTGGCATACTCTCACTCTGTCCCCCCAAAGGGCTTTGTGGGGTCCAGTCCTCTGTGGAGCATTCCTTGTGTGTGTGCGGTGTGTCGGTACGGCTGTGTCGACATGTTTGATGAGGATAATGATGTGGAGACGAAGCAGATGCCTTTAGAAGGGATGTCACCCCCTGCGGGGCAGACACCTGAGTGGTTGAACTTATGGAAAGAAATGAGTGCACGTATAGACTCCTTACATAAGAAATTTGACGACATGCCTAATGTGGGACAGCCGACTTCTCAGCTCGTGCCTGTCCAGGCGTCGCACAGGTCATCAGGGGCTCTAAAACGCCCGCTACCTCAGACCGCAGACCCAGATGTCGACACTGATACTGACACCAGTGTCGACGACGATGAGTCTAATCTGATGCCCACTAAGGCCATTCACTGCATGATTGAGGCAATGAAAGAGGTGTTACACATTTCTGATATAAATACAGGTACCACTAAAAAGGGTATTATGTTTGGGGAGAAAAAACTACCCATAGTTTTTCCCCCATCAGATGAATTAAATGAAGTGTGTGAAGAAGCGTGGGCTTTCCCTGATAAAAAATTGGTAATTCCTAAGAAGGTACTAATGGCGTTCCCTTTCCCGCCAGAGGATAGGTCACGTTGGGAAACACCTCCTAGGGTGGATAAAGCACTCGCACGTTTATCAAAAAAGGTGGCACTACCGTCTCCGGATACGGCCGCCCTCAAGGAACCTGCTGATAGAAAGCAGGAGGCGATCCTGAAGTCTGTATATACACACTCAGGCATTATACTTAGGCCAGCTATTGCGTCAGCTTGGATGTGCAGTGCTGCCGCTGCGTGGTCAGATAAACTGTCAGAAAATATTGACACATTAGACAGAGACACGATCCTGTTAACCATAGACCATATAAAAGACTCAGTCTTATATATGAGAGATGCACAGAGGGAAATCTGCCGACTGGCATCTAAAGTTAGTGCATTGTCCATTTCTGCTAGGAGAGGCTTATGGACTCGCCAGTGGACAGGAGATGCAGATTCTAAAAGGCACATGGAAGTGTTGCCATATAAAGGTGAGGAATTATTTGGGGATGGTCTCTCGGACCTAGTTTCCACAGCAACGTCTGGGAAGTCAGCACTTTTACCCCATGTCCCCTCACAGCCTAAGAAGGCGCCGTTTTATCAGGTTCAGTCCTTTCGGATCCAGAAAAACAGGCGTGGAAAAGGCGGATCCTTTTTATCCAGAGGCAGAGGTAGGGGAAAAAGGCTGCAACAAACAGCAGGTTCCCAGGAGCAAAAGTCCTCCCCCGCTTCTTCTGCCAAGTCCGCCGCATGACGGTGGGGCTCCACAGGCGGAGCCTGGTACGGTGGGGGGCCGCCTCAAGAATTTCAGCGATCAGTGGGCTCGCTCACAGGTGGATCCCTGGATCCTTCAAATAGTATCTCAGGGGTACAAACTGGAATTCGAGGCGTCTCCACCCCACCGGTTCCTAAAATCTGCCTTACCGATTGCTCCCTCAGACAGGGAGGCGGTGCTAGCGGCAATTCACAAGCTGTATTCCCAGCAGGTGGTAATCAAGGTACCACTACTTCAACAAGGCCGGGGTTACTATTCCACACTATTTGTGGTACCGAAACCGGACGGTTCGGTGAGACCCATTTTAAATTTGAAATCCTTGAACACATACATAAAAAAATTCAAGTTCAAGATGGAATCGCTCAGGGCGGTTATTGCGAGCCTGGAAGAGGGGGATTACATGGTATCCCTGGACATCAAGGATGCTTACTTGCATGTCCCCATTTACCATCCTCACCAGGAGTACCTCAGATTTGTGG
This sequence comes from Pseudophryne corroboree, assembly GCF_028390025.1. Classification (NCBI taxonomy): domain Eukaryota; kingdom Metazoa; phylum Chordata; class Amphibia; order Anura; family Myobatrachidae; genus Pseudophryne; species Pseudophryne corroboree. The sequence continues at coordinate 398,810,391 of NC_086444.1, read as the reverse complement.
TACAGGATTGCCATTACCAATTCCAGACGCTGCCGTTTGGACTGTCCACGGCACCGAGGGTATTTACTAAGGTGATGGCGGAAATGATGATACTCCTTCGAAAAAAGGGAGTTTTAATTATCCCGTACTTGGACGATCTCCTGATAAAAGCGAGGTCCAAGGAACAGTTGTTGGTGGGAGTAGCACTATCTCAGGAGGTGCTGCACCAGCACGGCTGGATTCTGAATATCCCAAAGTCACAGCTGGTTCCGACGACACGACTACTGTTCCTGGGAATGATTCTGGATACAGTCCAGAAAAAAGTGTTTCTCCCGGAGGAGAAAGCCAGGGAGTTGTCATCTCTAGTCAGAGACCTCCTGAAACCAAAACAGGTATCAGTGCATCGCTGCACGCGGGTCCTGGGAAAGATGGTGGCTTCTTACGAAGCAATTCCCTTCGGCAGGTTCCATGCCAGAATCTTTCAGTGGGACCTGTTGGACCAGTGGTCCGGATCGCATCTTCAGATGCATCGCTTGATAACCCTGTCTCCAAGAACCAGGGTGTCGCTACTGTGGTGGCTGCAGAGTGCCCATCTTCTAGAGGGCCGCAGGTTCGGCATACAGGACTGGGTCCTGGTGACCACGGATGCCAGCCTTCGAGGCTGGGGGGCAGTCACACAGGGAAGAAACTTCCAAGGACTATGGTCGAGTCAGGAGACTTCCCTTCACATAAATATTCTGGAACTAAGGGCCATCTACAATGCCCTAAGTCAAGCAAAATCCCTGCTCCTACACCAGCCGGTGCTGATCCAGTCAGACAACATCACGGCAGTCGCCCATGTAAATCGACAGGGCGGCACAAGAAGCAGGATGGCGATGGCGGAAGCCACAAGAATTCTCCGATGGGCGGAGAATCATGTAATAGCACTGTCAGCAGTGTTCATTCCGGGAGTGGACAACTGGGAAGCAGACTTCCTCAGCAGAGGCCTCTACCGCTCAGACAGGACCTGCTACAACAGGGGCCCTGTCTGTTCCAAGACTTACCGCGGCTGCGTTTGACGGCATGGCGGTTGAACACCGGATCCTAAAGGAAAAGGGTATTCCGGAAGAAGTCATTCCTACGCTTATTAAGGCCAGGAAAGATGTTACGGCAAAGCATTATCACCGCATATGGCGGAAATATGTTGCATGGTGCGAGGCCAAAAAGGCCCCAACAGAGGAATTTCAACTAGGTCGATTTCTGCATTTCCTGCAAGCAGGAGTGAATATGGGCCTAAAACTAGGCTCCATTAAAGTACAGATCTCGGCTCTGTCGATTTTCTTTCGAAAAGAACTAGCTTCAGTACCTGAAGTTCAGACATTTGTGAAAGGAGTGCTGCATATTCAGCCCCCATTTGTGCCTCCTGTGGCACCTTGGGATCTCAACATGATGTTGAGTTTCTTAAAATCACATTGGTTTGAGCCACTAAAAACCGTGGATCTGAAATATCTCACGTGGACAGTGGTCATGTTATTGGCCTTGGCTTCAGCCAGGCGAGTGTCAGAATTGGCGGCTTTATCATGTAAAAGCCCTTTATCTGATTTTCCATATGGATAGGGCAGAATTGAGGACTCGTCCCCAGTTTCTCCCTAAGGTGGTGTCAGCGTTTCACCTGAACCAGCCTATTGTGGTGCCTGCGGCTACTAAGGATTTGGAGGACTCCAAGTTGCTAGACGTTGTCAGGGCCCTGAAAATATATGTTTCCAGGACGGCTGGAGTCAGAAAATCTGACTCGTTGTTTATCCTGTATGCACCCAACAAGCTGGGTGCGCCTGCTTCTAAGCAGTCTATTGCTCGCTGGATTTGTAGTACAATTCAGCTTGCACATTCTGTGGCAGGCTTGCCACAGCCAAAATCTGTGAATGCCCATTCCACAAGGAAGGTGGGCTCATCTTGGGCGGCTGCCCGAGGGGTCTCGGCTTTACAACTTTGCCGAGCAGCTACTTGGTCAGGGGCAAACACGTTTGCAAAATTCTACAAATTTGATACCCTGGCTGAGGAGGACCTGGAGTTCTCTCATTCGGTGCTGCAGAGTCATCCGCACTCTCCCGCCCGTTTGGGAGCTTTGGTATAATCCCCATGGTCCTTACGGAGTTCCCAGCATCCACTAGGACGTCAGGGAAAATAAGAATTTACTCACCGGTAATTCTATTTCTCGTAGTCCGTAGTGGATGCTGGGCGCCCATCCCAAGTGCGGATTGTCTGCAATACTTGTAAATAGTTATTGCTAACTAAAGGGTTATTGTTGAGCCATCTGTTGAGAGGCTCAGTTGTTTTTCATACTGTCAAACTGGATATAGTATCACGAGTTGTACGGTGTGATTGGTGTGGCTGGTAAGAGTCTTACCCGGGATTCTAAATCCTTCCTTATTATTTCAGCTCGTCCGGGCACAGTGTCCTAACTGAGGCTTGGAGGAGGGTCATAGGGGGAGGAGCCAGTGCACACCAGGTAGTCATAAATCTTTCTAGAGTGCCCAGCCTCCTTCGGAGCCCGCTATTCCCCATGGTCCTTACGGAGTTCCCAGCATCCACTACGGACTACGAGAAATAGAATTACCGGTGAGTAAATTCTTATTTTTTTATTTTCAGTGAGATCTGCTGGCAACAGACTCACTGCTACGTGGGACTGAGGAGAGAGAAGCAAACCTACCTGCGTGCAGCTAGCTTGTGCTTCTTAGGCTACTGGACACCATTAGCTCCAGAGGGTTCGAACACAGGGCATGACCTCGATCGTCCGTTCCCGGAGCCGCGCCGCCGTCCCCCTTGCAGAGCCAGAAGACCGAAGAAGGAGATAAAATCGGCGGCAGAAGACTCCGGTCTTCATTAAGGTAGCGCACAGCACTGCAGCTGTGCGCCATTGCTCCCACTGCACACCACACACTCCGGTCACTGTAGGGCGCTGGGGGGGGCGGGGGCGCCCTGGGCAGCAATAAGTATACCTTTTGGCAATATATACACATAATACAGTCTGGAAAACTGTATATGTGTAAAACCCCCGCCATTTTTAGTCAGAAACAGGACAGAAGCCCGCCGCTGAGGGGGCTGGGCCTTCTTCCTCAGCACACCAGCGCCATTTTCTCTTCACAGCTCCGCTGGAAGGAAGCTCCCCAGGCTCTCCCTGGCAGTATCCTGGTACACAAAGAGTGAAAAGAGAGGGGGGGGGGGCACATAAATTTAGGCGCAAAATTTGTATATACAGCAGCTACTGGGTAAACACTGAGTTGTAGTGTAATCCCTGGGTTATATAGCGCTGGGGTGTGTGCTGGCATACTCTCTCTCTGTCTCTCCAAAGGGCCTTGTGGGGGAACTGTCCTCAAATAGAGCATCCCCTGTGTGTGTGGTGTGTCGGTACGCGTGTGTCGACATGTCTGAGGTAAAAGGCTCCTCTAAGGAGGTGATAGAGCGGATATGTGTGTGAGAGGGTGTCTCCGTCGACAACGCCGACACCTGTTTGGATATGTGTAAGTGCTAAGGTGAATTTATTGCACATAAGGTTAGGGAACAGACATGAAATCTACCCAGGTCTATCCCTATGTCACAGAGACTTTCAGAGTCTCTCAATGCTCACTATCCATATTAACAAACACTGGTATCGACATGGAGTTTAACTCCACTGTCGACTACGATAATGCAAAGTTACAGCCAAGATGGCTAGAAGGTATTCAATATATGATTATTGAAATAAAAGATGATTTGCATATCACTGATGACTCATCTGTCCCTGACACGAGAGTACACATGTTTAAGGGGAAGAATGCGGAGGTAAATTTCCCTCCTCTCATGAGGAAAAAGAGCGGGAATCTCCAGACAAGAGACGGCAGCTTCCCACAAGAGAATTCTCAGGCTGTATCCTTTCCCCACTAGGGCCAGGATATGTTGAGAATCTTCCCCTGGGGTGTCCTGTTTGCACAGACGGTAGCACTTGCTATTCTCAGGGAACCTGCAGATAGCGTGCACATTCTAGTATACTACCCAGACCGGCGATGGTGTCGGCATGGGTTTATAGCGCTGTGGCAGCGTGGACAGGTACCTTATCAGCAGAGATGAGACCCTAGTATGCAATATAAATATATTAAAGATGCTGTCTTAAGTGATAGATATATAGTTATAAAGCATGCCCAAAGAGACATGAGTATACTGGGTCCTAGAGTCAAAGCTATGTCGATCTCTGTTTGACGTGTCCTGTAGAATATGCATTGGACAGATGATGCCGACTTAAGAGGCATATGGAAGGCTGAGGATTGTGTGGAGAAGGGTTTTCGGGCCTGGTCTCCACAGCTATAGCTGGTAATTCTGCTAGTTTGCCTTATATTCCTGCACAGCCTAAGAAAGCACGACATTATTAAATGCAGCCTTTCGAATAAAGAAACAAGAAAGTCTGAGGTGCGTCCTTTCTTGTCAGAGCCGGGCAGCTAGTTCCCAGGAACAGAAGTCCTCCCCGGCCCCTACAAAAATCCACCAATGTCGCTGGGGCTCCACAGGCGGAGCTAGGCCTGGTGGGGACACGCCTTTGTAAGTTCAGCCACAAGTGGGTTCACTCCCTGTTCGATCCCTGGGCAATAGATAGTGTCTCAGGGATACAAGCTGGACTGTGAGAAGATGCCCCCTCACCGACGGCTTTGCGGGCTTCCCCCCAAGAGAGGGAGCCAGTGTTAACTGCAATTCACAAATTGTATCTTTAGCAAGTGGTGGTCAAGGGTCCCCTCCTTCAACAAGAGGGTGTTATTATTAGACCATGTTGTAATCCCGAAACCAGACGGTTTGGTCAGACCCATATTGAATTAAAAATCCCTGAACATATACATGAGAAGGTTCAAGTTCACGATGGAATCGCTAAGAGCGGTCAGTGCAAGCCTAAAAAGGGGGAGACTTTATTGTGAATCGGGACATAAGGGATGCATACCTTCAGGTCCCCATTTATCCACCTCATTAGGCGTACCTCAGAATTGCGGTACGGGATTGTCATTACCAATTTCAGATGTTGCCGTTTGGTCTCTCCACGGCCCCGAGAATATTCACCATGGTAATGGCGGATATGATTGTGCTCTTGCGGAAGCAAGGTGTCACTATTATCACGTACTTGGACGATCTCCTCATAAAAGCGAGATCAAGAGAGCAGTTGCTGAACAGCGTATCACTTTCTCTGGAAGTGTAACAGCAACACGGCTGGATTCTATATATTCCAAAGTCGCAGTTGGTTCCTACAGCTCATCTGCCTCTCCTAGGCACGATCCTAGACACATACCAGAAAAGGTTTTATCTCCCGATAGAGAGAGCTCAGGAGCTCATGACACTGGTCAGGAATCTATTAAAACCAAAACAGGTGTAAGTGCATCACTGCACTCGAGTCCTGGGAAGGATGGTGGCATCATACGAGGCCATCCCATTAGGCAGGTTCCATGCGAGGACTTTCCAATGGGACTTACTGGACAAGTGGTCCGGATCACCTCTTCAGAGGCATCGGTTAATCACCCTATCCCCCAGCGCCAGGGTGTCTCTCCTGTGGTGGCTGCAGAGTGCTCACCTTCTCGAGGGCCGCAGATTCGGCATTCAGGACTGGATCCTGGTGACCACGGATGCAAGCTTCCGAGGGTGGGGGGCAGTTACACAGGGAAGAAATTTCCAAGGTCTGTGGTCAAGTCAACAGACTTGCCTTCACACCCATATCCTGGAACTAAGGGCCATATACAACGCCCTAAGTCAAGCGGAGATCCTGCTTCGCGACCAACCGGTTCTGATCCAGTCAGACCGCAGGGGTTCATGTAAACCGCCAAGGTGGCACAAGGAGCAGGGTGGCGAGAGTAGAAGCCACCAGAATTCTTCGCTGGGCGGAGAATCAAGTAAGCGCACTGTCAGCAGTGTTCATTCCAAGAGTGGACAACTGGGAAGCAGACTTCCTCAGCAGGCACGACCTCCACCCGGGAAAGTGGGGACTTCATCAGGAAGTATTCACGCAGTTTGCAAATTGATGGGAACTGCCTAAGGTGGACTAGATGGCGTCCCACCTCAATAAAAAGCTAAAAAAGGTTTTACGCCGGGTCAAGGAACCCTCAGGTGATAGCTGTGGTTGCACTAGTAACACCGTGGGTGTTCCAGTCGGTCTCTGTATTCCCTCCTCTTCCTCTCATACCCAAGGGCTGAGAATTGTAATAAAAGGAGGAGTGTAAACAATATTCTTTGCTCCGAATTGGCCAAGAAGGACTCGGTACCCGGAGCTGCAGGAAATGCTCTCAGAGGACTCAGGGCTTCTGCCTCTCAGACAGGACATGTTGCAACAGGGGCCCTGTTTGTTCCAAAATATACCGCGGCTGCATTTGACGGCATGGCGGTTGAACGCCGGATCCTAGCGGAAAAGGTTATTCCGGATGCAGTTATTCCTATGCTGATAAAGGATAGGAAAGACGTGACAGCAAGACTTTTTCACTGTATATGGCGAAAATAGGTTGCTTGGTGTGAGGCCGGGAAGGCCCTACAGAGGAATTCCAGCGGGGTCGATTCCTGCACTTCCTACAGTCAGGAGTGACTATGGGCCTAAAATTAGGATCCATAAAGGTCAAGATTTCGGCCCTATACATTTTCTCTAAAAATGAACTGGCTTCACGGCCTGAAGTTCAGACGTTGTTCCGGGGGTGCTGCATATTCAGCCTCCTTTTGTGCCACCGGTGGCACTTTGGGATCTTAACGTTGTGTTGGATTTCCTGAAATCCCACTGGTTTGAGCCACTTAAGACCATGGAGCTAAAATATCTCACGTGGAAAGTGGTCATGCTATTGGCCTTAGCTTCGGCTAGGCGTGTGTCAGTATTGGCGGTTTTGTCATGTAAAAACCCTTATCTGATCTTCCATATGGACAGGGCAGAATTGAGGACTCGTCCCCAATTTCTTCCTAGGGTGGTATCATCGTTTCATTTGAACCAGCCTATTGTGGTGCCTGCGGCTACTAGGGACTTGGAGGATTCCAAGTTGCTGGACGTAGTCCGGGCTTTGAAAATTTCTGTTTCCAGAAAGGCGGGAGTCAGAAAGTCTGACTCGCTGTTTATTCTGTATGCAGCATGTTGATCGGATCACTAGGTTGAGTGATCTACAGCAGCCCCACTTGCTGGACACTCACTGGTGCTGAGCTCACTCTCACAGTGCTCTGCTGCACTGTGTCCCCAAGACTTCCAGTAAGTATTGCAGGGTTTTTAAATGTACTGATTATGGGACTCTTTCCTATAGATCACCATCTCCCTGTGAGAGTGTGGAGATGGTGATCAGGGGTGGGGAGGAGGGGTGTCTGATTCCCGCGCACTCCCTATACATTTACACTACACAGATACAGTCTGCACATCCTGTTGTGCGACCTGTGTACCTGATTGATAAAAAAAAAATTAAATAGAGGCAACATGAATCGGAGCTACCACACATGTGCGGCAGCTCCTCGGAGAGCTCTGCTCATCAGCCAGAGAGCTCACTGTGTGTACTGAATAAAAGATGACCAAAGGGGAGCTGTTGTGCAGTTCAGCAGCTCCTCCAATCCAGTTCAGCAGCTCCTTCAATCCAGTTGCAGAGCCAGTCTCCTATCTCCTCCTTGCAGTGTCAGTGGTGAGTCACCCTGCAATTCAAGTCGGACATTGTGTATGTGGGTGGGCTGTAATTGCATGTCTGTGAGGGGAGAACACAGTCTGCATTCTGAGCATGTGTATAGAAGTAAGGGCAGTCTGCAGTATGTGTGTGTGTGTGGGGTGGAGGCAGTCGGCAGTACAAGTGTGGGGGAGGGACAGTGTGCAATCCAAGTGTGTTGTGTATGGGGGCAGTGTGTGTAATCTGTCCTAGTTTGTGTGTGTGTTGGGGGAGGTGTAGTCTGCAGTAAAAAGGTATCCCCATATGAGGGGAATATGGGTGTATATATGAGGAGAGCACTAAAATGAGCCAGGAACTCTGGAATAAATTCTCAATAAAGTATGATTTGTTTTACACTATGTAATATTTTCCCTGGGTAAGGGAAGTCGTCACTCGAGGTTACGCTGTATCCTTCAAGAAACGTCCCCCTCATCGCCTGACAGACGTCCCTTTGGACCCGGTGAAGGCAAACACTCTTCATTCAGTAGTACAATCCCTCCTGACCTCAGGAGTGGTAGTACAGGTGCCTCTTGCTCAGAGAGGCAAGCGGTACTATTCACCGCTGTTTCTAGTCCCAAAACCGAACGGGTCCTTGCGGCCCATTCTCAATCTCAAGTTCTTGAACAAGTATGTGAGGGTCTCCAAGTTTCGTGTGGAAACTCTATGCTCTATTGTTCTGACCTTTGAAGCCTGGGGACTATATGGTCTCCCTGGACATACAGGATGCCTACCTGCATATTCCTATTGCAATGTCACATCAGCAGTACCTAAGGATTGCGGTGGGCGACCCTCATTACCAATTTTGGGCGTTACCTTTTCGTTTGACAACGGCTACGCGAGTTTTCACCAAAGTAATGGTAGTAATGACAGCTGTACTCCGCCGTCAAGGGGTCAGGATCCTGCCGTGCCTGGACGATTTGTTGATCCTTGCAAATTCCCCAGAAATTCTCCTGCGTCATCTAGATCTGACTGTCCAGTTCATGAAAGCCCACGGGTGGCTAGTCAACTGGAAGAAATCTTCCCTGGTTCCTGCTCGGAGCATGGTGCACCTGGGAGCGTTATTGGACACTCATAGCCAACGGTTGTTCTTTTCTCAGGAGAAAGTCCTGAAGCTTCAGGACAGGATTCGATGCTTCCTATCTCTGGCTTTGACGGCGTGGCTCTTGAAGCTTCCGTCTTGAGGGCCAAGGGTTTTTCTGAGGCGCTCATTCAAACTATGTTGAAGGCCCGTAAGCCGGCTTCTGCTCGGAATTACCACAGGGTCTGGAATTCTTACTTTGCTTGGTGCGCGTCTCATAATCATGGCGTTTTCAAGTTTAGTACGGTCAAACTGTTGGCCTTGCTTCAATAGGGCCTAGACTTAGGCCTTCGTCTGGCCTCCCTCAAGCTTCGCATTTCTGCCTTGTCGGTTTGATTTCAGAGAAAGATTGCTATCCTACCGGATGTTCATACTTTCACTCAGGGTATGTTGCGGATTCAGCCTCCTTATGTACCACCCGTGGTTCCTTGGGATCTGTCGTGGTTCTGGAGGCCTTGCAAGAGTCTCTGTTTGAACCTCTTGCTTCTGCAAACCTTAAGTGGCTTTCCCTTAAGGTTTTGTTTTTGCTGGCTATCGCGACAGCTAGAAGGGTCTCGGACTTAGGTGCCTTATCCTGTAAATACCCCTATCTGATTTTTCACCTTTTTCTACCCAAGGTGGTGTCTTCCTTCCACCTTACTCAGGAGACTGTGGTTCCTGCCTTTATTTATCCTGAGTTGTCTTCCAAACAGCGGTCTTTGGATGTCGTACGGGCTCTCAGTATCTATGTGAAGAGAACTGCCTCCATTAGGTAGTCTGATTCTCTTTGTGCTGTTTGGATTTCACAAACTTGGCTGGCCTGCTAACAAGCAGACCTTGGCCAGATGGATTAGAATGGTGATTGCACATGCTTATGTACAGGCTGGTCTGCCAGCTCCTGCTACCATCAAAGCCCATTCTACTCGGTCTGTTGGACCTTCTTGGGCGGCCCGCTGTGGTGCGACCCTTGAACAATTGTGTAAGGCGGCTACGTGGTCCTCAGTGAACATGTTCATAAGGTTCTATGCCTTCGATACTTCTGCCTCCCAGGATGCTTCCTTTGGACGCTGGGTTCTTGTGCCCGCTGCAGTGCGTCCCCTCCCATAAGGAACTGCTTTAGGACATCCCCGATGTTAATCCTTGTGGAGCCCAGTTACCCCGCAGCAGAAAACGAGATTTATGGTAAGAATTTACCGTTGTTAAATCTCTTTCTGCGAGGTACACTGGGCTCCACAAGGCGCCCACCCTAACGCACTTGGCTTCTTTGGGTTGGTATGGCATTAGCCGCTGACACCCTTTCCTGTAGTGAGTGTGTGGCGTTTGTGGTTACTAACGATTGTCGTCTCTGGTACCTGCTACTGCATTGGACTGGTTAACGAAACTGAGCTCCTGTGCACGGAGGCGGGGTTATAGAGGAGGCAGCGCTGTGCATCTTGGGAACAGTCAAAGCTTTAAGCCTGTTGATGCCTCGGATCAAGATCCTACTCTACTCCCCGATGTTAATCCTTGTGGAGCCCAGTGTACCTCGCAGAAAGAGATTTAACAACGGTAAATTCTTACCATAAATCTAATTTTTTATACTATGTTATATATACTGTGTGTTTAATATTTAAATTAATTTTTGTAAACAAACATTCTTAAAATCCCAGGCAACGTTGGGTGCTCCAGCCAGATTAACATAAATTACGATCATTTTACACAATTTTTTTCCATCTCCGCCTCTCTCTGTTTCTCTCTCCTCTCTGCCCCCTCTCTATCCTCTCTGCTTCTCTCTCCTCTGTACTCCCTCTCTCTCTGCTTCTCTCTCCTCTCCTCTCTGCTTCTCTCGGTCCCCTCTATCTCTCCACCTCTCTAAAGGTAGGTACACACTAGGCGATGTGCTGTATGAGCAACGTCACCTAGTGTGTTCCCTTCCCTGTCGGGGCGATCGGCGGCAGTGCGTACACACTGAGCGATATGACAACGATATCGCTCAGTGACGTCATGTCGCGGCCGGGCTGTGCATGCGCTCGTTGTTTGGCAGCGTACACACTATTCGATATGGTAATTGACATTGCTCAGGAAGGGCAAAATGAGAGACATTGTTTACTTCATCGGCAAGTGTGTATGCACCTTTACACTCTCTCAGTTCTTAAACATCTACCGCCAGCTCTCATCTCACGTCTTGCACCTGTCCATGATATCTTTCTCTCCTTTGTTGTTGGCGCCATTCTCTCTCTGAAACTGCAACACACACTTCTCACAGCAGGGGGATGTCTACTGCTAACTCCCCCTTTAAAGAAAAGTACAGATCCATCCCTGCTGGTGCTGTTGGTCAGGGATGATTCTGCTTGTCTCCAGCCTCTGCCACCAGCAGCAGGATGACTACTGGGAGAGCTGCTGCTGTGGCAGAGGATGGATATAAGCAGAATAGGTCCCCACACTGCCCGAGAGGAGGCTCCGGAATCTGCCCCCACTGCTGCTGCTGCTGCCACCTTATGGACGTGAGAGGAAAGGTAGAACATTAACAGCAGGCGCAGCCAGGGATGGTGATGACAGCATATAGTGCTATGGATTGTATGAGCAAGGGGGGCCCCAAATCAGTATCTTGCTTAGGGCCCCATGAGGTCTAAATCCGCTTCTGCCACCCACATAACCTTCAATGCCTCCTTACCTAATTACATCTCCTGTGTACAGTCCACACATAACCTCACATATTTTGTCTTTCTTCACTTTCACATCCTCCTGACCCTTGGCCAAAATTTGCTGGGTGACCATAACATACAGCCCATTAAGAACCTCTGGTGGACCATTATGCAATAGGTAGCTTCTATCCTTGTGTATCAGTGCCTAATTTCCTATAGATTGTAAGCTTGCGAGCAGGGCCTTCCTACCTCTGTCTGTCTGTTTTTACAGGGACACATGAAAGACTTAAGAAAGAGATAATGTAGGAACATGGAAGACATCTATGAAAGGTGAACACAGGGTGAATAGGCTTACATCATACATATAAAACAAAGTGCTAAAAGCATCTTAAACTAATCTCATTATAAAATCCCCAAAGCTTCTGGGGTCCTGGAGTGACCTGAGCATTCAATCCAAATTTCTCTGACGTCCTAGTGGATGCTGGGACTTCCGTAAGGACCATGGGGAATAGCGGCTCCGCAGGAGACTGGGCACAAAAAGTAAAAGCTTTAGACTAGCTGGTGTGCACTGGCTCCTCCCCCTATGACCCTCCTCCAAGCCTCAGTTAGATTTTTGTGCCCGAACGAGAAGGGTGCATGCTAGGTGGCTCTCCTGAGCTGCTTAGAAGTAAAAGTTTAAATAGGTTTTTTATTTTCAGTGAGTCCTGCTGGCAACAGGCTCACTGCATCGTGGGACTAAGGGGAGAAGAAGCGAACTCACCTGCGTGCAGAGTGGATTGGGCTTCTTGGCTACTGGACATTAGCTCCAGAGGGACGATCACAGGTTCAGCCTGGATGGGTCCCGGAGCCGCGCCGCCGGCCCCCTTACAGAGCCAGAAGAGCGAAGAGGTCCGGAGAAATCGGCGGCAGAAGACGTTCCTGTCTTCAGATAAGGTAGCGCACAGCACTGCAGCTGTGCGCCATTGCTCTCAGCACACTTCACACTCCGGTCACTGAGGGTGCAGGGCGCTGGGGGGGAGCGCCCTGAGACGCAATAAAACATGTTTAAACCTTATATGGCTAAAGAAATACATCACATATAGCTCCTGGGCTATATGGATGCATTTCACCCCTGCCAGTTTTCCTAAAAAAAGCGGGAGAAAAGGCCGCCGTGAAGGGGGCGGAGCCTATCTCTTCAGCACACAAGCGCCATTTCCCCTCACAGTTCCGCTGGAAGGAAGGCTCCCAGACTCTCCCCTGCAGTCCTGCTACAGAATCAGGGTAAAACAAGAGAGGGGGGACACTATTGGCAGCTAATATAAAACAGCAGCTATAAAGGGAGTAACACTTACATAAGGTTATCCCTGTATATATATAGCGCTCTGGTGTGTGCTGGCAAACTCTCCCTCTGTCTCCCCAAAGGGCTTGTGGGGTCCTGTCGTCTTTCAGAGCATTCCCTGTGTGTGTGCTGGGTGTCGGTACGATTGTGTCGACATGTATGAGGAGGAAAATGATGTGGAAGCAGAGCAATTGCCTGTGTTAGTGATGTCACCCCCTAGGGAGTCGACACCTGACTGGATGGTCGTATTTAAAGAATTACGTGACCGTGTCAGCACTTTGCAAAAAACTGTTGACGACATGAGACAGCCGGCAAATCAATTAGTGCCTGTTCAGGCGTCTCAGACACCGTCGGGGGCGCTAAAACGCCCGTTACCTCAGATGGTCGACACAGACCCAGACACGGATACTGAATCCAGTGTCGACGGTGAGGAGACAAACGTAATGTCCAGTAGGGCCACACGTTACATGATCACGGCAATGAAGGAGGCATTGAATATTTCTGACACTACAAGTACCACAAAAAAGGGTATTATGTGGGGTGTGAAAAAACTACCAGTAGTTTTTCCTGAATCAGATGAATTAAATGAGGTGTGTGATAAAGCGTGGTTTTCCCCCGATAAAAAACTGCTGATTTCTAATAAATTATTGGCACTATACCCTTTCCCGCCAGAGGTTAGGGCGCGTTGGGAAACACCCCCTAGGGTAGATAAGGCGCTCACACGCTTATCAAAAATAGTGGCGTTACCGTCTCCCGATACGGCCGCCCTTAAGGAACCAGCTGATAGAAGGCTGGAAAATATCCTAAAAGGTATATACACACATACTGGTGTTATACTGCGACCAGCAATCGCCTCAGCCTGGATGTGCAGTGCTGGAGTGGCTTGGTCGGATTCCCTGACTGAAAATATTGATACCCTGGATAGGGACAGTATATTATTAACTATAGAGCATTTAAAGGATGCATTACTATATATGCGAGATGCACAGAGGGATATTTGCACCCTGGCATCTAGAGTGAGTGCGATGTCCATTTCTGCCAGAAGAGCGTTATGGACGCAACAGTGGTCAGGTGATGCGGATTCCAAACGACATATGGAAGTATTGCCGTATAAAGGGGAGGAGTTATTTGGGGTCGGTCTATCGGACCTGGTGGCCACAGCAACGGCTGGAAAATCCACCTTTTTACCCCAGGTCACCTCTCAGCAGAAAAAGACACCGTCTTTTCAAACTCAGTCCTTTCGTTCCCATAAGGGCAAGCGGGCAAAAGGCCACTCATTTCTGCCCCGGGGCAGAGGAAGGGGAAAAAGACTGCACCAGGCAGCCTCTTCCCAGGAGCAGAAGCCCTCTCCCGCTTCTGCCAAGTCTTCAGCATGACGCTGGGGCCTTACAAGCGGACTCAGGCACGGTGGGGGGCCGTCTCAAGAATTTCAGCACGCAGTGGGCTCACTCGCAAGTGGACCCCTGGATCCTGCAGGTAGTATCACAGGGGTACAAATTGGAATTCGAGACGTCTCCCCCTCGCCGGTTCCTGAAGTCTGCTCTACCAACGTCTCCCTCCGACAGGGAGGCGGTAGTGGAAGCTATTCACAAGCTGTATTCCCAGCAGGTGATAATCAAGGTACCCCTCCTACAACAGGGAAAGGGGTATTATTCCACGCTGTTTGTGGTACCGAAGCCGGACGGCTCGGTGAGACCAATTTTAAATCTAAAATCCTTGAACACTTACATAAAAAGGTTCAAATTCAAGATGGAGTCACTCAGAGCAGTGATAGCGAACCTGGAAGAAGGGGACTATATGGTGTCTCTGGACATCAAAGATGCTTATCTCCATGTCCCAATCTACCCTTCTCACCAAGGGTACCTCAGGTTTGTGGTACAAAACTGTCATTATCAGTTTCAGACGCTGCCGTTTGGATTGTCCACGGCACCACGGGTCTTTACCAAGGTAATGGCCGAAATGATGATTCTTCTTCGAAGAAAAGGCGTCTTAATTATCCCTTACTTGGACGATCTCCTGATAAGGGCAAGGTCCAGGGAACAGTTAGAGGTCGGAGTAGCACTATCTCAGGTAGTGCTACGTCAGCACGGGTGGATCTAAATATCCCAAAATCACAGCTGATTCCAACAACACGTCTACTGTTCCTGGGGATGATTCTGGACACAGTCCATAAAAAGGTGTTTCTCCCGGAGGAGAAGGCCAGGGAGTTATCCGAGCTAGTCAGGAAACTCCTAAAACCAGGCCAAGTGTCAGTGCATCAATGCACGAGAGTCCTGGGAAAAATGGTGGCTTCTTACGAAGCGATTCCATTCGGAAGATTCCATGCAAGAACTTTTCAGTGGGATCTGCTGGACAAATGGTCCGGATCGCATCTTCAGATGCATCAGCGGATAACCCTATCTCCAAGGACAAGGGTGTCTCTCCTGTGGTGGTTACAGAGTGCTCATCTTCTAGAGGGCCGCAGATTCGGCATTCAGGATTGGATGCTGGTGACCACCGATGCCAGCCTGAGAGGCTGGGGAGCAGTCACACAGGGAAGAAATTTCCAGGGCTTGTGGTCAAGCATGGAAACGTCTCTTCACATAAATATCCTGGAACTAAGGGCCATTTACAATGCCCTAAGTCAAGCAAAGCCTCTGCTTCAGGGTCAGTCAGTATTGATCCAATCGGACAACATCACGGCAGTCGCCCACGTCAACAGACAGGGCGGCACAAGAAGCAGGAGGGCAATGGCAGAAGCTGCAAGGATTCTTCGCTGGGCGGAAAATCATGTGGTGGCACTGTCAGCAGTGTTCATTCCGGGAGTGGACAACTGGGAAGCAGACTTCCTCAGCAGACACGACCTCCACCCGGGGGAGTGGGGACTTCACCCAGAAGTCTTTCAAGTGATTGTAAACCGTTGGGAAAAACCAAAGGTGGACATGATGGCGTCCCGTCTCAACAAAAAACTGGACAGATATTGCGCCAGGTCAAGGGACCCTCAGGCAATAGCGGTGGACGCTCTGGTAACACCGTGGGTGTACCAGTCGGTGTATGTGTTCCCTCCTCTGCCTCTCATTCCAAAAGTACTGAGAATCATAAGAAGGAGAGGAGTGAAGACTATACTCGTGGCTCCGGATTGGCCAAGAAGAACTTGGTACCCGGAACTGCAAGAGATGCTCACGGAGGACCCGTGGCCTCTACCTCTAAGAAAGGACCTGCTCCAGCAGGGACCTTGTCTGTTCCAAGACTTACCGCGGCTGCGTTTGACGGCATGGCGGTTGAACGCCGGATCCTGATGGAAAAAGGCATTCCAGATGAAGTCATCCCTACCCTGATCAAAGCCAGGAAGGATGTAACTGCGAAACATTATCACCGCATTTGGCGAAAATATGTTTCCTGGTGTGAGGCTAAGAAGGCCCCCACAGAGGAATTTCAACTGGGTCGTTTCCTGCATTTCCTGCAAGCAGGACTGTCTATGGGCCTAAAATTGGGATCCATTAAGGTTCAAATTTCGGCCCTGTCGATCTTCTTCCAGAAAGAACTGGTTTCATTGCCTGAAGTTCAGACGTTTGTTAAGGGGGTACTGCATATACAACCTCCTTTTGTGCCACCAGTGGCACCTTGGGATCTCAATGTAGTTTTAGGGTTCCTAAAATCACATTGGTTTGAACCACTCACCACTGTGGAATTAAAATATCTCACATGGAAGGTGGTCATGCTGTTAGCTCTGGCGTCAGCCAGGCGTGTCTCAGAAATGGCGGCTTTGTCATATAAAAGCCCTTACCTAATTTTTCATTCAGACAGGGCAGAATTGAGGACTCGTCCTCAATTTCTCCCTAAGGTGGTTTCAGCGTTTCACATGAACCAACCTATTGTGGTGCCTGCGGCTACTAGGGACTTGGAGGACTCCAAGTTGTTGGACGTAGTCAGGGCCCTGAAAATATATGTTTCCAGGACGGCTGGAGTCAGAAAATCTGACTCGCTGTTTATCCTGTATGCACCCAACAAGCTGGGTGCTCCTGCTTCTAAGCAGACGATTGCTCGTTGGATTTGTAGTACAATTCAGCTTGCACATTCTGTGGCAGGACTGCCACAGCCAAAATCTGTTAAAGCCCATTCCACAAGAAAAGTGGGCTCATCTTGGGCGGCTGCCCGAGGGGTCTCGGCTTTACAACTTTGCCGAGCAGCTACTTGGTCAGGGGCAAACACGTTTGCAAAATTTTACAAATTCGATACCCTGGCTGAGGAGGACCTGGAGTTCTCTCATTCGGTGCTGCAGAGTCATCCGCACTCTCCCGCCCTTTTTAGAGCTTTGGTATAATCCCCATGGTCCTTACGGAAGTCCCAGCATCCACTAGGACGTCAGAGAAAATAAGAATTTACTTACCGATAATTCTATTTCTCCTAGTCCGTAGTGGATGCTGGGCGCCCATCCCAAGTGCGGATTGTCTGCAATACTTGTATATAGTTATTGTTACAAAAAATCGGGTTGTTTATTTTTGTGAGCCATCTTTTCAGAGGCTCCTACGTTTATCATACTGTTAACTGGGTTCAGATCACAGGTTGTACAGTGTGATTGGTGTGGCTGGTATGAGTCTTACCCGGGATTCAAAATCCTTCCTTATTATGTACGCTCGTCCGGGCACAGTATCCTAACTGAGGCTTGGAGGAGGGTCATAGGGGGAGGAGCCAGTGCACACCAGCTAGTCTAAAGCTTTTACTTTTTGTGCCCAGTCTCCTGCGGAGCCGCTATTCCCCATGGTCCTTACGGAAGTCCCAGCATCCACTACGGACTATGAGAAATAGAATTATCGGTAAGTAAATTCTTATTTTTCATACCCCCACTTTTTAATTCCCACTTCGAGCACTGCGTACAGTAAGTACATCCATATGTCTGTCATGCATACCTGTATGTTCAATCAGTACATGTTGGACTTGTAACCTGAGGAGCTATGCCTGCGCTCGTCACAGGCTACTATTTCCAATCGTAGTCCAGGTGGATGGTTAGGTATGCAAAAGTAAAAAAAAAAAATTATAAAAAAAGAGACATGTAGACCATTTTAATGTGTCAACCTTTTTCCTGTATCAACCATGTCAGTGTGGACCAATAGTGGTCGACCTATTGATTGCCGACCTAATCCATGTCGACCTACCATTGGGATACCCACACACACAACAGGATTTTCTTGCGCTACTAAAGCAAGGTTTTTTTTCCCCTTTTCTTTTTTTTTTTTACTTAATAACCAGATGCCATCCATCTTCTGATAACCTCTTATAGTCGGTGTGTTTATTTGTCCATAAAGTTTTGTTCTATGTATACTGTAAAGAGCTCTAGTGTCTCTGACCAAAGGTTTAACACAAAACAGTTCATCAGTTTGCATTTACTTCCTTTGTTAATGTCAAATTTCAGGTGTATTTATTTAAAAATATATTTAATTTTGAACCATAAATGTTTTTTCGTGTGCAATATGCTTCAGCTTCTGTACCCTGCTTAATGATATAATGTTCAACAAGTGAACATTCTTTATTTTGTTTTAGTTCCCATTACTGGGATCTATTTTTAACATGAAAGTCCATTCCCAGTAGGATACAGTGTTTGCCTACAGCATGCAGTGTGAGGTTGGAGGCTTTATTCATGTTCTACCCTTTCAGCAGATTCATCACATTGGGCGGGATGTACTAATGTACATCGCCGCCCTGCGCCACGATGCTGATCGCATATGTACTAACATATGCGATCAGCATTGCGGAGGACAGCTCTTCCGATAAGAGCTGTCCTCCGCGATGCGCAGCGGCAGCCTGACTTCCGGGATTCGGCCCCAAGAGTCAGTCTGCGCATGCGCGGGGTGACGGGGCGGCCGCAGGGCATGCTGGGAGGGATCCGATCGATCCTTCACACAGCGCCGCGGAGAGAAGCCCATAGGCTTCTATGGACGTACGCCAGCCGTACCCCGCCGCGGCGCTGTCCTGCCGGCCGGGGGTTAGTACATCAGGAAAATGCGGTAAACAGGGAGTTTACCGCATTTTCCGCTTAGTACATCCCGCCCATTGTGAATTGTTTACTTCATTTTGTTCATTTTTTCTTACATATTCATGTGCCACACAGACTGCCATGCAATACTTCCCAGTCCCTCAATGGCAACTGTATTCTAGTATTCAAGGGGGGGAATTCAATAGTTATCGCACCCCTAATCTCCTGTCTAAAGTGACAGGAGATTGCGGGGCGATATTCAATTGCCCCCACTTATCGTGCATTTCAGCTTGCTTAAATGTAGACGCCAATCGCGCCCAAACAGCTACATTTGAATAGTTCCAGTGGGCACCATCTAGTGGCTGCCGGCCAGATACGCATTTGAATCTTGCTCATTATGGGACACCTTTGAATGTACTTAAAAACAGCATGCTTACATTTTGACTTTACCATTGCATCTTCAGTTTTCCTTGCTTTTTAAACATGTAATGTAAAATGTGGTTTAGTGTAGAATGATTATTTTTATAATTGTGCATTTGTTTGGTATCCCCACATTATGCATTACTCCCAAGAGAATATTTAGAAACCAGCACTATCAGTGAAACAAATGGAAAGAGGGATCACATACAAACTTCACATGGTTAGAGCTATGGTCAAAGCAAAACCAGTGGCAGCAGTGCTAAACACTGTGCCACTCATGCTGATGACGCTTACAGTTTTATTTACATTAGTCATTGGAATATGGTAAATATGATCAATTATTTCACATGATGTTTTTGTAAGGGTGTTATTCGTAAAAAAAAAAAAAAAAACTTTTTAATAATGTACTGTGTATTAGCAAACCATCAAATGTAGTTTTTTGCAGCTTGTTTATATCGACTTCTGAATGACATGGACTACGGTATCCAAATCGTCCAGATGGTGCCACGGTAGCGAAAAACGGGTGTTTTTTTGTGATTTTACTGCTCACCCGTATTCAATTGCCTTTCGTGAAAAACACATATAGTAGGTCCAGCGAAAAGCTGCGGACATATGTGTTTTTGCGGCACTAATTGCCAATAAATGAGGCACTTTTCCCGGATCATGCAGGCTATTGCTTTATGGAATCTTATTTATGAATATTAATATTTAATATAACATATATGGTTATTAATATATGGATATATTTAAATTAATATGCGTTATCATATATATCTGCAAATATATTATGTCAGGCTTACAAATTAATTGGCTGATAAATATATGCAGTCCTTATATATATATATATGACTTATGAAATTATGAAGTTAAGATTCCTTAAAGAGAGTTCAAGCTTGAATATTACCGCTCTTTTTATATGATTCTTTATTTACAGGCAGATCAAATCGTACAGAATAAGATATACACAGTAGTGATATATATACTAATTATAATTATATTAAGCTATGCTATGTTTCCTTCGTTACATAACATAAAACAACATGACATAAGTTTCACAAACAGTTTCAATTATTATCATATTTATACTTGCAAGTTAAAGATTGCCATCCCAAGAATCATTCCTTCTGCATGTTCTCCATGACTTCTCCTCCTGACTGACTTCCTTCCTTCTCCTTCTTCTTCTCCCTCTCCCTCTTCCTTCTAACTCCTAACTACAAGTCTGGTCCTTTTATCTCATATTTTACCAATTCAAACTATCATATTCTCATAGTTTCCAATGGAATAGGTAATTATAGGTTTGTCAGATTCCAAGGTGTAATAAAACAAACATTGAACTGGGCTGTCGTGTCCTGTTCACGGAGGCATGGTGTCATAAAAGTGTGGTGTCCACACTGCCTTAAGCAAGTATAGTATTGTAAAATCTGGAATGTCTTTTCATCCAAAGTTCTGTTGTATTGACAAGTTTTCCTGGGGTCGGTTACACAATGTTTTATCAATGGATGTGATCTCTTTTCATAGTAGTTAATTTATACTCCCTAGCTTTTAACCTTCACTGGACAATAGACAAACCAGTAGATTCTGATCTACTGTAAGCACACCTGTGAATTCCAATGACCAACAGAGCTCTGTCACATACCTATTATCATTTATGGCCTAATACCTTTTCTCTACAATGACTCTTGATCTTACTGTAACCTCTCTGGCCTTATTTATGACTAGAGCAGAATAAACCTGTTCCCTACACTATTTTTTACCATCTTGCAGTAAAACACAAATATACAGTATATCTATATAAACACATACACAAACCTAATTTCTTAAATCAGCTAAACATTACCTCATACATTCAAACTTATTTCATATCTATTCCTTACTATATATATCCACTATACTGTCCACTATGGTAACATCGCCTATTTATAATGAATTATATTTTGATTCAGACAACATCTATTGCCCTAATATTAGACGAAGTGCAGACAATTACCTATAAGGCAACAGTCGCCCCCTTGTGGCCATGAGAAATTATTTTGATTGGCCACACATTAAACTAGCGTAATTGCTTCCAAATACATTTCAAAATATTTCTTCAAAACATAACTTTTGTTGTAACCCTAATATATACCATAAGTGTAATAATAATAACCATTGTGATTTTAAAAATCTATAAAAATTCTTAGCTTACCTAACCTTATTCTACTTTTTAACTAAAGCAGACCAAGACTGAGGTTTTTATTCAGTATTCATGAGGAAAACTAATTTCTACAGACATTTGGAATACCATAGCCCAATTGTAGACCTTTTTTCTGTATCTGGATCAGTACGTTTGGACATTTTTGCTGTTCTTGGCTGTAGCAATTTACTGGGATAAGACTGTCATCTGCGTGGTTTGCTTGCAATTGGAAACGCCTTGCGTTTGCATTATGGAGACAGTTGAAGTAAAATTCTTCATAGCAGCTGCTCCTTTGCTTGCCATTTCGCTGTTTGACGCAGAGGGCTGTGTATTTTGCGTACTATGATCTTGAGTTTGCAACTCAGTACTTGTGATGACCCTCGGTAATAGTAATAGTCTTTATACAGTCTTTAGCAGTTCTGTTTCCTTTGCGTTTATCCAATGCCGCAGTTGTGACCAGTGTCCATATTGCTTTGCACAAAACAGGTTGTGATTTTGAATAGAACAGTCATATATGAAAGTCTTTTTTTTTTTTTTCTTTCTTTCTTTCTTTCTTTCTTTCTTTCTTTCTTTCTTTCTTTCTTTCTTTCTTTCTTTCTTTCTTTCTTTCTTTCTTTCTTTCTTTCTTTCTTTCTTTCTTTCTTTCTTTCTTTCTTTCTTTCTTTCTTTCTTTCTTTCTTTCTTTCTTTCCTTGTTAATAGTAGGTCTTAATTGTCTTCGGGCAATAGTACCACAAATGGCTGTGAGTAGTACACCTACTCTGTTCTGTATTTCCTCACTGAATAAATTACCATGCAGTCTTAAGTCTCCTTATTCTACCTTGAACCTATTTATACATCTCAATCTTAAATAACCCTATACCAGTTTAACCCATATAAAGGCGTTTTCTATCCTACCTATATTTTGACTAATAATTATTTAAAATGCTTTTGATGTGTATATAGTAACATGCTATCAATACAATAAATGAATACAATTTTGCTTCAAATAGATATTAAATATCTTTTAGGAATGGCTTTGACTAAATCTAATTCCATCCAGTATTATTTTATATGCAGCCATGTGCATATACAGTTGACCCTGTTACGCTACAAATAATTCCCTTTGACTTGTTACAGTCTTTATTAAGAGAATTATTCATCCCACTTAATAATCTTGTCCCAATTTGTTATAACGCGGTATACCATCCTGTATTAGATATTTAATTACTTTTGAAGCTTTTACGAAGGAAGCATAGGTAGTATCTACTGTGTAATATAAAAAAAACATAAAATATTTACAAGGTATATAATACAATGATATAATATATATATATATATATATATATATATCAGACAAATGTTTACATATATATTTGATTAAGGTATATGAAGGGATGAGACAGTTCTGTATAATCACAGTGATGAGATGTGCTGTACACTGTTGTGGGGGTGTACATGTAGTTTGAAAGACAAGTAATGATTACTTGTGATGAAAGGGTTAATGAAAACCTTCCCCTTTCTTGTGAAACTGGAAAACTCCTTGAGGATTTGTCCATATATCAGTCTTTAGGGATGCTATGTAGATTTTGCTGGATAGCAGCGATGAAAGGGTTAATGAAGACCTTTTCCCTTGTAAATTGGAGTCTTTTTGGAGTCTTGCACCATTCTGTATACAGGTTGCCAGGATTACTATGAATCAAACAAAAATACATACAATGAATATCACAGATATTTATACAGTGATTTAACATAGCTTGCTATGCATTCTGTCCTATCTGCTGCATGTTATCAGGTACAGAATTTACAAATGTGTCTTTAAAGATTGAAGAACAAACAAACAAACAATTGTTTCTGGCCTGTGCCAATCTTTCCTGTCACATTGTGTGTCAATGACAGCACAATTGTCGCTGCAGATATGATGCTGGTTTAATTTGGAAACTGTGGCTGTTTGAACATCAAAGCAAACAATGGCTACATTGGATCTAACAAGTAAAGGAATGATACTACCGTATTCACTTGTGACCATACTCCCTTGTGACGTAGCCTGGGCCCAGACTGTCTTCAACCATAGCGTTTGCTGCTTGGCATGGCTCCTTAGTCTGGAAGAATCTTGGAGCTTCTGAAAAAACCTACTTTTGTGGGGAGAGAAACTTGTTAGACTTTGCCAAATATGTATTGCAGGTCCCAGGGCTTTCTGTCTTTCCACACCTGTAATAAAATGGTTATGGCACCAGGGCATAAAAAGATTCTCATCCTGGTGATACTTTGTGTCATTGTTAATTGGTGTGTGGTTTGCAGAATGACACTCTGCATGTGGTCTCTCTGAGAGCATGCAAACATTTGCACCATCACTAGATTTCTCTGAGTGTTGTGTGGGGGTTACAAAGGTTTGGGAACTTTGTTTGTAAACATGCATTCCTGAATTAATTTCATGGATTTTCCCTTTAAACATGTTTCCAGGTGAATACATTTCCAGGTTTGCAACTCTGGATGCCATGGGAGTTTTCACCATGGGGAACTTCTTCACCCCTGTGTGCACTGTACTGCAGCTATCAGTGTTTAAATCTGCTGACAATTCACCTTTGCCTAAGGGCATAACAAATTCTTCATTTACATTGGGAACTCTGAGAGTGTATTCAGCAGAATACTCATAATCTGAGTTACAATGATCTTCCCCCTTACTAGAAACAGTATAGGGGACATCTCCTATTGCTGCTACCTCCTTTACATTAATGTGCTGTCTGATGATAGACACATCCGGCACATTGCTACTTTCTTCATTTACCAAAGAGGCTGTTCTGCTGGTGGTCTGTGTGACCATAGCAGACTCTGTGTGCTGCACATGGACAATGCTGTCCTGAGTCTCACCTACATCTACAATATTCTCCCTTGTACTTTCTTTTATCTCCTCCTGAGAGGTCATGACAGTTTGCTTACAATCTGCCAGGCTTTTTGCTTCTGCCCCAAACTTTTTCTGTTTATTTTTCTGTTTAAGGGACTTAAATAATGAATGCATTTTTGCATTAATGGTCAGGCACGCCTTACGAAGACGTGAACCTGATCCTTCTTTACATTTCTGTTTGGCTTCTAAAGCCGCAGTTCTGCGCATTTTTCCTAATGCTGCTGCAACTTTTTGCATATTTAACATTACAATGCTAAATTTATATATTCTTTGTTTTTAGTACTGAAGGTATCCTCTCCTTAAGATTGACCGGTGTCTTAAGGTTAAACTCTAATACCTGGTACATTTATACATTTATTTGGAAATACTTATTTCCACTGTGCACATTTTCTATTCTAGGCCTTTAAATTCTTTATTCTCATTTGTAACCTATTCCACTGTGATCTTGTACTTTGCCAGCAGGCTTATAGCCATTGGTGCTGCTTCCTAATAGATATTATGTTAGTTAAAATAACGTATATTGCACTAACACATTTATCCTAGGTTATACAGAATACAAAATTGACATTACACAATGGTAATAAATTTTCATAGATACATCCCCACCGTGATTCTGCAGATTTGGTAGCCAGCTTATAGCATTTGCTACTCCTCATAAATATTATAAATCAGATAATCAGATTCAGTAATAACAAGTCCCTTCATGGTCGCCAATATTGCTTTATGGAATCTTATTTATGAATATTAATATTTAATATAACATATATGGTTATTAATATATGGATATATTTAAATTAATATGCGTTATCATATATATCTGCAAATATATTATGTCAGGCTTACAAATTAATTGGCTGATAAATATATGCAGTCCTTATATATATTTATGACTTATGAAATTATGAAGTTAAGATTCCTTAAAGAGAGTTCAAGCTTGAATATTACCGCTCTTTTTATATGATTCTTTATTTACAGGCAGATCAAATCGTACAGAATAAGATATACACAGTAGTGATATATATACTAATTATAATTATATTAAGCTATGCTATGTTTCCTTCGTTACATAACATAAAACAACATGACATAAGTTTCACAAACAGTTTCAATTATTATCATATTTATACTTGCAAGTTAAAGATTGCCATCCCAAGAATCATTCCTTCTGCATGTTCTCCATGACTTCTCCTCCTGACTGACTTCCTTCCTTCTCCTTCTTCTTCTCCCTCTCCCTCTTCCTTCTAACTCCTAACTACAAGTCTGGTCCTTTTATCTCATATTTTACCAATTCAAACTATCATATTCTCATAGTTTCCAATGGAATAGGTAATTATAGGTTTGTCAGATTCCAAGGTGTAATAAAACAAACATTGAACTGGGCTGTCGTGTCCTGTTCACGGAGGCATGGTGTCATAAAAGTGTGGTGTCCACACTGCCTTAAGCAAGTATAGTATTGTAAAATCTGGAATGTCTTTTCATCCAAAGTTCTGTTGTATTGACAAGTTTTCCTGGGGTCGGTTACACAATGTTTTATCAATGGATGTGATCTCTTTTCATAGTAGTTAATTTATACTCCCTAGCTTTTAACCTTCACTGGACAATAGACAAACCAGTAGATTCTGATCTACTGTAAGCACACCTGTGAATTCCAATGACCAACAGAGCTCTGTCACATACCTATTATCATTTATGGCCTAATACCCTTTCTCTACAATGACTCTTGATCTTACTGTAACCTCTCTGGCCTTATTTATGACTAGAGCAGAATAAACCTGTTCCCTACACTATTTTTTACCATCTTGCAGTAAAACACAAATATACAGTATATCTATATAAACACATACACAAACCTAATTTCTTAAATCAGCTAAACATTACCTCATACATTCAAACTTATTTCATATCTATTCCTTACTATATATATCCACTATACTGTCCACTATGGTAACATCGCCTATTTATAATGAATTATATTTTGATTCAGACAACATCTATTGCCCTAATATTAGACGAAGTGCAGACAATTACCTATAAGGCAACAAGGCACACAAAGCATAATTCCATATAAGTGCCAGCAGCGTGGATAAGTGATGCCTTATCGGGGCTAATTAGTTAGCCCCCAGCAAGACGGTAACCTGCAGTAAATGGCGCAGGTCATTGGATGCTTCCTTATGTCGTTATTCAGCTTGTCAACACTGATGAAATGTCCTACAATATTAGAAAGTCAACAAAACTATCCTGGTATTCCAGTAGTGACTTACCTTGTTGATGGGTCTGGCAGCTCCAGAGGTGTCTTCCGGTTCCGTTTGGACAGTTGAAGGTGACTTCTGACATCCAGTGGTAACGCTCCTAATCTCCTAACACCCCCCACCCCCTAACGCTAACCCTCCTCCTAGTGCCTAACCCAAACTGCATTCTAAGAATGTCAAGATCTCATTGTGAATATATCAGTAGTCTGCCGATATCAACCTGTTCCATACTGGTATTCAACATTGTAAATGTAGGCATGATGAGTTTTGGTTGACTTTATCTCATTTTACTTGTTTGTGAAATGTCTGGGAATCTACCAAATTTCAGGAGGGCTCCCGCATGCACGCAGTTGCCCAGAGAGGTGGGCAGTCAGCTAGGGTGATGATACAGTTTGCAGTGAATAGCATTATTGTGGACCAGCCCATAGAGCTTTATAGAGTTGGTTGTCCACAATTCCACAATTTACTGCCCTATGCATATCCAACCTTGGCTGCTCCCCCTTCGGACATACCTTGGGAGACCCAGGCAAAAAGTGGGTTAATATGACCTATCTCATGGTAATCATGATGAATGCAAACTTCTATTTCTGTAGTCTGCAAAAATCTGGGACTATGTAAAGAAGTTAAAATCATCTCTTTATTTCAGCAAACCTTTGTTATTGCTGAGAAAGTGCAAATGTGCTGTGTAAAATTTATACTTAGGTCAAACAGTTGTGATTTTGAGGCACAGCTTTGTTTTCTCATTTACGTGGTCTGTTCGTCAGTCTGTGGACCATTTAACACTGGATTATTTAAGGCCTTATTTTTTGCAGAGTTTGTCAGATTATATTTTCATATCTTCATTTTCTTAATGTCGTCACTGATGACCTTCACAGAAGCAGCCTGCTGAATCTATAAATTACACCTCTTGGATAGGAGTATGGGCATAATCTCTTGGAAATGTAAACAAAGAGTGGAAATGTAAACTCTGTCATTTACAGGGAACACTCATGCTAAATGTATAGTGCAGACAGCATACAGCCCCCTATGTCAGAATGAAAGAGTGTCTGCAAAAACACTGTGATTAATATTTTAAGAGTTATAGCCTTTAGATATATTTGTACTTCGTAATACTGCCATTGTTTTTTTATGGCTGTTTTCCAGCTTTTGGTCTTAACCATGAGAAAACGCTCCAGATTGCTGAAACCAGTGGCTGCTGGTAAAAGTATGTAGGGGTTGACATCTCTCTTCACCCATGTTGAGTTGTGCTTTAAGGAAACCACTAGTTTTATGATAATGATATATGTATTAATGCTGCAGTTTAGTACTAGAGTTGCCCTTTAGTAAAATAGAAGGTAGTGTACATGTATCTAACCATGCAATATTTATTAGAATAAAATTAAATGAAATTTGACAGGGACGTGAACATTGAAACCATGATTGTGATCATTGAATTGCTCACTGCTGCACCATATCCTGCTGTTTTGTTGCCATGAGCACAGTGTACTGTCTGCTATCAAAAATAGCTTTCAAAGCAGAAGTTGGTCATGCCTGTAGTAAGCAAAAACCCTTGACAAGAATGACTGTTTCAGTAATATTTGAACATATAAATAACAACTGTACCTATGCAGTCCTACAAATACTATACAGCAGCGGTTCCAAACTTTTTGGAATCCCTCTACATCCTGCACCCTCACAATCCCGACAGTCGGCATGCCAACCAACAGCGACTATTCCCACTTGTGGGTGTCCACGAGTGGGCGACCGCAGCGAGCTGCAAGGATCACAACGGAGGTATACTGGCCGGCGGTCTCCTGACCAGCAGTCACACAATACACACTCGTTTCCACGTCTGTTTGTGCAGACAGCCTATCCCACACATTATATATATGCAAAGCCAGCGTACGACACGTGACGTACTTCATGGACTACGGGCTGCCGTCAAATGTAGTAGGTGGTCATAATAATATGACTTGACCGTATGTGTGTGTATACAGTGTGTGTGTATGTATGTGTGTATATATATATATATATATATATATATATATATATATACACACACACACACACACACACACACACACACACATTAGCTGAGTTCTCCCTCCCCACTTGCCTGGCATGGTCGTATCAGATGCGACCATGCCTGCAAGTGCTTTATCTCGCCTGTTCGCACAGGATGCGACCAGTCATATAAACAGTGTTTGTAGCGGCAGGGAAGGGAAACTTCCCTCCGCTGCTCCTGTTAGAGGGACCGGATGGTTCCTCTGCCTCCCTGCACTGCTGATTGGTCAGCACGGCAGGATCCCCCCCCCCCCCTCCAGCGGCTGCAGACAATAGCAGTCGCTGGAGAAGGTAAATTACCTCAATATATTAAAACAGGCTGATGAGTAACCAACCTGTTGCAATGTATTGAGGAGTCCGCCGAGTGCCGTACATTGCATGGGATAGTCTGTCTGTCCTGTCTGTCTGTCCTGTCTGTCTGTCCTGTCTGTCTGTCCTGTCTGTCTGTCTGTCCTGTCTGTCTGTCTGTCTGTCTATCTATCTTTGCATTACGATTAGATCAATCATTGGCTATTTTACTGCATTCTCACATGACCGCTGTTTAATTAAACACGGTTATTCCAATGAGAAAAACAGGCCAGACCATGGTTAAAATAAATAAATACATGGATCTCCTGAAAAGCATACCATTTTTGGTGCAAACCTAAATATTGTTTATAACAAAGAAAAATAATGTAATGCTTTTCCTTTTAACCTCCTTTGCTTCTATGCCAAACCACAGAGCTAAATGCAGCTAATGTGAATGTCCCTGTATTACAGTGTGGTATGCTGCTTCTCACAGCCTTCTTTCTCCGTATTACTAGGACCTTATTACTAAACCCAGTCCAGGCTTTCCGCTTCTTCTTTTGCTGACTTGGTGGTGAAGATTATTCACTCAACGTCTCCGAATGCTCTGCAAGTTTCTGAGACCACACCTAGCTGCCACTTTCTATTTTTACTCAGCTAGCAGAGGTGTGGGAAGAAAAATGGTGGGGTTTCTGCTGTAACTGAGGTTCTGAGTAACCCTGAGGCATCAGCCAGCACTATAGAGTAGTAAAGATCAGCACACTTCAAAAAGCATTGATTCAGTTAGAAAACGGATTTAAGAGCTAGGTGCTTTTCTTATTCCAACAAGCAGTTCTTTAAAACAAAAATCAGCTATGCTATATTCTCATACAGAGGGCAGTATATGGTTCCCAGAATGGCTGCCACTGTCCTAAAGAATTGAAATGGTTAAAGCAATTGTACTGAGAAATGAAAACACTTGTAAACAAACACTTCCACGTTTAAGCGCAGATCTACATGTGTTGCGTCACAGGTAGTAAATCTTATGGCTATAAGGTATTACATTTAACCTTTCCGGGGAAAATTCCCTCAACAAATGTTTGCTCCACTATACGCGAGAATGTCGTACAATGTTGAAAAATTATTAACCCTTCGCTATGCCATTAGAATTACTGTATTTGCTGTTAAACTTGCAGCATTCAAAAGACTCTTCAAAACTCAGCACGAAAACAGGCAAAGCAACTTTCCAGTCAGAGTAGGCGAGGCTGCTGTAGTAATTGTCACTCATGAAAGCAGTTAACAAATGTCAGGTGAACTTTGTACTGTACTGGCGGGAGACCATTTGTTCTTGGGAATGTCTGCAAACACATTAGTACCACGTCCAGTTTTTGACCTGACTGGACTGGCACGTTGAGATATTACCAACTTCTTTTTATGATTAGCAAGGGTCTGTCTTCCAGCTGCAGGATGTCTTCAATAAGTCAATGGAAGCAGCTTCTATTTGCAAGTAGTCATTACACTGCCATTTGCAGAAGCCCTCACAAGTAGCTCACTAATGACCTCTGCATTAATTGATTTGTATTTCCATAATGAAGTATATAGGTCAAGCTTAAATCATTGCCTCACAATAATAAGTCTACTACTTAGAGCTACTACTTGGGGAACCCTGTAAAATAGTTTTTGTATGGCATAACTTAATTTTTTTTTCACGTGCATTTTGTGGTTCACAGGTTCTGAAGTCCCCCTCTAGCCTACTAGAATACAACACATTTTCCTGAACACACATTGTACTTCATTTACCTGGCGGAAAAAAAACCCATACAGAGCATCAGCTTTTACAGGTGTATGTACACAATGCAGTAATTGCACATGAAGATTAGTAACTTCACATATGCCAGGTTAATTAATATTGACCTGAGTTTAACTTTTTTCCCCTTTTATTATTTCTCACATTTTAGTATTATTTGTACAAAGTATTCTTTTCCTGTTTTAAAACATCAGGGGGCATATCCAATTACCCATGGTACATTACCACGGGTAATGATATAGCCCAGGGCTGTCCTATTAGACCTGATAAGCCGGAACGAGCTCCTGACAGATCCTGGTGCAGCGCTGCACCTCAGACTCCCCATGGAGTCATGTCATGTGACCGCTGCCGGTGGTGGGGGAAGAGGGGGGATGCGGGTCACGGCGCTGCTTCGACTTTCCCGACAGGGTCCCAGCACTGAGTGCCAGCTCCTGGGCTGTGGCGCCCTCCCTGCAGTCCCAGCCTGCTACGGCGGGCATGTGACACTGCAGGTGAACGTGGTTATCGTGGTTTTTGTTTCACCTGCCTCAGGCAGGCAAAACCAACAGCCCAGCCCGTCAAGCGAAAACGGGTCTGTTTCTAACGAAAACACCCAGGGCTCCTGTCATTGTAGGATATAGAAAAACTCAGTAGAAGCCTCTCCGTCATAGATGCTGTATTACTAATACCCCTTTCACATCGCACTATTGCCGTGTCGAAACGGGTCCGTGTGCGATGTGAAAGGTCCTTTGGTGAATTAGCGGGTCGCCTGACCCGGTAATTCAACCCGGTAAAAAAGAAGGGTTATTACCGGGTTGATTACCGGGTCAGGCGCAGTGTGAATGGGAGCCGTTCCGATGCGACACGGCTCCCATTCACAGTATAGGCATAGTCGGCGCAGGAGATGAGCTCATCTCCCGGCACCGCCTCCACCCCCGCCCCTGCTGCGCCCTCCGCTGCTATGGCAACCGACCCGGTATATTGCTGGGTCGGAAAGCCAGCAACGGAGCGCAAATGCCGGATCCCACCCGGTAAGTACACGTTTCTCTTACCGGGTAGGATCCGGCATTTGCGATCTGAATGCAGCATCTGAATGCAGCATAAGTTGTTCCCTGTATTTTAGGCCCTGTGGAAATGTTCCTTTTGCCTACCCATCAAAATTATTCTGACCATAAAACTCAACATAGGTAATTCTTGCTATCAAGATAAGGAGTACATTCTGAAACCGACTGTAAACAAATAACTTACTGCTCTGAGAATTTATGATTTGAAGTTCTGCCAGTGAGGTAAAACTTGAATATTTTAACAGACTGGTACAGTAAAGGAAACTACAGATCTCCTTGTATTTTAATTTGAAGCCTCAGTTTGATTTTAATTACCGTTCCTGAAAGTGTCTCTTTATAGAGGTAGATACTGGTGAAGTGAGGCCTCCATTTTTGTTTTGATAAGGACAAGTTCTACAAATGATTGCAGTGATACCTTGCAGCTCTCCATACTGTATTGGTCAAGCTCACAGATGTGGCCTGATAAAGAGGCAGGATTTTACTTACAAAAATACCTAAGATTAAGAGTATACCATGGATGAAAACTTACAAAGAAACTGAAGGCAGAGGCGTAACTAGGGTTTTTGGAGCCCAGGGCAAGATCAATAATGGCGCCCCCCCCCCCCCCCCAAAAAAAAAAAAAAAAGGAAAGGGGGGCGTGGACACTGAAAATAGGATGTGCCAACATGACACGCCAGCTGTTTCATGTCATACTGGGAACATTCTTTTTAATTCCACATGCACCTTACCATCATCATCTACACAAATAGCTGTCACTGTTTATAAAGATGTCAGTGTATGTATATATAGATGTAGGTGCAGTGGTCGAAGTGGAATTTTTAAAGTGAGGGTATGGAAAAGTGAAGGGTGTAATTACGCTCCGGAAAAGGGGGCATGGCCACTCAAAATGGTGTGTGTCCTTCAGTGTAGTAGGACCCCTTATACTATCTAGTACTGGTTATAATAGTACTAGACCTTATACTATCCTTATACTACCCCTTATACTATTTAGTACTAGACCTTTCACATTTTAGCACACAGAATGAGACAAAATTCACATTATAGCACACGTTATGAGCCGAAATTCACATTATAGCACACAGAATGAGCCGAAATTTACATTACAGCACACTGAATGAGACGAAATTCACATTATAGCACACTGAATGAGCCGAAATTCACATTATAGCACACTGAATGAGCCGAAATTCACATTATAGCACACTGAGTGAGCCGAAATTCACATTATAGCACACTGAGTGAGCCGAAATTCACATTATAGCACACTGAATGAGCCGAAATTCACATTATAGCACACTGAATGAGCCGAAATTCACATTATAGCACACTGAGTGAGCCAAAATTCACATTATAGCACACAGAATGAGCCGAAATTCACATTATAGCACAAAGAATGAGCCAAAATTCACATTAAAGCACACATAATGAGCCGAAATTCACATTATAGCACACAGAATGAGCCGAAATTCACATTATAGCACAAAGAAGGAGCCGAAATTCACATTATAGCACACAGAATGAGCCGAAATTCACATTAAAGCACACAGAATGAGCCGAAATTCACATTATAGCACACTGAGTGAGCCAAAATTCACATTAAAGCAGTGGCATGACAGTAACAGTTATCAGTTATAACAGTGTCATGCAGTGATAGATACAGAATAGTGTATGCATATGACAGTGTAACTCTGTGACATCCATTGACAGATACAGATTAAATAGTGTATGCATATAACCGTGTAACTACATGCAGTTATAGATACAGAATAGGGCATGCATATAGCTCTGTGACATGCAGGGATAGATACAATGACACTCTGCGGTTACAGCACCTGTGCAATTACAACAGACCCAATATAAGGTGGGCAGCAGATTGCACAGAGCAGCATGCCATGGAGGTGCGAGTGGTAATGACAGCATCATTGGTACAGAATAATAATTCTAAGTGATGACCCATTATCACCTTACCTGTAACTGGTGCAGCCGGGCCAGCCCTCCCCTGCAGAAGATGTCAGCCAGGAAGCCGAGGGCAGAGGGTCCCCGGGACATCTATCGGTGTTCCCCCCCCCCCCTTCCACCTCCTCACCTTTCAGCGACGGTGAGGGCTGGCGGCAGGCAGAAGCTCAGGGAACGTGACGCTGGCATCGCGGTCACGTTCCCGGCAGGAGGGAGGCTAGGAGCTGCTGCAGTAACGCCACCGAGCACCACAGCGGGACTTGCTTGGCAGCGCCAGCGAAACACGTGCAGGCTGCGGGCGGTCAAACGGTGGCGGCTGTGGGTGCATGGGCGGGAGCGATGTTCTGGACGGTGGCGCGGGCGCCCCCCTCAGCTGTGCCCGCCACGGCACCCAGGGCACGTGCCCTGCTCGCCCTACCCTAGTTACGCCTCTGTGAAGGGAACAAAAAAACGAATACATTACGAAATCAACACTTGACAGATTAGCTTAACATTTATGATCTCAATATACAGTAAGTTGGTGGGAGATGGGAAGGTCTTACTTTAAAGTCCCAGCATTTGTGTATTCTGTTGGTGTGACATAGCTTACTACACATTTTGTGGTTTAATGGATTTTATAAACATCAGATGTGCTACTGGATTTTGCGAGTGCAATTATACATGTGTTTTTTTCAATTATCATTTTCCCCCTCGTGCGAAGTGTCTGGTTAGCATTGGACCCCACTTAGCAGGGATATTTATAAACCGTTTGCATTTTATGAGGCTATATATGAATCCATGTTGTTCAGCTTATTCCACCTTTTCCATCTGTGATTTATATTGTATGAGTTTGAAAAGGCCAATAATGTGCATCATTTTCCACACAGGATGAAATGTGAAATATATAGACTTTAGTAACGTATTGAGCATTTTCCTAATTTATTCCTTTTAGTGTATTCGCCTGTTTTTTTAAATGTTACAGTTTTAGAATTTACAATCAATATTTTTGGCTATTCTATTTTATAATCTTATCAGAATTAATAGTTGCAACTTTGAACTTTAAATGCAGTTTACATAATAGGTTATCCAAGGGACAAATGTTATTTTGTCACATTATGGAAATCAACCATAGATGATGTAGAGCAGGGGTGGCCAACCAGTCAGAGGCAAAGAGCCAGAAAAGATCTGTATTGAAGGGCAAGAGCCAGTATCATGCGTGCGCCGAAGGGGTGTGGCTTTTTACAAAGCCACACCCCATTTTGTGCGCACACCTTTCGTTATGACGTTTGTAGGAGTATGACCTTGCGTTTTTAGTTATGTTGTACAGTGCCAAATACATATAATGCCCCAGTACAGTGCCACATACATATAAAAATGTCAAAAAATGGGTGCCTCCACACTGCCAGAAACATATGTCCCGATAGTGCCACATACACATATGTCCCGATAGTGCCACATACACATATGTCCCGACAGTGCCACATACACATATGTCCCAATAGTGCCAGATACATATATGCCCCACAGTGCCATATACATATATGACCCCACAGTGCCATATACATATATGACCCTCCAGTGCCAGATACACATGACCCCCCAGTGCCAGATATACATGTCCCCCCAGTACCAGATATACATTTCACCCCAGTGCCAGATATATATGTCCCCACAGTGCCAGCTATGCCCCTAGTGCCAGATATATATGTCCCCAAAGTGCCAGCTATGCCCCCAATGCAGGGTCCCTACAGTGCCAGATATGCCCCCAGTGCCAGATATACATGTCCCCACACAGTGCCAGCTCTGCCCCCAGTGCCAGATATACATTTCCCCCAGTGCCAGCTATGCCCCCAGTGACAGATATACTTGTCCCCACAGTGCCAGCTATGCCCCCAGTGCCAGATATATATGTCCTCACAGTGCCAGCTATGCCCCTAGTGCCAGATATATATGTCCTCAGTGCCAGCTATGCCCCTAGTGCCATATATATATGTCCTCACAGTGCCAGCTATGCCCCCAATGCCAGTGTCCCCCCAGTGCCAGATATGCCCCCCAGTGCCAGATATATATGTCCCCCAAGTGCCAGATATATATGTCCCCACAGTGCCAGCTATGCCCCCAATGCCAGTGTTCCCCACAGTGCCAGATATGCTCCCCAGTGCCAGATATACATGTCTCCCCCCCCCCAGTGCCAGCTATGACCTCAGTGCCAGCTATGACCCCAGTGTCAGGTATACATGTCCCCACAGTGCCAGCAGTGCCCCCAGTGCCAGATATACACCGCTGGCCTGCCCCCCCCCCCCTCCCCTGTGTGCCTCTCCTGCCCCTCACTCTCCGGCGGCGGCTGTGTTTCTCTTCAATTAGGCGCCGCTCCGTGAGCCATTCAAAGCTCACGGTACGGCAGCCTTAGATGCCGGTCCGCGAGCTCTGATTGGCTCACGGACTGGCGCCTAATTGAAGCGTGACAGCCGCCGCTGGAGAGTGAGGGGCAGGAGAGGCGCACGCTGCGCTCTCCTCCCCTCACAGACAGCAGCAGCGCGGTGAGCAGCACGGGGGTGGGGGTGGGGGGCAGGAACCGGCAGAGCTGCATGCGGCGGATGAAAGAGCCGCGGGTTGGCCACCCCTGATATAGAGCATAATTCCTAGAAGAGTGGCCCATTATATCGGATACTAAAAGCCTGCAGCCTATAGTACTGTAACTGCTGTATCTAGATGTCCGCAGCAGTAAACAGAATGTATCATCCTCACTCTATTTAGAAATATTAACTCTTCTAACTATTTTCCAGGACTCTTGTTTTGTATAAATAAATACTACATAGCCTAATAATGGTAAGGAGTTAACTTTCCTTTTAAAGAATTGAAAACCTTCTGAAACAGACTTTATACAAAAAGGCTAAAATTGGTCTGGATAGAACCCTGCAGTAATAATAGGGTTATTATACTGTAGAAATGTTGTCTGTTTAAACTTATGTTTCTCATTTAAACCACTGACCTAATATTTGTCTGTCCACCTATATCATTGAACATTTATGGAAACCAACTGCAGAGACCACATAATGAATTTCCTAGGAGATAGATATATATATATATATATATATATATATATATATATTTCTCTGACGTCCTAGTGGATGCTGGGAACTCCGTAAGGACCATGGGGAATAGCGGCTCCGCAGGAGACTGGGCACAAATAGAAAGCTTTAGTACTACCTGGTGTGCACTGGCTCCTCCCCCTATGACCCTCCTCCAAGCCTCAGTTAGAATTTTGTGCCCGAACGAGAAGGGTGCACACTAGGGGCTCTCCTGAGCTGCTTAGTGAAAGTTTTAGTTTAGGTTTTTTATTTTCAGTGAGACCTGCTGGCAACAGGCTCACTGCATCGAGGGACTAAGGGGAGAAGAAGCGAACTCACCTGCGTGCAGAGTGGATTGGGCTTCTTGGCTACTGGGCACCATTAGCTCCAGAGGGACCGCTCACAGGCCCAGCCTTGGAGCTCGGTCCCAGAGCCGCGCCGCCGGCCCCCTTACAGAGCCAGAAGCAAGAAGAGTCCGGAAAATCACTTATATAAGGTTGTCCCTATATCTATATATAGCGCTCTGGTGTGTGCTGGCATACTCTCCCTCTGTCTCCCCAAAGGGCTAGTGGGGTCCTGTCCTCTATCAGAGCATTCCCTGTGCGTGTGCTGTGTGTCGGTACGTTTGTGTCGACATGTATGAGGAGGAAAATGATGTGGAGGCGGGGCAATTGCCTATAATAGAGATGTCACCCCCTAAGGAGTCGACACCTGAGTGGATGGCTTTATGGAAGGATTTACGTGACAGTGTCAGCTCCTTACAAAAGACGGTTGATGACATGAGACAGCCGACTAATCAGCTAGTCCCTGTCCAGGCATCTCAAAAACCATCAGGGTCTCTAAAAAGGCCGTTACCTCAGGTGGTGGATACTGACGTCGACACGGATACTGACTCCAGTGTCGACGGTGAGGAGACAAACGTGACTTCCAGTAGGG
Source organism: Pseudophryne corroboree (assembly GCF_028390025.1). Taxonomy (NCBI): domain Eukaryota; kingdom Metazoa; phylum Chordata; class Amphibia; order Anura; family Myobatrachidae; genus Pseudophryne; species Pseudophryne corroboree. The sequence continues at coordinate 398,772,996 of NC_086444.1, read as the reverse complement.
CCACACGTTACATGATCACGGCAATGAGAGAGGTGTTAAACATTTCTGATACTGCAAGTACCACTAAAAAGGGTATTATGTGGGCTGTGAAAAAACTACCTGTAGTTTTTCCTGAATCAGACGAATTAAATGAGGTGTGTGATGAAGCGTGGGTTTCCCCCGATAAAAAACTGATAATTTCTAAAAAGTTATTGGCATTATACCCTTTCCCGCCAGAGGTTAGGGCGCGTTGGGAAACACCCCCTAGAGTGGATAAAGCGCTCACACGCTTATCAAAACAAGTGGCGTTACCGTCTCCTGATACGGCCGCCCTCAAGGAACCAGGTGACAGAAAACTGGAGAATATCCTTAAAAGTATATACACACATACTGGTGTTATACTGCGACCAGCAATCGCCTCAGCCTGGATGTGCAGCGCTGGGGTGGCTTGGTCGGATTCCCTGACTGAAAATATTGATTCCCTGGATAGGGACAGTATATTGTTGACTATAGAGCATTTAAAAGATGCATTTCTATATATGCGAGATGCACAGAGGGATATTTCCACTCTGGCTTCAAGAGTGAGTGCGCTGTCCATTTCTGCCAGAAGAGGATTATGGACGCGACAGTGGTCAGGTGATGCGGACTCTAAACGGCATATGGAAATATTGCCTTATAAAGGGGAGGAGTTATTTGGGGTCGGTCTATCGGACCTGGTGGCCACGGCAACGGCTGGGAAATCCACATTTTTACCCCAGGTAGCCTCTCAACATAAAAAGACGCCGTCTTATCCGGCTCAGTCCTTTCGTCCCCATAAGGGCAAGCGGGCAAAAGGTTCCTCTTTTCTGCCCCGGGGCAGAGGAAGGGGAAAAAGACTGCAACAGACAGCCACTTCCCAGGAACAAAAGCCCTCCCCCGCTTCTGCCAAGTCCTCAGCATGACGCTGGGGCCTTACAAGCGGACTCAGGCACGGTGGGGGCCCGTCTCAAGAATTTCAGCGCGCAGTGGGCTCACTCGCAAGTGGACCCCTGGATCCTGCAAGTAGTATCTCAGGGGTACAAATTGGAGTTCGAGACGTCTCCCCCTCGCCGGTTCCTGAAGTCTGCTTTACCAACGTCTCCCTCCGACAGGGAGGCAGTATTGGAGGCAGTTCACAAGCTGTATTCCCAGCAGGTGATAATAAAGGTACCCCTTCTGCAACAAGGGAAGGGGTATTAGTCCACGCTGTTTGTGGTACCGAAGCCGGACGGCTCGGTGAGACCAATTTTAAATCTGAAGTCTTTAAACACTTACATACAGAGGTTCAAATTCAAGATGGAGTCACTCAGGGCAGTGATCGCGAACCTGGAAGAGGGGGACTATATGGTGTCTCTGGACATCAAAGATGCCTACCTCCATGTCCCCATTTACCCTTCTCATCAAGGGTACCTCAGGTTTGTGGTACAAAACTGTCACTATCAGTTTCAGACGCTGCCGTTTGGATTATCCACGGCACCTCGGGTCTTTACCAAGGTAATGGGCGAAATGATGATTCTTCTTCGAAGAAAAGGCGTTTTAATTATCCCTTACTTGGACGATCTCCTGATAAGAGCAAGATCCAGAGAACAGTTAGTAGTCGGAGTAGCCCTATCTCAAGTAGTGCTACGGCAGCACGGCTGGATTCTAAATATCCCAAAATCGCAGCTGATTCCGACAACACGTCTTCTGTTCCTAGGGATGATTCTGGACACAGTCCAGAAAAAGGTGTTCCTTCCGGAGGAGAAAGCCAGGGAGTTATCTGAACTGTTCAGAAACCTCCTGAAACCAGGGCAAGTCTCAGTGCATCAATGCACAAGAGTCTTGGAAAGGATTGCAGCTTCCTACGAAGCGATTCCATTCGGCAGATTCCACGCAAGAACGTTCCAGTGGGATCTGCTGGACAAATGGTCCGGATCGCATCTTCAGATGCATCAACGGATAACCCTGTCCCCAAGGACAAGGGTGTCTCTTCTGTGGTGGTTGCAGAGTGCTCATCTTCTAGAGGGCCGCAGATTCGGCATTCAGGACTGGGTCCTGGTGACCACGGATGCCAGCCTGAGAGGCTGGGGAGCAGTCACACAAGGAAAAAATTTCCAGGGCTTGTGGTCAAGCCTGGAGACATCACTTCACATAAATATCCTGGAGCTAAGGGCCATCTACAATGCTCTAAGCCTAGCACGACCTCTGCTTCAAGGTCAGCCGGTGCTGATTCAGTCAGACAACATCACGGCAGTCGCCCACGTAAACAGACAGGGCGGCACAAGAAGCAGGAGGGCAATGGCAGAGTGGGGACTTCACCCAGAAGTCTTCCACATGATTGTGAACCGTTGGGAAAAACCAAAGGTGGACATGATGGCGTCACGCCTCAACAAAAAACTAGACAGGTATTGCGCCAGGTCACGGGACCCTCAGGCAATAGCTGTGGACGCGCTGGTAACACCGTGGGTGTACCAGTCAGTGTATGTGTTCCCTCCTCTGCCTCTCATACCCAAGGTACTGAGAATCATAAGAACGAGAGGAGTAAGGACTATACTCGTGGCTCCGGATTGGCCAAGAAGGACTTGGTACCCGGAACTTCAAGAGATGCTCACGGAGGACCCGTGGCCTCTACCTCTGCGAAGGGACCTGCTCCAGCAGGGACCCTGTCTGTTCCAAGACTTACCGCGGCTGCGTTTGACGGCATGGCGGTTGAACGCCGGATCCTGAAGGAAAAAGGCATTCCGGATGAAGTCATCCCTACCCTGATCAAAGCCAGGAAGGATGTAACCGTGCAGCATTATCACCGTATTTGGCGTAAATATGTTGCGTGGTGCGAGGCCAGGAAGGCCCCTACAGAGGAATTTCAACTGGGTCGTTTCCTGCATTTCCTGCAAACAGGACTGTCTATGGGCCTAAAATTAGGGTCCATTAAGGTTCAAATTTCGGCCCTGTCGATCTTCTTCCAAAAAGAACTGGCTTCAGTTCCTGAAGTTCAGACGTTTGTCAAAGGGGTGCTGCATATACAGCCTCCTTTTGTGCCTCCAGTGGCACCTTGGGATCTCAATGTGGTTTTGGGGTTCCTAAAATCACATTGGTTTGAACCACTCACCACTGTGGACTTAAAATATCTCACATGGAAAGTGGTAATGCTATTGGCCCTGGCTTCAGCCAGGCGCGTGTCAGAATTGGCGGCTTTATCCTATAAAAGCCCTTACCTAATTTTTCATACGGATAGGGCAGAATTGAGGACTCGTCCTCGGTTTCTCCCTAAGGTGGTTTCAGCGTTTCACCTGAATCAGCCTATTGTGGTACCTGCGGCTACTAGGGACTTGGAGGACTCCAAGTTGCTGGACGTAGTCAGGGCCCTGAAAATATACGTTTCCAGGACGGCTGGAGTCAGAAAATCTGACTCGCTGTTTATCCTGTATGCACCCAACAAGCTGGGTGCTCCTGCTTCTAAGCAGACTATTGCTCGTTGGATTTGTAGTACAATTCAGCTTGCACATTCTGTGGCAGGCTTGCCACAGCCAAAATCTGTAAAAGCCCATTCCACACGGAAAGTGGGCTCATCTTGGGCGGCCGCCCGAGGGGTCTCGGCTTTACAACTTTGCCGAGCAGCTACTTGGTCAGGGGCAAACACGTTTGCTAAATTCTACAAATTTGATACCCTGGCTGAGGAGGACCTGGAGTTCTCTCATTCGGTGCTGCAGAGTCATCCGCACTCTCCCGCCCGTTTGGGAGCTTTGGTATAATCCCCATGGTCCTTACGGAGTTCCCAGCATCCACTAGGACGTCAGAGAAAATAAGAATTTACTTACCGATAATTCTATTTCTCATAGTCCGTAGTGGATGCTGGGCGCCCATCCCAAGTGCGGATTGTCTGCAATACTTGTACATAGTTATTGTTAACTAAATCGGGTTATTGTTGTAGTGAGCCATCTTTTCTAGAGGCTCCTCTGTTTATCATACTGTAAACTGGGTTCAGATCACAAGTTATACGGTGTGATTGGTGTGGCTGGTATGAGTCTTACCCGGGATTCAAAATCCTTCCTTATTGTGTACGCTCGTCCGGGCACAGTATCCTAACTGAGGCTTGGAGGAGGGTCATAGGGGGAGGAGCCAGTGCACACCAGGTAGTACTAAAGCTTTCTATTTGTGCCCAGTCTCCTGCGGAGCCGCTATTCCCCATGGTCCTTACGGAGTTCCCAGCATCCACTACGGACTATGAGAAATAGAATTATCGGTAAGTAAATTCTTATATATATATATATATATAACATTCTACAGTTGGAGTCGTTTTATTCCAAAACAACCCCATCCTCTTCTCGTTTAGGCAGGTTATTGTACATTTTGGAATAAAACTTACACCTACAGTGCATCTGGAAAGTATTCACAGCACTTCACTTTTTCCACATTTTGTTATGTTACAGCCTTATTTCAAACTGGAATAAATTAAATTTTTCACAAAAAATTCTACACACACTACCCCATAATGACAACGTGAAAAACAAAGTGTTTGAGATTTTTGCTAAGTTATTAAAAATAGAACATTAAGAAATCACATGTACATAAGTATTCACAGCCTTTGCTCAATACTTTGTTGATGCACCTTTGGCGGCAATTACAGCCTCAAGTCTTTTTGAATACGATTCCACAAGCTTGGCACACCTTTTTTTTGGCAGCTTCGCCCATTCCCCTCGGCAGCACCTATCAAACTCCATTAGGTTGGATGGGAAGCGTCGGTGCACAGCCATTTACAGATCTCTCCAGAGATGTTCAATCGGATTCAAGTCTGGGCTCTGGCTGGGCCACTCAAGGACATTCACAGAGTTGTCCTGAAGCTACTCCTTTGATATCTTGCTGTGTACTTAGGGTCATTGTCCTGCTGAAAGATGAACCGTCGCCCACGACTGAGGTCAAGAGCGCTCTGGAGCAGGTTTTCAGCAAGGATGTCTCTGTACATCTGCAGTCATATTTCCCGCTTTCCTGACTAGTCTCCTAGTTCCTACCGCTGGAAAACATCCCCACAGCATGAGGCTGCCACCACCATGCTTCACTGTAGGCATGGTATTGGCCTGGTGATGAGTGGTGCCTGGTTTCTTCCAAACATGACGCCTGGCATTCACGCCAAAGAGTTCAGTCTTTGCCTCATCAGACCAGAGTTTTGTTTCTCATGGTCTGAGAGTACTTCAGGTGCATTTTGGGAAACTCCAGGTGGGCTGCCATGTGCTTTTTACTAAGGAGTGGCTTCCATCTGGCCACTCTACCATATAGGTCTGATTGGTGGATTGCTGCAGAGAAGGTTCTCCTCTTTCCACAGAGGAATGCTGTATCTCTGACAGTAACCATCGGGTTCTTGGTCACCTCCCTGACTAGGGCCCTTCTCCCCCAATCACTCAGTTTAGATGGTCGGCCAGCTCTAGGAAGAGTCCTGTTGGTTCCGAACTACTTCCATCTATGGATGATGGAGACCACTGTGCAATTTGGGACCTTCAAAGCAGCAGATATTTTTCTGTATCCTTCCCCAGATTTGTGCATTAAGACAATCCTGTCTCGGAGGCTACAGACAATCCCTTTGACTTCATGCTTGGTTTGTGCTCAGACATGCACTGTCAAGTGTGGGACCTTCTATAGACAGGTGTGTACCTTTTCAAATCATGTCCAATCAACTGAATTTACCACAGGTGGACTCCAATTAAACTGTAGGAACATCTCAAGGATGATCAGTGGAAACAGGATGCACCTGAGCTTAATTTTGAGCTTCATGGCAAAGGCTGTGAATACTTATGTACATGTGATTGTTTTTATGTTTTAATAAATTTGCAAAAATTACAAAAAACAAATTTTCATGTTATCATTATGGGGCATTGTGTGTAGAATTTTGAGGGAAAAAATGAATTCTAGTTTGGAATAAGGCTGCAACATAACAAAATGTGGAAAAAGTGAAGCTCTGTGAATACTTTCCGTGGGCACTGTACAGGATTAGAATTGATTCTTCATCGGAGTTGTGACTCCCTTTTTATGTAATTGATATATTAGAACCATGTCTGTACCAGTCATCACTTGGGTAAAACTGAATGCATAGGAGGACTGCACCTTGTACTCTGCTTGTTGGGTAAAAGGGGAAGCCTATGCCAGTATCTACTGTATATCACATATTTGTTTGGGAGGCAATCAATTTGCCAGCTGTCGGTATCCCGACGGTCACAATACCGACGCCGGAATTCCGACAGCCAACAATGCCGAAAGCCAGAATACCGGCTCACAGGGCCTATTCCCACTCGTGGGTGTCCATAGAGTGGGGAATAGATCATGTGGCGAGCACAGCAAGCCCGCAAGGAGACTGGTAGTGCTAGCCCCATTGCCGGCATTCTGGCGGGCAGGATGCCGCTGCCGTGATACTGACAGCCGACATTTTGTCCACCGGGAATATATATCTATTCTATTCGTTTACATCATCCTTGCATGTAGAGTAAAGCTGACTTTTAAAAAAAAAAGTAGAAGAGTAAATATGTAAAGTCTATGTAATTGTAACATTTAGCTATGGTTGACTCTAGCAAGGATTGTGGTTCATTTAAAATATATATGAGTATGGCTAGCTACAGTAGGTAAAATTACAGCCAGCCATAACATAGGTAAACAACTGCACCAAAGTCAAGAATATACAGTTCAAATAACACACGCTAAAGGTACATACACACGGAGAGATTTTAACTATGAGAGATTTTGACTGAGCGTTTTCCCTTAACCTGGCAGTAGGAGATTTTGACTAACTTTTACAGCGATTTTGACTAACTTTACCAGCAATTTTGGCTAACTCATTTAAGCAAGGGGATGTTTTTTCTTTTCCAGCGACCTAGTCGAAATTGACTTGCCTGCACAGTCTATTTTTAGCAGCGATAGCGACCTGGCGGGGACGCGCTTCGCTATCGCTGGCTGTGTACACACGGAGAGATATGCACTAACTTTCTGAGCGATTTTAACTATATAATCAAAATCGCTCAGCTATATCGCTCCGTGTGTATGGACCTTTAGTTACTTTGTTATTGGAAATAACACCTGACATTTAGAAATCTAGACTTTCTTGTTCTGTTTTACTAGACTAATGGGATAAGGTACCCTTAGGTGGCTTCCAACTGACAACATAATAGTTTTACTGAAGCCCTGTCTTATATCTTTAAATACATTCTGCGCAGCTAATATAGAAAACAATTGAGTATACGTCAATGCCATGTACACACTAGCCCTACGTGTTAATGTAAACTACATGCAAGGCTTGCATGATGGGGTTTCTGGTTTGTTTTACTACATTAATTTGGAGACCGTGTGATGGAGGAAGAGGAGACCCAGTCACTTCTTTTGTCTGGCATTTCTTCTGTCCAGCAAAGCAGTCACCATATGCTATGTTATCTTTTGCTGTGAAATGTGGATGGGCTACGTGACACATTCTCATCATTGAAGACAGATAGCTTGGCCTGTGCCTGTCATGCTGCCTGTAACCCCTGCTGCTGCTGGTCTGTGAGACTTGCTGATATATGAAAGTCTCCCTGCACGTTCTGTTACTGATCAGCAGCATTCCTCTGAATCAGATTGCACAACAGCACAACTTAAATGCTTACTGTGGAGTATGCTCTCATCAAGTGCACAAGGGGCGAAATTGTGCCAGATTTGTTTGGTTATATAACCTTACAGATGTTAACATAGTATTATGGTTGGTAACTTTGATGTTATAGTAAAATATCCTCCACTTGTTTTTGAATGTATAGGCCTATTATGCTTAAAATACTAGTTCATTCTTTTTCATATAGAGCATGCAAAATCAGTTACACAGCATATCTCCAATGCAACGTGTAGCATGTTTTTCCTGCATTATGCTATGTATGGTTCCCACCTTTTGTGCAGGTGGGGGGAGGGGGTGGACAACATTCCTATGGCTTATTTGTTTTACCATAGCAATTACATTGGCACCAGATGGCAACCCTAAGCAAAGTGTGTACTCTTGTGTTCCTCTTGATCCTGGGTGATGATGTGCTGTGACTAATAGCTCTCATTGCAGTGACAGAGTTGCTGCCTAAACAGATATAGGGGTGCAGTTCCGGGCGAATTGCGGCAATTTTTTGCCCGTTTTTTAATTCGACACAATTCGACCGCCGAATTCCGGCAGGTGGGTGCCGGAATTCGACATATTCAATAAAAAACGGATTCGACAGTCCCGCTGTCGAAAAACGGCCGATTTGACGGATTTTGATTAGATTTTTAAAAATGTAAAAAAATGGTAAAAAACCCGAAAAAAAATTGCGTGGGGTCCCCCCTTCTAAGCATAACCAGCCTTGGGCTTTTTGAGCCGGTCCTGGTTGCCAAAATACGGGGAAAAAAATGACAGGGGAACCCCCGTATTTTAACAACCAGCACCGGGCTCTGGTCCTGGTGCAAAAAATACGGGGGACAAAAAGCGTAGGGGTCCCCCGTATTTTTTGTACCAGCACCGGGCTCCACTAGCTGGACAGATAATGCCACAGCCGGGGGTCACTTTTATACAGCGCCCTGCGGCCGTGGCATTAAATATCCAACTAGTCACCCCTGGCCGGGGTACCCTGGAGGAGTGGGGACCCCTTCAATCAAGGGCCCCCCCCCCCCCAGCCACCCAAGGGCCAGGGGTGAAGCCAAGGGCTGCGGATGGGGGGCTGATAGCCTTGTGTAAAAATGAAAGAATATTATTTTTTGCAGAAGAACTACAAGTCCCAGCAAGCCTCCCCCGCAAGCCGGTACTTGGAGAACCACAAATACCAGCATGTGGGGAGGAAACGGGCCCGCTGGTACCTGTAGTTCTACTGCAAAAAAATACCCAAATAAAAACAGGACACAGACACCGTGAAAATACAACTTTATTTCACACATGCCGACACATACATACTTACCTATGTTGACACGCCGACTCTGGCCACGTCTCCGTCTGTCAACGTCCGGGGTACCTGAAAAGAAAATTATACTCGCCTAAATCCAGTGTCCTGTGATATTTGTAATCCACGTACTTGGCAAAACAAAAAAACGCATACCCGCTCCACACGGACTGAAAGGGGTCCCATGTTTACACATGGGACCCCTTTCCCCGAATGCAGAGACCCCCCGTGACTCCTGTCACAGAGAGTCTCTTCAGCCAATCAGGTAGCGCCACGTCGTGGCACTCTCCTGATTGGCTGTATGCGCGTCTGAGCTGTCAGACAGCGCATCGCACATCCCCCTCCATTATCTTCAATGGTGGGAACTTTGCGGTCAGCGGCTGACCGCGGGTAACCCCACCGCTGACCGCAAAGTTCCCCCCATTGAAACTAATGGAGGTGCTGTGCAATGCGCGTCTGCCAGCTCAGACGCGCATAGGGAATCAGGAGAGTGCCACGACGTGGCGCTACCTGATTACCTGAAGGGACTCTCTGTGACAGGAGTCACAGGGGGTCTCAGCATTCGGGGAAAGGGATCCCATGTATAAACATGGGACCCCTTTCAGTTCGTGTGGAGCGGGTATTCGTTTTTTTGTTTTGCCAAGTACGTGGATTACAATAAAAGAACCGGACACTGGATCAGGTGAGTATATCATTTTATTTTCAGGTACCCCGGACGTCGACAGACGGAGACGTGGCCAGAGTCGGCGTGTCAACATAGGTAAGTATGTATGTGTCGGCATTTATGTAATAAAGTTTTACTTTCAAGCTGTGTGTGTCCTGTTTTTAATTGGGTATTTTTTTTGCAGTAGAACTACGGGTACCAGCGGGTCCGTTTCCCCCCGGCATGCTGGTACTTGTGGTTCTCCAAGTACCAGCTTGCGGGGAGGCTTGCTGGGACTTGTAGTTCTTCTGCAAAAAAAAAACAATATTCTTTCTTTTTACACAAGGCTCTCAGCCCCCCATCCGCAGACCTTGGATGGGGGGGGACAGCCTCGGGCTTCACCCCTGGCCCTGGGGGGGGGCCTTGATTGAAGGGGTCCCCACTCCTCCAGGGTACCCCGGCCAGGGGTGACTAGTTGGATATTTAATGCCACGGCTGCAGGGCGCTGTATAAAAGTGACCCCCGGCTGTGGCATTATCTGTCCAGCTAGTGGAGCCCGGTGCTGGTACAAAAAATACGCTTTTTGTCCCCCGTATTTTTTGCACCAGGACAAGGCGCAGAGCCCGGTGCTGGTTGTAAAAATACGGGGGATCCCCTGTCATTTTTCCCCCCATATTTTGGCAACCAGGACCGGCTCAAAGAGCCCGAGGCTGGTTATGATTAGGAGGGGGGACCCCACGCATTTTTTTTCCTGAATTTTACCCCATTCCATAACAAAAAAAAAAAAAAAAAAAAAAAAAAAATATATATATATATATATATATATATATATATTTAAAAATATATAAATAATACTTGTGCCTCCTAAATAGACAAACCAAGTACCTAATCCCTTCTAATATAAATAGATATTACCAATAAAAAAAACACAAAAAAAACATGTTTTTAAAAAAATTTTGTAGATTCCGCCAGCAAAGTGTGGCGGATTGAAAATGACGAATTTACTGTCTAAAAGCACTGTTGTCGAATTTACAATCTTCAATTGAATATACTTTTGTCGAATTGCCGCATTTGTACCATTGCAGAAATGTCGAATTTGACAAATGTCGAATTTCAAAAAGTCGAATTTGGAAAGTCCGTTTTTTTGACGAAAAGTACTGAATTGCATTGTCGAATTTTTTTTGGGGGCGAAAATGTCCCGTTTTTCGACATTTTCGGAAATTCGACCGCAATTGCATATACCCCATAGCTTTCTATTTGCAGAGAGTGACTTGTAAAGTCGACATGTATAATGAACTAAATTTCCATTTCTGAGCATCTTAAGTAGTTTTAGAATGTAGTTGAACTGATATTATACAGTATGGCATCAGTTCACTTAGGGACCAGTCAGACGCATGTGCGGCACTTACAGTAGCTCCATGGCGGTATGTACAAAAATCTGCAAGTCTTGATTGTGGCTTGGTGAGATGAGGTGTTATTGCTGGCATTTCCACTACATTGCAATAGCATTTTGCCCGGTTTGTGGTTAATTGAATTGTCATCTATTTGTTATCAAAATGAACATATGGTGTGCGTTTATTTGAGACAAATTGTGTACGTGAAGAAGTGTAGAGTGTGCTTGGTTACAAGTCTGTCATGTCCGGCTTATATGTAAATGTTTGTTTGTTTTTTCCTACTAATGAAACCTTTTCAGTGTAGTAGTTGGTATGTCTTCAAAATACATCATAACACTTTCATGAGTAGTGCTGCATGTTACCTTCAGCAGTTGTGACGGTTATTACCCAGGTAATAGTGCTTTTTCTCTTACGTCCTAGAGGATGCTGGGGACTCCGTAAGGACCATGGGGTATAGACGGGCTCCGTAGGAGACATGAGCACCCTAAAGAACTTTTAGTATGGGTGTGCACTGGCTCCTCCCTCTATGCCCCTCCTCCAGACCTCAGTTAGATTCTGTGCCCAGAGGAGAATGGGTGCACTACAGTGGAGCCCTACTGAGTTTCTCTGATAAAAGAATTTTGTTAGGTTTTTTATTTTCAGGGAGCACTGCTGGCAACAGGCTCCCTGCATCGTGGGACTGAGGAGAGAGAAGCAGACCTACTTAGATGATAGGCTCTGCTTCTTAGGCTACCGGACACCATTGGCTCCAGAGGGATCGGAACGCAGGTCTCCCCCTGCCGTTCGTCTCAGAGCCGCGCCGCCGTCCTCCTCGCAGAGCCGGAAGGTAGAAGCCGGGTGAGTATAAGAAGAAAGAAGACTTCTAAGGCGGCAGAAGACTTCAGATCTTCACTGAGGTAAGCCGCTGCGTGCCATTGCTCCCACACGTTACACACACTGACAGGCACTGATGGGTGCAGGGCGCAGGGTGGGCGCCCTGGGCAGCAATATAAACTTCTGTTTTGGCATTTTTCACATATGGGCTGCGGAGTCAGTAGATATGTACATCCCCCGCCATTAATTGTAATTTTGAGCAGGACCGAAGCCCGCCACTAGAGGGGGCGGAGCTTGGTCTCACAGCACTAACCAGCGCTATTTTCTCCACAGTGATCTGAAGAGAAGCTGGCTCCCCGGACTCTCCCCTGCATATCGGTGACACAGTGCTGAAAGAGAGGGGGGGGGCACATAATTAGACGCAGTGAGTGTATTACACTGTTAATATATATAAAAGCGCTATATCTGGGAATCGTTTCCAGTGTCAATTGGTGCTGGGTGTGTGCTGGCATACTCTATCTCTAACTCTCCAAAGGGCCTTGTTGGGGAACTGTCCTCTTATAGATACAGGTTGAGTCTCCCTTATCCAAAATGCTTGGGACCAGAGGTATTTTGGATATGGTTTTTTTCCGTATTTCGGAATAATTGCATACCATAATGAGATATCATGGTGATGGGACCTAAATCTAAGCACAGAATGCATTTATGTTACATATACACCTTATACACACAGCCTGAAGGTCATTTTAGCCAATATTTTTTATAACTTTGTGCATTAAACAAAGTGTGTCTACATTCACAAAATTCATTTATGTTTCAAAATACACCTTATACACACAGCCTGAAGGTCATTTAATACAATTTATTTAATAACTTTGTGTATTAAACAAAGTTTGTGTACATTGAGCCATCAAAACACAAAGGTTTCACTATCTCACTCTCACTCAAAAAAGTCCGTATTTCGGAATATTCCGTATTTCGGAATATTTGGATATGGGATACTCAACCTGTATATCCCTGTGTATGTGTACAGGCGTCGGTACGCGTGTGTCGGCATGTCTGAAGCGGAAGGCTCATCCAAGGAGGAGGTGGAGCAGATGATTGTGGTGTCTCCGTCGGCAACGCCGACTCAGGATTGGTATGATATGTGGAATATTTTAAATGCTAATGTGACCTTATTACATAAGAGAATGGACAAAGCTGAGTCCAGGGAAACAGCAGGGAGTCAATCTGCAGATTTGACTGGGTCACAGGGCCCGTCAGGGTCTCAAAAGCGTCCCCTATCACAAATAGCAGACACTGATTCTGACTCCAGTGTCGACTATGATGAGGCAAGGTTACACGCTAAGGTGGCCAAAAGTATTCATTATATGATTATGGCAATAAAAGATGTTTTGCATATCACGGATGAACCCTCTGTCCCTGACACGAGGGTACACATGTTTAAGGGAAAGAAACCTGAGGTAACGTTTCTTCCATCTCATGAACTGAACGAATTATTTGAAAAAGCTTGGGAAACTCCAGACAAAAAACTGCAGATTCCCAAGAGGATTCTTATGGCGTATCCTTTCCCTGCAAAGGACAGGATACGTTGGGAATCCTCGCCCAGGGTGGACAAGGCGTTAACGCGTCTGTCCAAGAAGATGGCGCTACCGTCTCCAGACACCGCGGCCCTTAAGGATCCGGCGGATCATAGACAGGAAACTACCTTAAAGTCTATTTATGCACATACGGGTGTTTTACTCAGACCGGCAATAGCATCGGCATGGGTTTGTAGCGCTGTTGCTGCATGGACAGATACCTTGTTGGCTGACATGGATACCCTGGACAAGGATACCATTGTACTGACTTTAGGTCACATTAAAGACGCAGTCTTATATATGAGAGACGCTCAAAGAGACGTGGGGCTGCTTGGGTCCAGAGCCAACTCCGTGGCAGTTTCGGCAAGACGAGCTCTGTGGTCGGGTGATGCCAACTCAAAGAAGCATATGGAGGTTTTACCTTACAAGGGTGAAGTTTTGTTTGGGGATTGTCTCGCGGACCTGGTTTCCACAGCTACCGCGGGTAAATCTACATTTTTGTCGTTTGTTCCCCCACAGCAAAAGAAAACCCCACAATATCAGATGCAGTCCTTTCGGTCGCATAAGTCCAGAAGAGGTCGGGGCTCCTCTTTCATCGCTAGAGGTAAGGGTACAGGTAAGAGAACACCTGCTTCAGCTAGTTCCCAGGAGCAGAAGCCCTCCCCGGCTTCTGCTAAATCCACCGCATGACGCTAGGGCTCCACGGAGGGAGTCCGCACCGGTGGGGGCACGTCTTCGACCAGGTCTGGGTTCTATCAGACCTGGATCCTTGGGCGTTGGAAATTGTATCCCAAGGTTACAATCTGGAGTTCGAAGAGGTGCCCCCTCGCTGATTTTTCAAGTCGGCCTTGCCAACCTCTTCCCCGGAGAGGGAAGTGGTATTAGATACAATTCAAAAGCTGTGTCAACAGCAAGTGATTGTCAAGGTCCGCCTAGGCCAACAAGAAAAAGGGTACTATTCAACACTGTTTGTGGTCCCGAAACCGGATGGTTCGGTCAGACCCATTTTGAATCTAAAATCCCTGAACCTATACTTGACAAAGTTCAAATTCAAGATGGAATTACTCCGGGTTGTGATATCCAGTCTGGAAGCAGGGGATTTTATGGTGTCGCTGGACGTGAAGGATGCCTACCTTCATGTCCCCATATTTCCTCTTCATCAGGAATACCTACGTTTCGCGGTACAGGACTGTCATTACCAGTTTCAGACGTTGACGTTTGGGCTTTCCACGGCCCCGAGAATTTTCACCAAAGTAATGGCGGAAATGATGGTGCTCCTGCGCAAACAGGGAGTCACAATTATCCCGTACTTGGACGATCTCCTGATAAAGGCGAGATCAAGAGATTAATTGCTGAAAAGCGTGTCACTCTCCCTGAGAGTGTTACATCAACACGGTTGGATTCTCAATCTGCCAAAGTCACAGTTGATTCCAACGACTCGAATATTATTCCTAGGCATGATCCTAGATACGGAACAGAAGAAGGTTTTTCTACCAATAGAAAAAGCCCAGGACCTCCAGAACATGGTCAGGGACCTGCGGAAACCAAAAAAAGTGTCTGTTCATCAATGCACTCGAGTTCTGGGAAAAATGGTGGCAGCCTACGAGGCCATCCCCTTCGGCAGGTTCCATGCGAGGACGTTTCAGTGGGACCTTCTGGACAAATGGTCGGGGTCCCATCTACACCTACATCAAAAGATAAGCCTGTCCCCCAGGGCCAGGGTGTCTCTCCTGTGGTGGCTGCAGAGTGCTCACCTTCTAGAGGGTCGCAGGTTCGGCATTCAAGACTGGGTTCTGGTGACCACGGACGCGAGCCTCCGTGGATGGGGAGCAGTCACAAAAGGAAGACATTTTCAGGGACTATGGTCAAGCCAGGAGGCTTGTCTACACATCAATGTGCTGGAATTGAGGGCCATATACAATGGCCTACGACAAGCAGAGTATCTTCTTCGCGACCTACCGGTTCTGATTCAATTGGACAACGTAACAGCCGTGGCTCATGTAAACCGCCAAGGCGGGACAAGGAGCAGAGCGGCAATGGCGGAAGCCACCAGAATTCTGCACTGGGCGGAAAATCACGTAAGTGTTCTGTCAGCAGTCGGGAGTGGACAACTGGGAAGCAGACTTCCTCAGCAGACACGATCGCCATCCAGGAGAGTGGGGACTTCATCAAGAGGTCTTTGCAGAGATAGAAAGTCTTTGGGGACTTCCTCAAATAGACATGATGGTGTCACGCCTCAACAAAAAGCTTCGGAGGTATTGTGCCAGGTCAAGGGACCCTCAGTCAGTAGCGGTAGACGCCCTGGTGACACCATGGGTGTTTCAGTCGGTCTATGTGTTCCCTCCTATACCTCTCATCTCAAAAGTGTTGTCTTCCTCTTAGGGAAGACCTGCTGTAGCAGGGGCCTTGCATGTTCCAAGACTTACCGCGGTTGCGTTTGACGGCATGGCGGTTGAACACCGAATCCTAGCTGAGAGAGGTATTCCGGAGGAAGTTATTCCTACTCTGATAAAGGCTAGGAAGGAAGTAACGGCGAAACATTATCACCGTATCTGGAGGAAGTATGTATCTTGGTGTGAAACCAAACCTGCTCCTAAGGAAAATTTCCATCTGGGCCGGTTTCTCCACTTCCTACAGACAGGAGTGGATATGGGCCTGAAATTAGGCTCCATTAAGGTACAGATTTCGGCCCTATCTTTATTTTTTCAGAAGGAATTGGCTTCTCTCCCAGAAGTCCAAACTTTCGTAAAGGGAGTGCTGCACATCCAGCCTCCTTTTGTGCCTCCTGTGGCACCATGGGACCTTAACGTGGTGTTGCAGTTCCTTAAATCACACTGGTTTGAACCTCTTCAAACGGTGGAATTAAAATTTCTCACTTGGAAAGTGGTCATGTTGCTGGCCTTGGCCTTCTGCAAGGCGGGTGTCAGAGTTGGCGGCCTTGTCTCACAAGAGCCCCTACTTGATTTTTCATGTGGATAGAGCAGAGTTGCGGACTCGTCCTCAATTTTTGCCTAAGGTGGTTTCTTCTTTTCATATGAACCAACCCATTGTGGTGCCTTTGGCTACGGGGGACTTGGAGGACTCCAAGTCCCTGGATGTAGTCAGGGCCTTAAAAATTTACGTAGCCAGGACGGCTAGGGTTAGGAAAACAGAGGCTCTGTTTGTCCTGTATGCAGCCAACAAGGTTGGCGCGCCTGCTTCTAAGCAGACTATTGCTCGCTGGATCTGTAACACGATCCAGAAGGGTCATTCTACGGCTGGATTGCCGGTACCAAATTCAGTAAAGGCCCATTCTACTAGGAAAGGGGGTTCTTCTTGGGCGGCTGCCCGAGGCGTCTCGGCATTACAGTTGTGCCGAGCAGCTACTTGGTCGGGTTCAAACACTTTTGCAAAGTTCTACAAGTTTGATACCCTGGCTGAGGAGGACCTTGTGTTTGCTCAATCGGTGCTGCAGAGTCATCCGCACTCTCCCGCCCGGTTTGGAGCTTTAATATAAACCCTATGGTCCTTACGGAGTCCCCAGCTTCCTCTAGGACGTAAGAGAAAATAAGAAAAACATTTTCTCCTAGTCCGTAGAGGATGCTGGGCGCCCGTCCTAGTGCTGACTAAATCTGCAAGACTTGTATATAGTTGTTGCTTACATAAGGGTTATGTTACAGTTAAGATCGGTTGTTGACTGATACTGTTTTTTGTTCATACTGTTAACTGGTTGCGTATATTCCAGGTTATACGGTGTGTTTGGTGTGGGCTGGTATGAATCTTGCCCTTTGATTATCAAAATCTTTTCCTCATATTGTCCATCTCCTCTGGGCACAGTTTCTCTAACTGAGGTCTGGAGGAGGGGCATAGAGGGAGGAGCCAGTGCACACCCATGCTAAAAGTTCTTTAGGGTGCCCATGTCTCCTGCGGAGCCCATCTATACCCCATGGTCCTTACGGAGTCCCCAGCATCCTCTACGGACTAGGAGAAAAAGATTTACCGGTAGGTTTAAAATCTTATTTTTAGTGCTCAGATTGCTGTGGCATTTTGACACATCGCTCCACAAAACAGACAGTGCGAAATGTCAGATTGTCAACCGTGATAACCTGTAGTAATGTCATGCAGCTTTATATAATAACACACAGTGACTATATATATATATATATATATATATATATATATATATATATATATATATATATATATATTTGACTTATACCCCTTTCATACTGTCAATGCCGGATCCCACGCGGGAATTGGAGACGAGTCCTTCTTGGGTGGGATCCGACATTGGACGCTACTGCTGGCTTCCCCGACCCAGCACTATGCTGGGCTGGTTGCCATAGCGGCGGGGGGTGAAGGCGGTGCTGGGAGATGAGATTATCTCCGCGCCGCCTCACCCTGTTGTAGTAAACGAGTCCTGGGTTGCATCGACTCGGGAGCCTATTTACGCTGCCAATGACCCGGTATTCAACCCGGGAATAACACTGCTTTATTCCCAGGTTGAATTACCAGGTCAGACGACACGGAATTTTGACTATGGCGCTTTCACACCGCACGCTGACCCTTGTCGACCCGGCAATATGCTGGGTCGATACCGTGTTATTTGCGCGGTGTGAAAGGGTATATAGGGGAGATTTATCGAGAGAGAGGTCAAGTGGAAAGAAAGTAACAACCAAACTGTCATGTTACAGACTGCTAGAATAATGAATGTTATGTTGGGGACATACTAGACTAGATCATATATCGTTTGTAAGGCCAATGACCGATATATTGTCACAGCCATCTGCAAGTGTGTACACACAATAAGTCTGCAACAGTGTCTTTAAACGATATCGCAGTCATTTGCAATGTATAGTACAAATAGTGTTCACATCTTATTGTATACACAGACAACCCAACAACTGCTTGGTATGTTGGCTGCTGGAACCATTGAAAATAACACAAGATTCGGGCAGGCATATTAAAATGGGTTCGTTGAGCAGACATGTTGGTCCTGATTTAGATAATTGGTGGTGCAATTGCTGCTGCTTACATTGAAGCAGCAGTGATATATTAGTAGCAGGAGGTGTCTGATATAAGTAGACGCCTGCATGCATTAATGACCCCTGCTGCGTCCTAGGATGTACCATCTGATCACCTGTGACATCATAGAGGTTGCGCAAACAAGCTGCCTCAGTCCCTACAAAGAGGCCAGGATATCTCAGTTTTCTGATGGAGATCATGGCCTTGGGACTCCTCTAAAACACGCCTTTGATTTGGGAACTGGTGGGCGACGCGGACTCCTTTCCCCCCCACATATGGCAGCAGACTGTCAATTACCGACAGTGCGCAGCCATAGCGCATCTAACAACGCACAATGCACAGCGTTAGTCCAGCGCGCGCTCAAGGTTACAACCACATGTAAATCAGGCCCATTGTGCTGGCAGTAGATATGTCTGTATGCACTATTTTGGTGTGCATTGTTATCAAAATCACTACATTGGGCGGTCGTTACATAGTTTTTCCAGTGTATACCCCGCATTAGTAGCTGTTTGCTTGCAATGTGCAACTACTCCAGTTTATCTGTCTTCAAGATTTGCTAAACCCTCTCGCTTAATGTAGAATTCCTTTAATACAATATACTGTAGTATCAGAGGGTAACGTCTGTGTACTACATTACACATGTAAACATAGAATTTGAAGGCAAAAGAGGAACCTGCATATCTGCCTTGTTTACCCCTTTTCATGGCTTTTTTTTTCTTTCTTCTTTAGGCTGTTTCTAATATGTCTTCCAATAGCTATACTGATGTGCCTTGCTTATGTGCCACACATTCCAGAATTATTTTACTGCTTACATCTCTGCCATGCATAACACACTGGTCTGATGCAGAGTTGAATGGAAATTGGGCAAGTGTGCTCCCGCATTGTGTGCACGAAAGAAAATGTGTACACTCTCCCCCCCCCCCCACATATGTACAGAGGTGTATGGGAAGAGTCCAAAATACCGCCAGTCGGGTTTCTGGTGGACGCTATACCGACACCGGAATCCTGACATGCGGTGAAATGCCGCTGCCGGAATTACAGCGCCACAGGCTATTCTTCCTACAGAGGGAGAATATAACCTGTGGCAATCACAGTGAGCCACCTTGTCTGCATCGTGGTGAGCGCAGCAAGCCATCAAGGGGCTTACCAGCGCTCGCCCCGCTGCCAGCATTCTGGCGGACGGGATTCCACTATCGGGAGCATGACAGCCTCTATCCCGTCCCTCTGGTAAATCATACGTATCCCAGTTGTATGCATCTTGCTGTATGCTTAGTTTCTTGACAGTCCACATAATCCGTGTACACTATCTCTATATTAGATGTAAAATATTGTCTTGGAAAGCAGCAATCGTATGCTTGCATCAAACGCTCTGTGCCCACAGTTCCATCACTAAACCGTGCGAAAGAGCCCGGTTAAGCCGCCCCAGTCACATAACTGTAGATGCAATTGAAATGTGTACTACTGTGCATGTGCACAGTCCCAGAGCCTGAACAGTGCGAAAACACAAGATTCGCTACGTAAACTGGTGTACTTTTATCTTCATAGAGAGCAGTGCTTGCCAGACTCAGCCATCAAGCCACTCTCCAAGTTTTAAAACTATCCAGGCTTGTACACAGATGGTTTAATCAAAGCTTGGGTCGAGATAAAGTGGAGAGAGATAAAGGACCAACCAAAGTGCTCCTGACATTTTTTAATCAGTCTGTAAACTGACATAGGCTGATTGGTTAGTGTTTTTCTCTCTCCATACTTTGATAAACACTGCCCACAGTTTCCGTACCACTGGCATAGAGTAGTGTGTTGTTTTAATGCATATGCACATAGCAGACTGATAAGACACAGACACACATATGGCAAGGGATATAGGGGGTAATTCAGATCTGATCGCTGGGCTGCGTTTTTTGCTGTCCTGCGATCAGATAGCCGCCGTCTACAGGAGGAGTGTGTTTTCGCTGTGCAACTGTGCGTTCCTATGTGTAGCAGAGCTGCTTAAAATCAGTTTGTGTAGTCTCTGCGCAGCCCAGGACTTACTCCTCCAGTGCGATTGAATCCTGCTGATCGGGGCCGGAGCTGACGTCAGACA
Source organism: Pseudophryne corroboree (assembly GCF_028390025.1). NCBI lineage: Eukaryota > Metazoa > Chordata > Amphibia > Anura > Myobatrachidae > Pseudophryne > Pseudophryne corroboree. The sequence continues at coordinate 398,752,606 of NC_086444.1, read as the reverse complement.
CCCTCCCTCAAAACGCCTGAACACGCCTGCATTTTTCTGGACACTCCCAGTAAATGGTCAGTTGCCACCCACAAACGGTGTCTTCCCGTCAATCACCTTGGGGGAGATGTACTAAGCCTGAAAAGTGATAAATATCACTGTGATAAAGCACCAGCCAATCGGCTCCTAACTGCCATGTCACAGGCTGTGTTTGAAAAATGACAGTTAGGAGCCGATTGGCTGGTGCTTTATCACAGTGATATTTATCACTTTTCAAGCTTAGTACATCTGGCCCCTTGTGTTTGCCCGTGGGAATGGATCTTTTGCACCATCCCGTCGCTGACCGGCGATGCCCGTTGCAGCTGTCTGATCCGCCTGCGAATTGCGATGCATGCGCAGTATGGATCTGATCGCCCGCTGTGTGAAAACGCCCAGCAGCGATCAGATCTGAATTACCCCCATTGTTCAACCATCAAATGACACCTTGCTTTTTTGTGATTCACTCTTTGGTGTCTGTGTTCTTTATTGCTGTTAATGGCACAACAGTGTGAATGATTGAGTAGCGGCCTGTGGTGTATGTTATAAGCAGAGATGTGCCCCATCTGCATATTGTTGACTGTTTGCTGGAAATTAACTGGTCAGAAAGACCAGAAAGATGATTACTGTCTATCAACTTGGTGAAGTGTCTATGTCTCTGTAAAGCGCTGTGGAATATATGTGCGCTATATAAGTAACTGGTAATAAATAAATAATAATAATATGTTGAACAAGTGTCTAAAGTAAACCATTGTGAGTTTACTGCTTTTCTTTCTTCATAGAAGACTGTCTGTTTGCTGTCTTCATATGAAAATGTTCTAGATATAAGAATACTCTGCAACAGGCTTTACCCGTTTCCTATGGTTTCTGCTGCACATACAACACAGCTCATTTTAATTTCTTCCCCCCAGGTCACAGTGTTACACAGTTGTTTTCCGCAAAGCACTTTTGTACAGCTCTGGCAGGCATCCAGCCCATGTCATGTAGCTGCTGTGGTTTACACACACAGTGAAGCTAAATACTTTATTTTTCTTAGACCATTTCAGCACATTCTCACACAAATATTTAGACAGGTAGTTTGATTACTGTATTGTCCTCCATGTGAGATTAAGGCTCACACACATGTATTCAAATCCTGTTAAATGTACTTAAAATGTAAGAGAATGGGCCAGTACCCAGCACACACACACACACACACACACACACACACACACACACACACACACACACACACACACACACACACGCACACACGCAACAACTTGATCACCATTATTTGCTTTATGTCCACATAAACATTGCCTGCAGCATTCACAAGGGTTAATGCTTCGTCCTCAGTGTGCATTGTTTTTTCAACTTTCTTGTGTAATCAGATTTTACTCTTTTGTTTTGACAAATTTGGTTGGAGTGTTTTGTATCTTAGCCAAGTACTTTTTATTTAAACATTTTGTGGCTGTTTAAGAGTCGCATGCAGCCAGAGCTTTTTTTGCACTGCGCATGCAGCTAAATGTACACAACAATTGGCGATTCCAGTTTGTAGGCATCTCATCCACATCTCTACTGTATGTGTAGCTCAATGGGGGAGCAACTAAGCAGCAACTGGGCATTCCCACGCAGTCTTAAGTGTTCTTGGGGTGTGTCCTGAGCGTGTAGGTGTAAGTACGGGCTATGCAGACATCAGTCAATTTTCGGACAGATCTACAGTATTTCACCAGGTATATGGTTGATGCAGTTTAGATGGTGAATGCGATACTTGTGTCCAGCTCTGAATACGTACTAAAGGCCCATACACACGGTGAGATTCGGACTATGCTCGATTCTCACTATGCGACAGGGGCTAGGTCGGCACATAGTCAGTATCGCAAGCACATAATGAGTGTGCTTGCGATACTGACTATGTGCGATTTTGACTGTCAATTTTGACTATCTCTTCTATAGACACTGTGAAGGCAAGTCAATTTTGACTATCTATTCTTGCGATGCCGACCGCGCATCGGCATCGAATCGGGATCGCAAGGCACTAGTCAAAATCGTAAGAAAAAATCTCACCGTGTGTACACACCATAAGATACACATTTGTTTCTGAGCAATTTGGCCGTATTTGCAGCTGAATTGTGTGCAGCTGAGAATAGTGCCCTTTACTGCTGTAAATATGTCAGTTGCTAGTAAAAAAAAAAATGCTGCCATTCTGCTGATATTCTCATTCAACACTTCTCAATCAGTCGGAGCCATAGGTGTAATGTACAAGGCACCTAGGTGTTGAGTTGCTAATGTGTAGTGGTCTAGTGACAGTGGCTTGTAAGTAGCACAGAGATACATAAAAGTCAGGATTTTTTTTTAGTTGTTATGGATTATTAGAATTAATTTCCCTAAACCGCGCCTCATACCCGATTGTGCGACTGCTGCCGATTTTGCTACTGTATTTGTCATCGTTCCTGTGACAAACGTGCAAAAAACCTTCTACACTTATTTAATAGCATGGTACAGATAGCACATATGCGCTCTAGATCAAATTGTTTTTAGCTTGGACGCAGATTTCTGTAAAAAAAAAAAAGTATATGGTGTGAATAAAAGGTATGTTGTAATAAACCTCTGTTAATACTTGTAGGGGTATATTTATTTAAGTGCAGGTTTTTAGAAGTGGATATGATGGCCATAGCAACCAATCAGATTCTAGCTATTATCTTCTAGAAGGTGCTAGATAAAGTAGTAGAATCTGATTGGTATCTATGGGCAACATCTCCACTTCTACAAACCTGCACTTTAGTGAATATACCCCGAGTCTTTCACAGCTGTTGGTCACACATGTAGAAGTGTGCATTCCAATGTATTTTAAAATCTACAAATATAATGTACAGTATAAAAATCTAAAGTGCCCTTTTGTATTTGCTTTAAGGTTAGACTTCAAAAGTTTCTGGCCAGAGAGGTCCTCGCTGAGTGTTAATATTGATTTCTCTTTCACAGTAAACAAACAGTTTATTTTAAGTAGAACATCAAACATCTTCTCTCTAGTTCTTTGCTCCATATTATAGGATTTACTGTATCTTTCCTCATCTTTGTAGAGGTTGTAAAGCCCAACCAGCAGCTATTAAGTCATGTTATTACTTAGTATACCTCACCTGTAAGTATCTGTAAAGCATACATTAGCATGGTTTCTCTTGTGGGTAGATGGACCTTTAGAGCTGGAAGTATGAGCAGATATGGACTCATCTGTGGATATCAACATACTGTGCATACACCAACGAAAGAAATTGGCAACTGCACAGGACCAACCATATGTTCACAGACAGAACTTTACTGCGAACGGATTGAATGGACCACACTATGAGAAATAGGTGCTGTTAGGTGATGACTCGGTGGAGACCTTGAGTGTGCATGGAACTGTTCTGTATCATGGGCGTGGCATGGAAGTGTCCTTCCTCATGCAGTTGTACAGACTTTCACTATACACGTGCGGGTTCAGAAAAGAGCCGCAAGCCGCATGTCTTGTTGGGACATGTGTTCAGATGACCCTTTCTTTGTAAAAAGGTGTGTACCTTGTAATACTGTTGCATAACCTCACCACATAGGAGCCAACTTTTAAATTATTTGAGAGTGCTTTGGTAACTTTTACTCGATAAGACTTCAAAAAGCTATGCATGGAAATGGTCAGTGGTAGCACAAATATTTATGTGCTGGACCACCCACAGTGCTATCTCCTATACATCACCACATGCTGAACTGCTGTAACTACATAGTAGCAAGGTACCAGATAGGATGTAATGCTTCCTGAACTGTAGACCTATAGTTATTTAAAGTCACAAAAAAGTTCTGTGATAATATGAAACTTAAATGTTGTCACACACTCTGGTGATGCTAATATCTTTGTAATACATGAGTGATATTAATATTAATATGATGATATGGTTAATATGATGATATTAATACATACCACTGTATGACTAATGCCATTGTTTTTTATTAATGCTAACATTGTATTATTTTGTAAATACGATGGGGATAATTCAATTGTTTCGCGTGCCCGCAGCTCCTGTCTATAGTGAACCAGAGCTATACAGTTTTGTTTTTTGCTGTTCATTACTTATCACGGATTTCTGCTTGCAGCCTCCTGAAGTGCCAGCACAAACTAGCATAAAGTAGAGCTTTTGGACTCCTTACCACATTGAGCCCAGTTTGAGTGCCTTCACAAGGGAGAAGTTGCTTTTCGCAGCTTTTCCCTTGAATTTTGGGTATGACATCCGCAATAGTGATGACCACCTAAAAACAATGAAATATCTCTCAATCACTTTAGATTTGAGCTGCGTCCACCTGAAACAGTTGAATACCCCCTATATATTCTACGTCAAGGATAAATACTGTATTCACAAACAAAACTGATTAAGAAATGTGATTGGAAAGTATGAGGATGTGGAGTAAAAGAGGAAGTTTAGCTTGCTTGCCCAATCACATTTGAATAAATGCAGATACAGTAACTGTAGTTCTCTGTGCACAAGAAAAAACATTCCTGTGTATGTGGGTTACTGACTATATAAAAGGAAGTAGACTGAAAAGAGAACCTACATTTAAGTTCTGTTTAAATTAGATGTGTTTTTGATTTAAACTTGCGGACCTGTTGCCTACAAACAGTTGCTGCAGCTATTGTGCAGCCTTTCAATTGAGAATAATCAGTACTGCATAAATAGGGGTGGTATTCATGTGACCGCCGGTCAGCTGACCGACAGTCACATGACCTCCTCCACCAGCCCGACGGGTCACTGTCCCGATGGTCGGCATGACGACCAACAGGGACTATTTCCACTCGTGGGTGTCCACGACACCCATAGAGTGGGAATAGAACCCGTGGCGACCGCAGGTCGCCACCGAGCCCGCAGCGTGGCGAGCGCAGCGAGCCCGCAAGGGGCTTGCTGCACTCGCCCCTCCCCGCCGGGATCCCGGCGTCGGTATGCTGCCGGGATCCCGGCGTCAGTAAGCTGACCGGCGGTCAGGAGACCGCCGGTCAGCCGTACTACACCCCATAAATAGAATTAGTTTCTAATATTAGCTTGTTACTCAGTGATGTCATTAGTCCCTAAAAATTGTATTTCCTGCATAAAATGATGAGCTAAACTGTTCCACGAAACTCTCTCATATGAAGATTTTAGCTTTTAAGTGTTCTCAGTCCAACAACATCACACAGCAGAATGAATTTACCATTGTTAATATTAGCTGTATCCAGTGGCGGCTCCTATATTGGTGGAGGAAGAGGGCTGCCGCTGGCGATGCTGCTGGGTCTCCACTGCCGCCTGGGTCCCGGCACCTGTATTATGTACAGTTCACAGACGCCGGGTCCCACAGCACATGCGCAATACCACGGCTTCTATGGACTGCTTCAGCTGCAGTACTGCCTGTAGTGTCTGTGACTGGCAGGTAGGACTTCCATTAGTAAGTTACTTCCAGTCACAGTGAAGCCAGTGCAGTCTCACAGACTGCATCTGGCTTCACTGACAGTGAGCTGGGTGGTGGATTTACACTAGACAAAAGATAGAAACCCAGTGCAATTCCTTAGGTGCTAGAACATTATTTGTACCAACTTTCACATAGCCAATACATTCCTCAGGATTTAGAGAGATCCATTCAGTTTCTCATAGAGTTGTAGTCTTCAATTCTGTATTTAAAGGTTATCCTGAGTCCTCCTTATAATCTCTGTAAAAACAAACAAACAATGAGTAGTATGTTCTGTCAAATGTAAAATGGATAAGGACAATATTCTTTAAATGTACTAATGTCCCGTAGGGGGGTCATACTTACTCCACTCACACTGATTTAAGCGATTATATGCACATCAAGGTATCTTTTAGAAGTGATGTCACACATTCTCCAAGAGAAGCATAGTCAGGTGACGTCTTCCTCTTAACCCTGGTACCAACATTCACTGAATAAATCACTTATGCACAGCGTATCCTAAACTCACAGCATATGGATTGGTGGAAAATTACATCAAGGGATCATTAAAAAGTGCTTCATCAATGTATAGCGTACCCCGACTCACAGTTAATCATGCGGCGTCACTCCTATCAAGGTATCTTTATGTGGGTTTATTTTAGCATTATTTCTTTTAGCATTTAAGGAACTTCAATTCAGGGTTTACCATAAAAAATTACAGATTTATTGTGTCACACATGAATCCAATATGACCACATATGTACATGCCATAAAAAATACAATAACAAAAAGGGGGGTACAGCTGTAAACGATTTCCAAAAGGTAGTCTTAAAAAAGTTATAAAAAAAGTCCAATAGGTAAAAAAGTGGAAGATAAAGCTACTCACACTCCCGGTATTATCAACGCATTTCTGTCTGTTGACCTTTATCAAGATGGTGGCGGATTTGACCTGGGGGTCTGCAGCCCATAGATAAAAACTGCCACTTGCTGGATCCATTCGGGATGTGCTCAGAATACAGACAGTGGGATCCCGGTGGTCAGAATACAGACTGATCTCGGAGGTAAGTACTGGGGTTAGGGTGTGGAATGGGGTTAGGCTGTGGGGGAGGGGTGGGTAAGGGATAAAGGTACTGTAGGGTAAAAATACTGCGATCCATTGGAATCCGGGACCACAGGGATCTTGTTGTCTGTATTCTGACTGTCGGGATCCCGATTTCCGTGATTTTTTTTTTTTTTTACTCAACCCCCATCAATTTTGTGACATTTATATTTACACATATGGGGTGGAATTTCTTGCATCAGGCTAAACAAAGTGTAGATCGCAGTCCCCATTATTATCAATGAGTACTGCAACCTGTCTCAATTTAACAAGCTTGAACCCATTAGCTAACTTTTTAATGGCCAAATTCAGACCTGATCGCAGCAGCAAATTTGTTAGCTAATGGGCGAAAAAACCTGTGCACTGCAGGTGTGGCAGATATAACATGTGCAGATAGAGTTAGATTTGGGTGGGTTATTTTGTTTCTGTGCAGGGTAAATACTGGCTGCTTTATTTTTACATTACAATTTAGATTTCAGTTTGAACACATCCCACCCAAATTTAACTCTCTCTGCACATGTTATATCTGCACTGCACATGGTTTTGCCCATTAGTTAACAAATTTGCTGCTGCGATCAGGTCTGAATTAGGACCTAAGATGGTATTGGCTAATGTAAGCCTGTGGAGAGATTATTACAAGTGAGGGACCAGAAGAACTCTCACAGACAGTCTTCTGCTCCTCCTTGCCCAGTTATCACAAAGGGATACTTTGACAAAGCCCTTGCACGCATGTGTCAGACAGTAAAGTGATCTAAATAGCGGTCACTTTATTACCAACCTGTTCTATTGGAATGGCTACTATCAGCTGTTGTACAGGTAACTTTTTGTTGGGGCAAACATTTTTTTTTCTACTCATTGTCACAATTAGACTTTGCGGGAACCATTTTACACCAATTATAAAAGGCCTATTTGACCATTGGGCCTTATTCAGGTTTGTTAGCAAACCAAAAAAGTTAGCAATTGGGCAAATCCATGTTGCACTGCAGGTGGGGCAGATGTAACATGTGCAGAGAGAGTTAGATTTGGGTGGGATGTGTTAAAACTGAAATCTAAATTGCAGTATAAAAATTAAGCAGCCAGTATTTACCCTGCACAGAAACAATATAACCCACCCAAATGTAAATCTCTCTGCACATGTTACATCTGCCCCACCTGCAGTGCAGCATGGTTTTGATCAATTGCTAAAGTTTTTGGTTTGCTAACAAACCTGAATAACCCCCTTAGTGCCTGTTCAGCAGTGCTGTGCCCGCATGCAGCATTGCATGTTGTGGATAACAGCAAAGGCATGACTGAATGCTTGTGTGGACATCTTTCTGGTGCAATCATGAGGTCACTTATGCTAGCCATACATCAGACCAACTTTTCTCCAACACTCCAAACTTCCAACCATCCAACTTGTCTGTTCAACTAAAACAGTGCTCCACACATCTAACCAACTTTTCATCAGTGCTCCACACATCTAACCAACTTTTCATCAGTGCTCCACACATCTAACCAACTTTTCATCAGCCCAACCAACCTGCCAACTTCTGTCCAACTTGCGATGTCACCAAAGTAGGCGGACAGTACCTGCCTACAGTAGAGGTAGAGCCCCTTACACACATGACGCCAAGTAGAGCACGCATTTACGTCAAGTAGAGCCCCTTACACACACTACACCAAGTGGAGCCCCTTACACGCATTATACCAAGTAGAGCACCTTACAGGCATTACGCCAAGTAGAGCCCCTAACACTCACTACACCAAGTAGAGCCTCTTTCACGCATTTTGCCAAGTAGAGGTTGGAGGTCTTTTAGTTATTTCAATAAAAATTTCAATAAAAACGTTGACAATCAGGTGGACCCACTGCTACAGGTCAATTTTGCATGTTCCATTCCCTTCTGTCATTTTTGCTACAAGGGATACTGGGCTGACGGGAGCCCCGGCACCAATGAACTGGCAGTGGGGGCTCAATGCCAGCTGACAGGGGCAGCCCAGCAGCAGTGATGGATTGCTGCGGCTGCCCCATGTCCTCCGCAAGGAGAGTGCGGGCAGATGACACTGAAAATGCTCCTCTGGGTGGTGCTCGCGTGGGAGTGAGGGGGTGCCAAGTGTTCACGAGTGATGTGCAATAGCTAGTGGGGCTGCAGGTGGTGGGGGGTGCTGCTCCCAGGCTTGGACTTCAGCGTGGGTCAGCACAAAGGCCAGCAAGAACAGCAGCATCCAGGGGCCTGCACCTAGACATCCCGGCGTTACTACCTGACGTCTCAGGGAGAGCAGCCTCAGCAGACCGGGGGAGCAGAGCTGGCCTCCCCTTTCTTTATTTTCCAGTATACCACACAGCAGCACAGCATCATGTATGCGGCAGGGGGGCATCCAGGTACCCCCCCATATAGCAGCATACTACCTTCGGCTGTTGTATCCAAACTCAGACTGCTCCAGATACTGACACACAGGTACCTCTCACCTGCCATTACAGGCACCATCTGCTGCCCGACACCTCCCGGCTCCCGCTTCACCGATGCCACCAGGGTGATGGGGAGATGGGGAAGAGCCGCGGGCAGATGAGGGAGAGCAGCGCTACAGCAGCTGTAGCGCTGCTCCTCTCCCCCGTCTGCCCGCGGCTCTCCCCATCTCAGCTCCCGCATCTCAATTCGACTATTTTTAAAGTCGAATTGAGAATGCATTGAATAGCCCTGGTCGAATCCATTTCGACAAATGAATGTCGGAATGGATCCGACTTCAATTGAATATATCCCATAGTGAACATAGTATACAAAACGAGCACAATGAGCTTAATGTAGGTTTAGTGCAGCCATTTTGATGGCTGCACGAAAAAGTGCTGGGCGAGGCAGCCATATGGGGCGCACTGCGTAGGTTACACTAGCAGTAAAACATCCAGGTAGAGGAAAAATAAATAAGTTGAAAAATAGAGACACTGAATACAAAGTCATACCATAGCAATATTAAAATAATGGTGACAGCACTATGAAAACAGTGAAGTTAATAACAACTTAAATATAATGGAGTAAACTGCAATAAACGGCACCTAGCATCTCTAGTGACCGGCTCACAGCATGAGACTGCTCCCGAACCCAGTCTCTGTAGTAAATGGTAACAATAGAAAAATAATAAAGGTGGCATAAGAAAAAAAACAAGTAATGCCACTTAATATGAGTTGGTCAAAATTCAAATCCAGTTCAAACTCCGGTTTTTACTCCATGCTTCAGATGCCATACTTAAGATGCAGCCTTTAATATAGCAGGCAAGCCTGGTGTGCAGGTTTTCAAATGTGTATAATGTGTATATGAAAGAAGTGAATTTCCTGTAGACTTGGGTTCCATCCCCAAGATATCTCATTATATATGCAAATATTCCAAATTCTGAGCTCCAAAACACTTCTGGTCCCAAACATTTTGGATAAGGGATACCTGTAGTTTGAAAATACAGGCAAATATTTGGGCCCATTGTTGTCACTGGCAGCATACCCAATTGCTTTTTTACTTGAATTCAGGTGTATTGTGTTACAGCATAGTTTTATTTTTAAAGCATCTTCCTCCATTTAATCCTTTTAATGTAGGTGATATGTAGTGACTTCCAATAAGTTAACAACACCCAAAAACATCATTTGCGTTTGACATGCATTTTTAAAACGCAAATTAAATACCTGTGGATATAAGTCTTTATATATGGTGTTATGTACTATTGAATCAAAATCTGTTAATTCATGTTAAATCTTGCCTATTTTACAAAAAGTAGTTTTGTGTCGTGCAAGAATGCCCCTCTCGTAATATATGTGCAAGGCCCAGCCCAGAGGGTTCTATGTTTGTTATTTGAAATATGCTGTTTGTTTTTCAGTCTTCTTATTACAGGCTTTGTGGGTGAAAAAAGGTAGAGCTTTAAAACTTTTTTGTGTTCATTTTCTTTTCTTTTTTTTTTTTTTGTGCATCTCACCTAAGTCACAAATATCCAACAACGCATTTTAGGTTTGTATTTGTCAGCCCAGTCTTATATCTTATGTCTACACTTGAAATTAATTGGGCAGTTGGGATGAAAATTCTCTGTCTAGTGTTAAACTATGCAAGAGCACTTGTGGCTTACACCTCTGAATAGACCAAGTTTTATAATTGATAAACATCGATTTTGGCAGGGATTTCTGTTCTACTGAAGCAAATTCAGTGTTGTGCTTTATTTATCTTAAGGCTATATATTATAATAAATACATATATATATATATATATATATATATATATATTAATTCATTAACTAGGACTAAACAACAAAATGTATGCAAATATACCTAATAACATAATATTTCCCATGGTTACTATAATATAGTCCTGGAAAATTGGCCTGAAATCTGTATCTGCTGTACTCTTGGGCATACGCTTGTATGTGTGTATAGGGTTTATATATATATATGTGTGTGTGTATATGTATATATATATATATATATATATATATATATATATATATAATTAAACATCTTGGATAGTTATAGAATAGGATTATGTTTGTTTTATTCAGTCTACAAACCAGAATTTTTATTTTTGGAGTTTTAGGTTATCTCTCATTTTGCTAATAAATCTCATGTGAACTGTATTTATAATATCAGTTATTATTGGGTCCTTGCCAGCATACATCCAATAGGCCTACTGATCTGAAAGAGATTCCTTGTGATGTCAAGCTACGTACAAAACAGCATTATGGGGGTCATTCCGAGTTGATCGTAACTGTGCTAGATTTAGCACAGCTACGATCATCACAGGGCTAGTCCGCCCCACATGTCAGTCCGCCCCCCCCCCCCCCACAAATACAAAAGCATCGCACAGAGGCGATGCCTTTGTATTTGAGGAGTAACTCCCGGCCAGCGCAGCTCCTGCGGCTGGCCGGGAGGGAATTGTCGCTGCCGCTGGCCGCAGCGGCTGTGTGAGACGTCACGCAGCCGTCGCGGCCCGCCCCCCCAACGGTCCAGCCTCGCCTGCGTTGGCCGGACCGCTCCCCCTAAACGGCGGCTTAACGCCGCCGCTCAGCCCCCTCCCGCCCAGCGACCGCCTCTGTCTCAGAGACAATCGCTAGGCAACGAAAGCTGCCATGCGCCGATGCACTGTGGCGCCGGCGCATGCGCAGTTCCGACCCAATCGCTGCGCTGCGACAAACTGCAGCGAGCGATCGGGTCGGAATGACCCCCTATGTTTTGAAGTTGTGCAGACCAGATTGCATGACAAAGACTTGAATGGAATTGTCCTTCCTTTGTCATGGTCAATTATGGTCAGAAGACTGAGTATCGCACAGCAGCAGAATCTCGCAGATTTCTTATGTCAATTTCTAGTTTCTCTGACGTCCTAGTGGATGCTGGGGACTCCGTCAGGACCATGGGGATTAGCGGCTCCGCAGGAGACAGGGCACAAAAATAAAGCTTTAGGATCAGGTGGTGTGCACTGGCTCCTCCCCCTATGACCCTCCTCCAAGCCTCAGTTAGGTTTTTGTGCCCGTCCGAGCAGGGTGCAATCTAGGTGGCTCTCCTAAAGAGCTGCTTAGAAAAAGTTTTTAGGTTTTTTATTTTACAGTGAGTCCTGCTGGCAACAGGCTCACTGCAACGAGGGACTTAGGGGAGAAGAAGTGAACTCACCTGCGTGCAGGATGGATTGGCTTCTTAGGCTACTGGACACCATTAGCTCCAGAGGGATCGAACACAGGCCCAGCCATGGAGTCCGGTCCCGGAGCCGCGCCGCCGACCCCCTTGCAGATGCCGAAAAGTGAAGAGGTCCAGAAACCGGCGGCAGAAGACTTTTCAGTCTTCATGAGGTAGCGCACAGCACTGCAGCTGTGCGCCATTGTTGTCACACACTTCACACCAGCGGTCACGGAGGGTGCAAGGCGCTGCAGGGGGCGCCCTGGGCAGCAATGAGAATACCTTGTTCTGGCTAAAAAATACATCACATATAGCCCCTGGGGCTATATGGATGTATTTAACCCCTGCCAGGTCTCAGAAAAACGGGAGAAGAAGCCCGCCGAAAAGGGGGCGGAGCCTATTCTCCTCAGCACACAGCGCCATTTTCCCTCACAGAAATGCTGGTGGGAAGGCTCCCAGGCTCTCCCCTGCACTGCACTACAGAAACAGGGTTAAAACAGAGAGGGGGGGCACTTATTTGGCGATATGATTACATATATTAAGATGCTATAAGGGAAAAACACTTATATAAAGGTTGTCCCTGTATAATTATAGCGTTTTGGTGTGTGCTGGCAAACTCTCCCTCTGTCTCTCCAAAGGGCTAGTGGTGTCCTGTCCTCTTATCAGAGCATTCCCTGTGTGTGTGCTGTGTGTCGGTACGTGTGTGTCGACATGTATGAGGACGATGTTGGTGAGGAGGCGGAGCAATTGCCTGTAATGGTGATGTCACTCTCTAGGGAGTCGACACCGGAATGGATGGCTTATTTAAGGAATTTACGTGATAATGTCAACACGCTGCAAGGTCGGTTGACGACATGAGACGGCCGGCAAACCAATTAGTACCTGTCCAGGCGTCTCAAACACCGTCAGGGGCGTTAAAACGTCCTTTTACCTCAGTCGGTCGACACAGACACGGACACTGACTCCAGTGTCGACGGTGAAGAAACAAACGTATTTTCCTTTAGGGCCACACGTTACTTGTTAAGGGCAATGAAGCAGGGGCGGAAGTCCGGGAGGCAGCGGAGTCGGCTGCCGCCGGGCTCCTGACCCGCAGAGGGCGCCTCGCAGTGGCGCCTCTGACATTACACAGATTGACATGCGGACGAGCGCCCGCATGTCAATCTGATGTCTCCCTCCCTGCTGTGTTGGAGGGACATGGAGCGCATCGCGCGTCTCCTGTGTCCCTCCCTGGCTCTCTCCCGGCCGGTCTAAGGAAGTGCCATTCGTGAGCTCTGATTGGCTCACGAACCGGCACTTCCTGTATTAGACCGGCCGGGGGAGAGAGCCAGGGAGGGACACAGGAGACGCGCGATGCGCTCCATGTCCCTCCAACACAAGGGGGGAGCAGGCACTGGGGGCATATACCTGGTACTGGGGGGCATATACCTGGCACTGGGGGGGGGAGGAGACCTGGCACTGGGGGGCATATACATGGCACTGGGGGGCATATACCTGGCACTGGGGGGGAAGACCTGGCACTGGGGGGCATATACCTGGCACTGTGGGGTATATACCTGGCACTGTGGGGTATATACCTGGCACTGTGGGGCATATACCTGGCACTGGGGGGGGAAGACCTGGCACTGGGGGGCATATACCTGGCATTGGGGGGCATATACCTGGCACTGGGGGGCATATACCTGGCACTGGGGGGGGGAGACCTGGCACTGGGGGGCATATACATGGCACTGTGGGGGAAGACCTGGCACTGGGGGGCATATACCTGGCACTGGGGGGGAAGACCTGGCACTGTGGGGCATATACCTGGCACTGTGGGGCATATACCTGGCACTGGGGGGCATATACCTGGCACTGGGGGGGAAGACCTGGCACTGGGACGGGGGGCATATGTGGCACTGGGGAGGGGGGTATATTTGGCACTGGGGGCATATACCTGGCACTGTGGGGGAAGACCTGGCACTGGGGGGCATATACCTGGCACTGGGGGGGGAGACCTGGCACTGGGGCGGGGGGCATATGTGGCACTGGGGAGGGGGGTATATTTGGCACTGGGGGCATATACCTGGCACAGTGGGGGAAGATCTGGCACTGGGGGCATATGGGGGAAGATCTGGCACTGGGGGCATATACCTGGCACTGGGCGCATATACCTGGCCCTGTGGGGGAATATCTGGCACTGGGGGCATATACCTGGCCCTGTGGGGGAATATCTGGCACTGGGGGCATATACCTGGCACTGGGCGCATATACCTGGCCCTGTGGGGGAATATCTGGCACTGGGGGCATATACCCGGCACTGTGGGGGGAATATCTGGCACTGGGGGCATACACCTGGCACTGTGGGGGAATATCTGGCACTGGGGGCATATACCTGGCCCTGTGGGGGAATATCTGGCATTGGGGGCATATGCCTGGCACTGTGGAGAAATATCTGGCACTGGGGGCATATAGCTGGCACTGAGGGGGCATAGGTGGCACTGTGGTGGAATATTTGGCACTGTGGGGGAGCAGGCACTGAGGGGGCATATGTGGCACTGGGGGGGTATATTTGGCACTGGGGGCATGTACCTGGCACTGGAGGCATATACCTGACACTGTGGGGGAATATCTGGCACTGGGTGCATATACCTGGCACTGTGGGGGAATATCTGGCACTGAGGGCATATGTGGCACTGGGAGCACGGCCCTAGCAACACGCACTACCCCCTAGCAATGAGCATGACACCCAGTGCATGAACCCCCTGGCAACGAGCATGACACCCTGAGCATGAAACCCCTGGCACCGTGCATGGAACCGCTGGCAACGAGCATGACACCCAGTGCATGAAACCCCTGGCAACGAGCATGACACCCTGAGCATGAAAACCCCTGGCACCGTGCATGGAACCAAGAGCATGAAACCGCTGGCAACGAACATGACACCCAGTGCATGAAACCCCTGGCAACGAGCATGACAACCTGAGCATGAAAACACCTGGCACCGTGCATGGAACCAAGAGCATGAAACCCCTGGCAACGAGCAGGTAATTTAAAAGTAATTAGAAGCCTTACTGTAGAACTTAATGTATAATGGGCATTACGGTGTGTGGCATAATGTATCACGGACATTGCGGTGTGTGTCATAATGTGTCGGGCATTACGGTGTATGGTATACTATATCGCGGGCATTGTGATATGTGGTATAATGTCTCAGGCTCATTGTGGTGTGTGTTATACTGTGTCAAAGACATTGTATGTGCTATAATGTATCAAGGGCATTGCAGTGTGTAGCATAATGTATAACGGGCATTGTGATTCCTGTCATAATGTGTCACAGGCATTACGGTGTGTGGTATAATGTATCAGGGGCATTGCAGTGTGTAGCATAATGTATAACGGGCATTACGATTCCTGTCATAATGTGTCGGGGGCATTACGGTGTGTGGCATAATGTGTCGGGGGCATTATGGTGTGTTCATATTGTGTCATGTGCATTATTGTGTGTGGCATAATGTCTAAGGGCCACTGCAGTATGTGGCATAATGTATACTGGGCATTACTATAAGGAGGAAAAATTACAAATAATGTAAGGGGCATGAATCAGGATTATTTTTCTTTCCCGTCTGGGCGTGCAGGTTGGAAAACTGGGGTATAACGCAGTCTTTTCCTGCAATGTCACGCCCCTTTATGGTAAGCCACGCCCATCCCAACTAAGCCACACACTCTATACTGCCAATTATGGAGGGGGGGGGGGGAATAATTTTTTGGCTTGGGGAGAAAAATTTCTAGTTACGTCACTGAACTGACACATTCCTGTAAGCCGCCACTACAGCGCAAACCCCAGGAGAGTACGCTGGTGCGCGCCTGCTGTGGGAGGTAGGAGAGGAGCTGCTGCTACCGTTGCCCCGCTGCTGTGGGGAAGGGGGGGACGGGATGGATGGACACACGTGCGAGGCGGTGTTTAAGAGCTGGTACCACGCTTGCCTTGGATTACACTTCTTATTGCGCTCTGCCTCTGGTAATTGGGGAGGAGAGAAGAGCCTTCTTTCACTACACAAGGTATCCATCTATGCTCCCTTTCTCCCTGCATAAGTGCACTGCCAGTATACTGTATGTATGTTTGTATATATAGATTGAGGTAGGGGTCTGGCACAGCCACATAATAGACTAATACATTGGGTGCCCTCACAGCAAAGTAGTTTAGCAAAATAGAGGTGGTGCGGCACTCCAATGATTTGCACACTGACACCAATTGAAGTAGTGCAACGTTTCAATGCCCGTTTAATGAATCTGCATTTTTGTCATATATACAATGACCCCCATTCTGCCTCATCCCGTCCTCCAGACCTCTGTTACTCCATCGGCCCCCCCCCCCCCCCCATTTGCCAAGTCCTTCTGCCCGCCCGCGACCATCCCTCCCCATCTTCCTCCCATAATTAATTGTCCTCCCGCAGGGAATACATATGTTTTACCGACAGACGGGATGCCGTCTGTCAGCATCCTGACAGCAGCATCCCGTCCGTCAGAATTCTGGCAGGGGGCGTGCGCAATGAAGGCCCTTGCTTGTTGCGCTCGCAACGCAGTGGTCTCGGTGGTTCCCATCCCACTCTATTGGTGTTGTGGACACCCACGAATGGGAATAAGACCTGTGAGACGGTATTCTGGTGTCGGTATCCTGACCGCTAGGAATCCCGACAGCCAGCAAAATGATTGCCTCCCCTCCCGCAGTATCGGTCACATAATAGACTCACTTTCAGCTCCAGGCCCATGTGGACCCCAAACTGGCACTGGTCTGCAGGGATGTATCATTGGCACAAGGTTAAAAATGCAGCCAAACCTCCAAAAATGCAGTTTTCAGAGGTTTGGCGGCTTACTACTTATCCACCAAGCCTAGACCCCAGGGCTTGGATGCGGTGGGCAACACCATCTTTAGATGGGCTTCTATCACATTACCCATTGGACCCCTCCCAGCACCCCCTAGTGGGGCGCATCAGCCCACGCATGCACAGATAGGACTCCGGATCATACACCGGGAAGTTCTACTGTATCATGGCAAAGAATAGCTCTCACCGCAAGAGCTGTCCTTTGGAAATTTCTTCATGCATACGCCATTATGCTTGCAAAGAATGGCAGGATATATATATATATAAATATATATATAGCCTGCAGGATCAATATTGGTGTGGTGTGTATGTATATATATATATATATATATATATATATAAAAAAAAATTTTTTGCCTCTATATAGGGGGGCACCTGTATTTATATTGCCTCCGGGCGTCTAGGACGAACTTACGCCACTGCAATGAAGGAGGTGTTACATATTTCTGATACTACAAGTACCACAAAAAAGGGTATTATGTGGAGTGTGAAAAAACTACCTGTAGTTTTTCCTGAATCAGATAAATTAAATGAAGTGTGTGATGATGCGTGGGTTTCCACCGATAGAAAATTATTGGCGGTATACCCTTTCCCGCCAGAAGTTAGGGCGCGTTGGGAAACACCCCTTAGGGTGGATAAGGCGCTCACACGCTTATCAAAACAAGTGGCGGTACCGTCTCCAGATAGGGCCGCCCTCAAGGAGCCAGCTGATAGGAGGCTGGAAAATATCCTAAAAAGTATATACACACATACTGGTGTTATACCGCGACCAGCGATCGCCTCAGCCTGGATGTGCAGCGCTGGGGTGGCTTGGTCGGATTCCCTGACTGAAAATATTGATACCCTTGACAGGGACAGTGTTTTATTGACTATAGAGCATTTAAAGGATGCATTTCTATATATGCGAGATGCACAGAGGGATATTTGCACTCTGGCATCAAGAGTAAGTGCGATGTCCATATCTGCCAGAAGTTGTTTATGGACACGACAGTGGTCAGGTGATGCAGATTCCAAACGGCACATGGAAGTATTGCCGTATAAAGGAGAAAAAGACAACGTCTTTTCAGCCTCAGTCCTTTCATCCCCATAAGGGCAAGCGGGAAAAAGGCCAGTCATATCTGCCTTGGGATAGAGGAAAGGGAAGAAGACTGCAGCAGGCAGCCCATTCCCAGGAACAGAAGCCCTCCACCGCTTCTGCCAAGTCCTCAGCATGACGCTGGGGCCGTACAAGCGGACTCAGGTGCGGTGGGGGGGTCGTCTCAAGAGTTTCAGCACGCAGTGGGCTCAATCGCAAGTGGACCCCTGGATCCTACAAGTAGTATCCCAGGGGTACAGATTGGAAATTCGAGACGTCTCCCCCTCGCAGGTTCCTGAAGTCTACTTTACCAACGTCTCCCTCCGACAGGGAGGCAGTAGTGAAAACAATTCACAAGCTGTATTCCCAGCAGGTGATAATCACAGTACCCCTCCTACAACAAGGAAAGGGGTATTATTCCACACTATATTGTGGTACTGAAGCCAGACGGCTCGGTGAGACCTATTCTAAATCTGAAATATTTGAACACTTACATACAAAGGTTCAAATCAAGATGGAGTCACTCAGAGCAGTGATAGCGAACCAGGAAGAAGGGGACTATATGGTGTCCCGGGACATCAGGGATGCTTACCTCCATGTCCCAATTTGCCCTTCTCACCAAGGGTACCTCAGGTTCGTGGTACAGAACTGTCACTATCAGTTTCAGACGCTGCCGGTTGGATTGTCCACGGCACCCCGGGTCCTTACCAAGGTAATGGCCGAAATGATGATTCTTCTTCAAAGAAAATGGACGATCTCCTGATAGGGGCAAGGTCCAGAGAACAGTTGGAGGTCGGAGTAGCACTATCTCAAGTAGTTCTACGACAGCACGGGTGGATTCTAAATATTCCAAAACCGCAGCTGTTTCCGACGACACGTCTGCTGTTCCTAGGGATGATTCTGGACACAGTCCAGAAAAAGGTGTTTCTCCCGGAGAAGAAAGCCAGGGAGTTATCCGAGCTAGTCAGGAACCTCCTAAAACCAGGAAAAGTGTCAGTGCATCATTGCACAAGGGTCCTGGGAAAAATGGTGGCTTCTTACGAAGCGATTCCATTCGGCAGATTTCACGCAAGAACTTTTCAGTGGGATCTGCTGGAAAAATGGTCCGGATCGCATCTTCAGATGCATCAGCGGATAACCCTGTCTCCAAGGACAAGGGTGTTTCTTCTGCGGTGGCTGCAGAGTGCTCATCTACTAAAGGGCCGCAGATTCGGCATTCAGGACTGGGTCCTGGTGACCACGGATGCCAGCCTGAGAGGCTGGGGAGCAGTCACACAGGGAAAAAATTTCCAGGGAGTGTGATCAAGTCTGGAGACTTCTCTCCACATAAATATACTGGAGCTAAGGGCAATTTACAATGTTCTAAGCTTAGCAAGACCTCTGCTTCAAGGTCAGCCGGTATTGATCCAGTGGGACAACATCACGGCAGTCGCCCACGTAAACAGACAGGGCGGCACAAGAAGCAGGAGGGCAATGGCAGAAACTGCAAGGATTCTTCGCTGGGCGAAAAATCATGTGATAGCACTGTCAGCAGTGTTCATTCCGGGAGTGGACAACTGGGAAGCAGACTTCCTCAGCAGGCACGACCTCCACCCGGGAGAGTGGGGACTTCATCGGGAAGTATTCCACATGATTGTGAACCGTTGGGAAAGACCAAAGGTGGACATGATGGCGTCCCGCCTGAACAAAAAACTGGACAGGTATTGCGCCAGGTCAAGAGACCCTCAAGCAATAGCTGTGGACGTTCTGGTAACACCGTGGGTGTACCAGTCGGTGTATGTGTTCCCTCCTCTGCTTCTCATAACCAAGGTACTGAGAATTATAAGACGTAGAGGAGTAAGAACTATACTCGTGGCTCCGGATTGGCCAAGAAGGACGTGGCACCCGGAACTTCAAGAAATGCTCACAGAGGACTCATGGCCTCTGCCGCTAAGAAGGGACTTGCTTCAGCAAGTACCAGGTCTGTTCCAAGACTTACCGCGGCTGCGTTTGACGGCATGGCGGTGGAACGCCAGATCCTAAGGGAAAAAGGCATTCCGGAAGAGGTCATTCCTACCCTGGTCAAAGCCAGGAAGGAGGTGACCGCACAACATTATCACCACATGTGGCGAAAATATGTTGCGTGGTGTGAGGCCAGGAAGGCCCCACGAAGAAATTTCAACTCGGTCGATTCCTGCATTTCCTGCAAACAGGAGTGTCTATGGGCCTCAAATTGGGGTCCATTAAGGTTCAAATTTCGGCCCTGTCAATTTTCTTCCAGAAAGAATTGGCTTCAGTTCCTGAAGTCCAGAAGTTTGTCAAGGGAGTATTGCATATACAACCCCCTTTTTGTGCCTCCAGTGGCACTGTGGGATCTCAACGTAGTTCTGGGATTCCTCAAATCACATTTTAAACCGCTCAAATCTGTGGATTTGAAATATCTCACATGAAAAGTGACCATGCTGTTGGCCCTGGCCTCGGCCAGGCGAGTGTCAGAATTGGCGGCTTTGTCTCACAAAAGCCATATCTGATTGTCCATTCGGACAGGGCAGAGCTGCGGACTCGTCCCCAGTTTCTTCCTAAGGTGGTGTCAGCGTTTCACCTGAACCAGCTTATTGTGGTACCTGCGGTTACTAGGGACTTGGAGGACTCCAAGTTGCTAGATGTTGTCAGGGCCCTGAAAATATAGGTTTCCAGGATGGCTGGAGTCAGGAAAACTGACTTGCTGTTATCCTGTATGCACCCAACAAACTGGGTGCTCTTGCTTCTAAGCAGACGATTGCTCGTTGGATTTGAAGCACATTTCAACTTGCACATTCTGTGGCAGGCCTGCCACAGCCTAAATCTGTCAAGGCCCATTCCACAAGGAAGGTGGGCTCATCCTGGGCGGCTGCCCGAGGGGTCTCGGCATTACAACTCTGCCGAGCAGCTACGTGGTCGGGGGAGAACACGTTTGTAAAATTCTACAAATTTGATACCCTGGCTAAAGAGGACCTGGAGTTCTCTCATTCGGTGCTGCAGAGTCATCCGCACTCTCCCGCCCGTTTGGGAGCTTTGGTATAATCCCCATGGTCCTGACGGAGTCCCCAGCATCCACTAGGACGTCAGAGAAAATAAGATTTTACTTACCGATAAATCTATTTCTCGTAGTCCGTAGTGGATGCTGGGCGCCCATCCCAAGTGCCGATTGTCTGCAATGCTTGTACATAGTTATTGTTACAAAAAAATCGGGTTGTTATTGTTGTGAGCCGTCTGTTCAGAGGCTCCTACGTTTGTCATACTGTTAACTGGGTTCAGATCACAAGTTGTACGGTGTGATTGGTGTGGCTGGTATGAGTCTTACCCGGGATTCAAAATCCTTCCTTATTGTGTACGCTCGTCCGGGCACAGTATCCTAACTGAGGCTTGGAGGAGGGTCATAGGGGGAGGAGCCAGTGCACACCACCTGATCCTAAAGCTTTATTTTTGTGCCCTGTCTCCTGCGGAGCCGCTAATCCCCATGGTCCTGACGGAGTCCCCAGCATCCACTACGGACTACGAGAAATAGATTTATCGGTAAGTAAAATCTTATTTTCGCATTGCTGGGAATTTAGTGTTTTTAGATTAAATTTTGCATTAAGGAGCTAAGGTTTTTATTTATGTTATGTGTCTTTGCAGTGATTAATAAATATTTGGAGACAAATGCTGGGAGAAGTTAATGATCAGTATTATGTGTGTGTTTGTGTATATACTGTATATATTAATATATTTTCATTTAATTTCAGTTGCTTTTCCCCTGCTTTGTCTCTTAATGCAGATAGGGTTTGTGTATTATTCTTTAACATAAATAGGTTTTTAGACATTTTCTCAAGGGTCATTGCTGGCTACCACCTCTAGTCAGTGCTCATAGTTTTGTGATTAATTAATCTGCTGCGTGTTGCACTGACTTGAGCCGGCTTTCCTGCCAGCTGACCGCTCTGTACCATGCAGCACATAGGATTCGGCATGTTAGACTCTTACAAGCTGTAGTGTTTTCCTATCTGATAGTTTACTGTATCATTATGTCACAGTTTGTGTTGCGTACAACCTTTTCAGTCCTTTAGTCAGCTGCACTTTTACAATTGAAATCGTGTTAAGGACTGTTTCGTTTGGGACAACCCAAGTTCCCAAAGCACACTTGCTTAACTGTTACAGTGTTACCTTACAGACGTAGAACTAATTATTTTGACAATATTATAATGCTAATCGGTCTGGTTGATATTTCCAGATTATTACTCTCTCTGTTCAGGGAATAATGTTAATGATGACACAAATCCACTTTTACATCAGATTACAATTGAACTATACAAAGAAACTTTACTTCTATTTCATTCAACTCTCTATACCTTCAAGTTATGTGGCCTTATTTGATATTAAAGCCTACTACTTAAAATTCCCTGGTTCTTTATTCTCCTATTGATATACAATGAAGGACTCTATTTAACATTGAAGAGTCTATTCTATGGCAAAACCTATTCACCAGCTCTTTCCACCTACCCCAGGCATGTCCAAACTACGGCCCTCCAGCTGTTGAGAAACTACATATCCCAGCATGCCTTGACACAGTTTTGCAGTCAGAGAATGCTAAAGCTGTGTCAGGGCATGCTGGGATGTGTAGTTTCTCAACAGCTGGAGGGCCGCAGTTTGGACATGCCTGACCTACCCTATAGCACTATGGGGACATCAGAATTGAGAAATCTGGTAAGTGGTGTTAGCTATACCTGGAAATGGGGAGCAGCATTAAGAAGTAGACTGCCTAGCAGGGAGATGCTGCTGGTACAGTAGGTACAAATGTATAAATACAGGTGGTATCCAAATATGTATTGCTCAAAGTAGCAGCAATACAGGATAAATGGTACTTCCGGTCATGGACTATTGATAAATATGAAATGCCAGCAAATGCATACCTATAAAAACAATTTTTCCTGGGGGCAAAAAAAGTACATTTTTGATGGTGTATCTTGTTAATACTTTAATTTTATTATCACGCACGTGTTGGTTCCAGTCTAGGTTTATATAATAATAAACTTAACTCATAACATTGTGTATGTGTTCAAAACATGATGTGTTTGGAGGAGCAGGAAACTGTGCCACAGAATAATGTTGGGTAGTTAGTCTTCAGGGGGTCTTGTCGTGATGACAGCTTGTGATGAACACTGTATTCTCTGTAATGAAGCTTTATTATTAGCCTGCATACATTGTATATAGGACGGAAGCTCCTGACATAGTCTGTTACTGAATTGTCTTGTGCAACCTTAAATTCTAAGTAATAAAACAAGACCGTGTTGATAAGAAATGGGGAGAAAAGTTGTTTTATAATAGCTATTGCTGGCCAGATGATTTTAGCTGAGAAAAGGAGTCATCTATATATGTCCTTATGAATCCGTGGTTATGTGAGAGAATTAAGGGCCCCATACACTAGAATGATAATGCCCGATTTCGGCCATTTGGGCCAATATATCGGATGAAATTGGGCATTTCGGATGTGTTTTACATCTGATCTGATGCGTGGTCCTGTGAGTATCAGATCGTATCCCCTAGATTGACTGTGCTGCACTTGTGATATGTCGCATGCCACAGGCATGGCTGGGATCGCACAAGATGCATCGTAAGCAAAAGGACCGAATACAATGTATCTTATGCGATCCTGCCCCCCGGGAGGCTGCCGGGATGATCGCCTGCGACATGAGGTTCCAACATGTCACATTAGTGTATGGGGCCCTTAAGCCCTGTATCAACAGACCTGGGTTGCTGTTTACTCAGCTCAATATAGGCAGGAAAAATCCTTACCAATTAAATTCACTCTGCATGTTTTCCTATTGTAGCATTCTACACCAATTATTTCTTTACCTGGAACACTGAAGCATCCGTTAGTGACTTATTTAGCTAGCATTAATTGAATGGAGACACAGGGAAATATGAAACTATATCAGAAGTGAGAGGTCACCGTGATCTTTAGTTGTGGCTGACATTACTTTTGCTTTGCTTATGGTAATTAAGTGATGACCTGACTGTTGCTTGTCCGCTTCCCCTATTATCAACACTGCTCAAGTGATAGCACAAAAATGTTGTGCGCATCTCAAAGGATTTCCTAGAACAAAATTAAGGTCAAATTTGTCCTTTATCAAATTGAAATTGTTAACATTTATTTTAATAGTCTTTCTTTTTACTCTGGCTGTCATGGAGGCCATATTTATCTTGTGCTTCTCCTACAATTGTGCTTGAAATAACATGCTGTGAATGTGGGATGTATCACTGCATCAAGAAGCGGGCAATAGTAATAATCCACCTATGTTACATACAATTGTCCACTTCTTGGTGCTATGCTAGATACTGGAGTCTATTTTCTATTATTTGCTGTATACTTTTTTCTTTCGGTTTTTCCTCCTCCATCTTTTCCGTATAGCCAAACGTAGCTTTGCAAATACTAAATTATGAACTTTGCTTTGCATATAGTCGCAGAGGAACTTGATTTGAGAGCTGGTATTAAAGGTGCTTATATACTAGATGACCTGTAAATGATGCAATCTCGTTAACGATTTTCCTTGAACTCCCCCGGCAGCTGCCCGATAGTCCTGAGCAAATGATATCTGGGAGTGGCTACATCCAGGAGCATGTTGTCGTTGACGATAGCTTCATATCAGAATCGGCTTTATTGGCCAGGTGTACTCACGTACACTAGGGATTCTTTGTGGTACAATGCATTGCCAAGCAGCAACATGAAGGGGGAATACATAGCATAAGAAAGGGAAAAAACGTAGCATACATTACAAACATTACACATGAGTTCATACTGCACATTGCAGCTGTACAATAGACTCGACATATTAGACATTATACATGTAAGACGAAAAACAAAAACAAAGGCTGCTTGGCAGAGCAGCACCGAGGCAGCCATCCGCGGCGCCAACTAGATCTCAAACAATGCACATAATACAGAAGATTTAAGTATTACATCAAAAGATAAACCACACAGACAATAAAGACAGAAAGAATAATGCATGATTGGTGTAGGCATTTTGGGTAATAACCTCCAGGGGTTGTGTATTCCACCCTCACAAGGTACCAGGTGCGGCAGCCATCTTAGGCGCACTGCATAGGATTACCCAGGGTGGAATAGTCCACCCCTACCCCTAGAAGAGAACACAAAACGGGGAGATTGCAGAGTCCTTAAATTCAGAGTAGGGTTCCACTAATACCATCAGGTCCATGTATTTTTCATCCCATCCACAAGCGCACCAGATAAGGCAGCCATGTTGGGCGCACTACGAAGGTTACACAGTGGGAGATGAGCCATACAAGGGCCAAATGCATGTATGGGAAAACTGACACGTGTGTAGGAGTATGCTATACCCTGCATGGAAAGATCCAAATGAAGCACACCCTGCCCACGGAGGAACCATCCGAGGAAGCCATGTGGGGCGCACTGCGTAGGTTACTGCTGTGGGGCGCACTGTGTAGGTTACTGCTGGCAGGGTGTGCAACCAATGGAGGAACACATTACAGGAATAGAACACAGTGGGGTGGAAGTACGCTGTAAGAAGAAAGAAGAGAAAAAAAAACACATTTGCAGGAAAACTGTAGTAACATTATTTTGTGAAAATGATAAATGACCTGGTCTCATGAGAGCAGTGCGGGTGGGTGTGAGAATGTGGGGAGCACACTAATGTCCAATGGAACTGACCCAGCAAAGTCTGGTCCTGGTGCGCACGTCCCTCAGTTCCCTGCTCAGCTTGAGGGGTAGTCCCGGGGGCAGTCACGATGTTCTTGGACAGAGGAGTAATAGGCATTGGTCCTGGTGTTCTCATGGCAGAGGTGAGGAGAGACCACATGATGGTCCTGAGTTGCAGTGTTTGGGGAGCTAGTTTAATTAGAGATTTTAGCATAGTCCAAATCCAGTTCAAACTCCGGTTCTAACTCCATTCTTAAAACACATTCTTAACAGATGCATTCTTCACAAATGCAAGCAGGCCAAGTCCTGACTGCAGGCCTTGATAATATTGCTCTTAAATGCTCCAACTATATCAGCTTGCAAAGGGGGAGGTGTGCAATCAGAAGTTCAGCTAATTAACAGAGGGGATTTTGCATTGAAGAAGGATCACAGACATTTGCAGACAAACTTTCTTGAGGTGTGAGAAGTGTAGCCAGAGAGAGATGAGAGACTCAGATATACAAGCATGAGGATGATGTTTTTATCTTCCCTGCAGCAGGGAATTATGGAAGCTCCGACCAAGGACCAGCGGGACCGCGCATCATGAGCATTATCATTCACAGACACTGAATGATCTGCACTATTATGAAAGCTTTGTAGTTCTGATCGGTCGGCAATGGACAAATCGCTCATAATATCGTCTAGTGCAGAGGTTCTCAAACTCGGTCCTCGGGGGCACACACAGTGCATGTTTTGCAGGTCTCCTCACAGAATCGCAAGTGAAATAATTCGCTCCACCTGTGGACCTTTTAAAATGGGTCAGTGAGTAATTAATACACCTGTGCACCTGCTGGGTTACCTGCAAAACATGCACTGTGTGTGCCCCCGAGGACCGAGTTTGAGAACCTCTGGTCTAGTGTATGGGCCACTTAAGTCAGATTGTGCTTTACTTTCCAGGGTAATGTGGGGTATAGATAGCAATGCTCATGGCTGGACATTTACACAATCTTGGAAAGCTAAAAACGGAGTATAGAAGTTACATTTATTACATCTTTCAATTGTAGTTTGTGTAATTGTTATATAACATTGACCATTTAAATATCATTGAATATTCTCTTAGGATACAGAGATTGTGCGACGGTATCACTTACAGTGAAGTTTATACACATTAAAATGATAAACTTCTGAAGGAGATGTTTGAGTGACAGTCTATGGCTATATGATTTATTTTGGGAATGTTCAGGATATGGCCGATGTCCGTATCACCATAACAATGTGTAATTTGGTGGTTACATTTCTGTTCCCTCAGATGCTCTGGTGTGATAATTAGACACTTTCACATGCTATTCTTGTTATTGTGACCACATTAGAGTATTTTCTTTAGGAAAACTGCTATTCATTTAGAGACTGGCCAGAGGATACTGTGTATGGCTACTGTATCTGGTTGCAGACATTACAGAACATTAAAGTACCAGTGACCATTGCTGGATTCTACAATATCATTGCTCTTGTGTTTGTCTGTGAATGGGGCTTTCCACCCACTATTAAATATAGATATAAAGATTTCTGCTTCTCATCAGGATTTGCGTTTTGTTGAATAAAATGTGTTCCTATGTATACAGAACCTAATTTCTATTGAGGTTTTTTTTTTTTTTTAAATTACAAGTCAAGAGTTAACTTATCTCCACTGCAGTAATGCCCACAGTGGTTTACAGGTCACAACAAATGGCTAAATTATGCCTACCCAGCTTTGCCAAGTAATAACAGATGAGAAATAACATCTCTTGTATACAGGAGTACAATTGTTCATTCTGCAGGAACAGATCTACACCCCGCTGTTTACAAAACAAGCAATTTGCTGGGACAGTATCTGAATAGATGAGGCAGCCATGTGCATCCTTCTTGTGGCCTCCTGTACATGGTAGTTTCCGGCGGCTGGTGGAAGCTCGATTTATGATACATATTAATATGGTGGTGATTGACTTAGACAGGTTAGTGGGTGTCCAGCCCAGTGCTTTCTGTTCCCACACAGTATAAAAGTAATATTGAAGCTGGGGGTTAAGCAGAGGTGTCAGATTGTGCGAGGCGTCCGGGAAATGAGGAAGAAATTATGTTCCCCCAGAAGAGTTCACTGTAGGAAACTTGTCATATGGAATCCGGTTGTAAAAGGTGTTAATCTGGAAGTTGGTCTTAAAATGTAATTGTTTGTCTAGTAGGGAGGCCAATCCCGCGCCATTTTTTAAATCCCAGGTATCGGGGTTGAAAAATGGTTAATCCCGGGATACCTGGGATTGGTTTCTTTTTATGTGTCAATGCCATCCCCATCCCGGACGAATTTTGGCCTAAATCCCGGGATCCCACCGATCCCAATCCCGGGATTGGCCAACCTAGTCGCTAGGTATTTACCCTGAGTTACTGCTCAGAGAGATACAGGGAGGGATTATTCATGTAATGCATATTCTAATACATTGCGCCCCCTATCGCAGGGTATATTAGCGCCACATGGATGAATAATTTTGATCCTGACTTTGCACTCACTTGCTTTGTACGGACAGGTCTGTGGCCTATCTTGAACAAGACACAAACTGGTTAAAACTTAGACCAGTGTTTCCCAACCTTGGTCCTCAAGGCACACTAGCAGTCTTGGTTTTAGTGATATCCAGGTCTGAACAAAGACTTAATTAGTACCTCAGTTTTTTAATTTAACCATCTGTGCTGAAGCCTGGATATCACTAAAACCTGCACTGTTGGTGTGCCTTGAGGACCGCGGTTGGGAATGCCTGATTTAGACAATGGCTACTAATATGGTGTTGGATGGACTTGAAGAGCTGCTAATTTACAGCTCAGAGGAAAGATGGGTATTATGTGGCACTGATTGGCACTTACTGTCATCACTATAGGGTATATGTTGTAATATGTAGCCATCAGTGGTTATATAGTGTGTACTGTAGGTAATTAATGAGTAATCTACATGTTTTGGTTATTGTATTTAATAATATCTGAGTCAATACTGTATGAAATATTCACAACATTGCTACTGTAGTTATGCTATTCTGGTCATTTGTGACCAGAGCACCTTCTGGCTGCTTGTGGAGGTCACACGCATTCATGGTAGTGTACCCGGTATATGTAGTAGCCAGTGCTTGTTATACTGATAATACATATTGCAATGATTCAAATATTACACCTTGTTAAACACACTTGACACAATAAATTTGGGAGATTAATATAATCACTTGGGGGGGAATTAAAATGTTTTCACTGGCGGCTGTTAGTGCTGGGCGCCTGACAGAGCTCCATTTGGGTGCGAACAACTGCCAGCGTCGGCATTTCTGTTCACAACAGGCCCTGATCAACGTGTTAAAAATAAAACAGGTGAATAGCGCCCCCAGATCTCCCGTCACTAGAAAAAATTAATTGACCCATAGTAAAAAAAAAAAAAAAAAAAGATTGCAATACAGTATATGTGGCTGCACTGATATAAAGTGTGGTGGCGCTGGCATTACCATTGGGGATATCGGTGTTTGTTTATTAGGGTAATTGGTTATAGGTTACTATGTATGCCAATTTTTCTATACGTATTTATAATATATTTAAAGATAGTCATAATCCATAATCCATTTAATACATACATAATTCCATTATAATCCTCTTTTCTCTGACGTCCTAGTGGATGCTGGGAACTCCGTAAGGACCATGGGGAGTAGCGGCTCCGCAGGAGACTGGGCACAAATAGAAAGCTTTAGTACTACCTGGCGTGCACTGGCTCCTCCCCCCATGACCCTCCTCTAAGCCTCAGTTAGATTTTTGTGCCCGAACGAGAAGGGTGCACACTAGGGGCTCTCCTGAGCTTCTTAGTGAAAGTTTTAGTTTAGGTTTTTTATTTTCAGTGAGACCTGCTGGCAACAGGCTCACTGCATCGAGGGACTAAGGGGAGAAGAAGCGAACTCACCTGCGTGCAGAGTGGATTGGGCTTCTTAGGCTACTGGACACCATTAGCTCCAGAGGGACCGATCACAGGCCCAGCCTTGGAGCTCGGTCCCAGAGCCGCGCCGCCGGCCCCCTTACAGAGCCAGAAGCAAGAAGAGGTCCGACAAATCGGCGGCAGAAGACATCCTGTCTTCCACAAGGTAGCGCACAGCACTGCAGCTGTACGCCATTGGTTCTCAGCACACTTCACACTCCGGTCACTGAGGGTGCAGGGCGCTAGGGGGGGGCGCCCTGAGCAGCAATAGAAACACCTTGGCTGGCTAAAAATACATCACATATAGCCCCTGGGCTATATGGATGAATTTTAACCCCTGCCAGATTTTCACAAAAAGCGGGAGAAAGGCCGCCGAGAAGGGGGCGGAGCTTATCTCCTCAGCACACAGGCGCCATTTTCCCTCACCGCTCCGCTGGAAGGACGTCTCCCTGACTCTCCCCTGCAGTCCTGCACTACAGAAACAGGGTAAAAAAGAGAGGGGGGCACTAATTGGCGGGTTATTAACAATACAGCAGCTATAAGGGAGAAACACTTATATAAGGTTGTCCCTATATCTATATATAGCGCTCTGGTGTGTGCTGGCATACTCTCCCTCTGTCTCCCCAAAGGGCTAGTGGGGTCCTGTCCTCTATCAGAGCATTCCCTGTGCGTGTGCTGTGTGTCGGTACGTTTGTGTCGACATGTATGAGGAGGAAAATGATGTGGAGGCGGAGCAATTGCCTATAATAGAGATGTCACCCCCTAGGGAGTCGACACCTGAGTGGATGGCTTTATGGAAGGATTTACGTGACAGTGTCAGCTCCTTACAAAAGACAGTTGATGACATGAGACAGCCGGCTGATCAGCTAGTCCCTGTCCAGGTGTCTCAGAAACCATCAGGGGCTCTAAAAAGGCCGTTACCTCAGGTGGTGGATACTGACGTCGACACGGATACTGACTCCAGTGTCGACGGTGAGGAGACAAACGTGA
This sequence comes from Pseudophryne corroboree, assembly GCF_028390025.1. Classification (NCBI taxonomy): domain Eukaryota; kingdom Metazoa; phylum Chordata; class Amphibia; order Anura; family Myobatrachidae; genus Pseudophryne; species Pseudophryne corroboree. The sequence continues at coordinate 398,721,918 of NC_086444.1, read as the reverse complement.
CTTCCAGTAGGGCCACACGTTACATGATCACGGCAATGAGAGAGGTGTTAAACATTTCTGATACTGCAAGTACCACTAAAAAGGGTATTATGTGGGGTGTGAAAAAACTACCTGTAGTTTTTCCTGAATCAGACGAATTAAATGAGGTGTGTGATGAAGCGTGGGTTTCCCCCGATAAAAAACTGATAATTTCTAAAAAGTTATTGGCATTATACCCTTTCCCGCCAGAGGTTAGGGCGCGTTGGGAAACACCCCCTAGAGTGGATAAAGCGCTCACACGCTTATCAAAACAAGTGGCGTTACCGTCTCCAGATACGGCCGCCCTCAAGGAACCAGGTGACAGAAAACTGGAAAATATCCTAAAAAGTATATACACACATACTGGTGTTATACTGCGACCAGCAATCGCCTCAGCCTGGATGTGCAGCGCTGGGGTGGCTTGGTCGGATTCCCTGACTGAAAATATTGATACCCTGGATAGGGACAGTATATTGTTGACTATAGAGCATTTAAAAGATGCATTTCTATATATGCGAGATGCACAGAGGGATATTTCCACTCTGGCATCAAGAGTGAGTGCGCTGTCCATTTCTGCCAGAAGAGGATTATGGACACGACAGTGGTCAGGTGATGCGGACTCTAAACGGCATATGGAAATATTGCCTTATAAAGGGGAGGAGTTATTTGGGGTCGGTCTATCGGACCTGGTGGCCACGGCAACTGCTGGGAAATCCACATTTTTACCCCAGGTCGCCGCTCAACATAAAAAGACGCCGTCTTATCCGGCTCAGTCCTTTCGTCCCCATAAGGGCAAGCGGGCAAAAGGTTCCTCTTTTTTGCCCCGGGGCAGAGGAAGGGGAAAAAGACTGCAACAGACAGCCAATTCCCAGGAACAAAAGCCCTCCCCCGCTTCTGCCAAGTCCTCAGCATGACGCTGGGGCCTTACAAGCGGACTCAGGCACGGTGGGGGCCCGTCTCAAGAATTTCAGCGCGCAGTGGGCTCACTCGCAAGTGGACCCCTGGATCCTTCAAGCAGTATCTCAGGGGTACAAATTGGAGTTCGAGACGTCTCCCCCTCGCCGGTTCCTGAAGTCTGCTTTACCAACGTCTCCCTCCGACAGGGAGGCAGTATTGGAGGCAGTTCACAAGCTGTATTCCCAGCAGGTGATAATCAAGGTACCCCTCCTGCAACAAGGGAAGGGGTATTATTCAACGCTGTTTGTGGTACCGAAGCCGGACGGCTCGGTAAGACCTATTTTAAATCTGAAATCCTTGAACACTTACATACAAAGGTTCAAGTTCAAGATGGAGTCACTCAGAGCAGTGATCGCGAACCTGGAAGAGGGGGACTTTATGGTGTCTCTGGACATCAAAGATGCCTACCTCCATGTCCCCATTTACCCTTCTCATCAAGGGTACCTCAGGTTTGTGGTACAAAACTGTCACTATCAGTTTCAGACGCTGCCGTTTGGATTATCCACGGCACCCCGGGTCTTTACCAAGGTAATGGCCGAAATGATGATTCTTCTTTGAAGAAAAGGCGTTTTAATTATCCCTTACTTGGACGATCTCCTGATAAGGGCAAGATCCAGAGAACAGTTAGTAGTCGGAGTAGCACTATCTCAGGTAGTGCTACGGCAGCACGGCTGGATTCTAAATATCCCAAAATCGCAGCTGATTCCGACGACACGTCTTCTGTTCCTAGGGATGATTCTGGACACAGTCCAGAAAAAGGTGTTCCTTCCGGAGGAAAAAGCCATCCGACCTAGTCAGAAACCTCCTGAAACCAGGGCAAGTCTCAGTGCATCAATGCACAAGAGTCCTGGGAAAGATGGTAGCTTCCTACGAAGCGATTCCATTCGGCAGATTCCACGCAAGAACGTTCCAGTGGGATCTGCTGGACAAATGGTCCGGATCGCATCTTCAGATGCATCAGCGGATAACCCTGTCCCCAAGGACAAGGGTGTCTCTTCTGTGGTGGTTGCAGAGTGCTCATCTTCTAGAGGGCCGCAGATTCGGCATTCAGGACTGGGTCCTGGTGACCACGGACGCCAGCCTGAGAGGCTGGGGAGCAGTCACACAAGGAAGAAATTTCCAGGGCTTGTGGTCAAGCCTGGAGACATCACTTCACATAAATATCCTGGAGCTAAGGGCCATCTACAATGCTCTAAGCCTAGCACGACCTCTGCTTCAAGGTCAGCCGGTGCTGATTCAGTCAGACAACATCACGGCAGTCGCCCACGTAAACAGACAGGGCGGCACAAGAAGCAGGAGGGCAATGGCAGAAGTTGCAAGGATTCTTCGCTGGGCGGAAAATCATGTGATAGCACTGTCAGCAGTGTTCATTCCGGGAGTGGACAACTGGGAAGCAGACTTCCTCAGCAGGCACGACCTCCACCCGGGAGAGTGGGGACTTCACCCAGAAGTCTTCCACATGATTGTGAACCGTTGGGAAAAACCAAAGGTGGACATGATGGCGTCCCGCCTCAACAAAAAACTAGACAGGTATTGCGCCAGGTCACGGGACCCTCAGGCAATAGCTGTGGACGCTCTGGTAACACCATGGGTGTACCAGTCAGTGTATGTGTTCCCTCCTCTGCCTCTCATACCCAAGGTACTGAGAATCATAAGAAGGAGAGGAGTAAGGACTATACTCGTGGCTCCGGATTGGCCAAGAAGGACTTGGTACCCGGAACTTCAAGAGATGCTCACGGAGGACCCGTGGCCTCTACCTCTACGAAGGGACCTGCTCCAGCAGGGACCCTGTCTGTTTCAAGACTTACCGCGGCTGCGTTTGACGGCATGGCGGTTGAACGCCGGATCCTGAAGGAAAAAGGCATTCCGGATAAAGTCATCCCTACCCTGATCAAAGCCAGGAAGGATGTAACCGTGCAGCATTATCACCGTATTTGGCGTAAATATGTTGCGTGGTGCGAGGCCAGGAAGGCCCCTACAGAGGAATTTCAACTGGGTCGGTTCCTGCATTTCCTGCAAACAGGACTGTCTATGGGCCTAAAATTAGGGTCCATTAAGGTTCAAATTTCGGCCCTGTCGATCTTCTTCCAAAAAGAACTGGCTTCAGTTCCTGAAGTTCAGACGTTTGTCAAAGGGGTGCTGCATATACAGCCTCCTTTTGTGCCTCCAGTGGCACCTTGAGATCTCAATGTGGTTTTGGGGTTCCTAAAATCACATTGGTTTGAACCACTCACCACTGTGGACTTAAAATATCTCACATGGAAAGTGGTAATGCTGTTGGCCCTGGCGTCAGCCAGGCGCGTGTCAGAATTGGCGGCTTTATCCTATAAAAGCCCTTACCTAATTTTTCATACGGATAGGGCAGAATTGAGGACTCGTCCTCAATTTCTCCCTAAGGTGGTTTCAGCGTTTCACCTGAACCAGCCTATTGTGGTACCTGCGGCTACTAGGGACTTGGAGGACTCCAAGTTGCTGGACGTAGTCAGGGCCCTGAAAATATATGTTTCCAGGACGGCTGGAGTCAGAAAATCTGACTCGCTGTTTATCCTGTATGCACCCAACAAGCTGGGTGCTCCTGCTTCTAAGCAGACTATTGCTCGTTGGATTTGTAGTACAATTCAGCTTGCTCATTCTGTGGCAGGCCTGCCACAGCCTAAATCTGTAAAAGCCCATTCCACAAGGAAAGTGGGCTCATCTTGGGCGGCTGCCCGAGGGGTCTCGGCTTTACAACTTTGCCGAGCAGCTACTTGGTCAGGGGCAAACACGTTTGCTAAATTCTACAAATTTGATACCCTGGCTGAGGAGGACCTGGAGTTCTCTCATTCGGTGCTGCAGAGTCATCCGCACTCTCCCGCCCGTTTGGGAGCTTTGGTATAATCCCCATGGTCCTTACGGAGTTCCCAGCATCCACTAGGACGTCAGAGAAAATAAGAATTTACTTACCGATAATTCTATTTCTCGTAGTCCGTAGTGGATGCTGGGCGCCCATCCCAAGTGCGGATTGTCTGCAATACTTGTACATAGTTATTGTTAACTAAATCGGGTTATTGTTGTAGTGAGCCATCTTTTCTAGAGGCTCCTCTGTTATCATACTGTTAACTGGGTTCAGATCACAAGTTATACGGTGTGATTGGTGTGGCTGGTATGAGTCTTACCCGGGATTCAAAATCCTTCCTTATTGTGTACGCTCGTCCGGGCACAGTATCCTAACTGAGGCTTGGAGGAGGGTCATGGGGGGAGGAGCCAGTGCACACCAGGCAGTACTAAAGCTTTCTATTTGTACCCAGTCTCCTGCGGAGCCGCTACTCCCCATGGTCCTTACGGAGTTCCCAGCATCCACTACGGACTACGAGAAATAGAATTATCGGTAAGTAAATTCTTATTTTTTTTTGTTTTACTTATTGTGTGCGCTTAAATTGTTGGCTGTTAAATTTTGGCCCTTGCTTTCCACTTATTTACATGTGCTATTAAATCTCAAATAGCATACCTTTCAGAGGAATAAAGTGAGAGGCCATGCGCAAATAATCCAAACTACCTAAAGATTATTTACTGCATACTGATTTTGTTGAAGACCAATCTTTTATCCTGATTAGAAGCAAATGATATCCAGATTCGCTGTAATGAATTAGCACATAATAGGAGATTGACCTAGGCAACAGATGCAATGAGAGAACAGCTTGTTGCATTGTGATTTAAATTGAATATCTGCGGGTCATCATCATGAAAATACTTGTTTTACAAGGCTCTGCAACATTTTATTCACCGTAGGCTTTTGGGCTATTTTGATCAAAGTATATTATGTCTTGTCAAGAAATAAGATAGACTGGTTGCATGATAATTATATCTATGGGATGGAAGCGTGTTTTAACTAGAACAATCCTTGTGTACTGAAACTGAACATATTAGTACTGTTTACCCCTTTAATTGCTCAAAGAGGGTTTGATTTATATATAGATATTTCGTATAATAGACCAATTCTTCAATTGAAGCCTGGATAGGTAAAATGCCCAAAAGTAGGAAGGTTGCTCATTTACATGGTTCTTATAAATTAATTATATAAGTATAATAAGTATAGGCTGAGTAATTCTTTTAATCCCTCCCAGCAAGAGTGGGCTATTTATGCCAAACATCATGACCATTAAGCTTCTACAAGTTTATTGGGGTGATTAATGCTCACTGTTGTTGAGCATCTCAGGCAAGTGGTAGCTGCTAAAAGCCTCAGTCATACCCCTTTTCCACTAGCTAAATTTACCCGTATTTTTGCACGGGGACGTGCATCAACACGGGTTTTTAGTAAGTGGAAACTGCTCAACACGGTTTGAGTGACCCTGCAATCCTTCCCGGGTAGCTACCTCGGTTGAACACGTTAATGACCCGGGTGTTGTGCAGTGGAAACGGTCATTAACCGTGTTTCAGAACCGAGTAATGAGTAGCATCAATAGGCTTTTACAGAGCTTACCCGGGTTAAGTGGAAACAGATCCGACCCGGGAATAACCTGTGTCTAAGTGCAGTGGAAACAGCGGGGCCGACACGAGTTGTAGCCAGGTTAAACATCCCGTATCGGACCCGGTACTCAGGTGGAAAAGGGGTATCAATGAATGATTTCAGATTGTTGCTAGACCTGTTGAATCTAAAGAACACGTAAATAGAACCTGTGAAACTGGCTAAAAAGTCTCAACAAGCAGCATAGTATGCCGTGATCAAAATAAATTTCAGAAGAGATGCGAAAGAAGGTTATTAGAAGTATATGAGTCTTGAAAGGGTTGCAAAGCCATGTCCAAGGCTGTGGGACTCCAGCAAACGACAGTGAGAGCCGTTCTCTCCAAATGGAGAAAACTTGGTGAATTTTCCCTGGAGTAACCAGATCCTCCAGGAACGCATCAATGACTCATCCAGGAACTCACAAAATATCCCAGGAATTGCAGATCTTGCTCACCTCAGAAAATGTCAGCTTTCTTAACTCCACCATAAGAAAGAGACTGCAAAAATGGTATCCTTGGGAAAGTTGCAAGGCGAAAGCCACTGCCACCTAAGAGGAGGAAAAAGACTTTTCTCACGTGCAAAAAATACATTGATAACCCTAAGTCTTTTGGATTGATGAGTTGAAAATTGAACTTTTTGGAAGACATGGGTCCTGTTATGTCTGACTCACAGCTAAAACAGCATTTCATAATATGAATATCCTACCAGCAGTCAAACAGGGTGGTAGTGATAGTTGTGGGGATGTTTTGCTGCTTCAGGACTTTAGTGACTCGCCATAATTGATAGCAGAATTCATGATTCCATCTACCAGAAAATGTTGAGGGAGAATGTCCGCCCATCAGTCTGTGAGCTGGAACTCTAGCACAGTTGGGTTATGCAGCAAGACAACGATCTGAGACACAAGCCCAGTTCCAACTCAAAATGACTAAAAATAAATAAATAAAATGAAGTGGTTTAGTCAAAGTCCTGACTTGATTTCAATTGAGATGCTGAGGCAGGACATTGAGCAAGGCAGTTATTAATAGTATTTGGTTGTTGTTGTTGCTAAAGGTGGCTGAGCCAGTTATTAGGTTAGGTGGCAATTCATTTATTCACATGGGTGGTATAGGTGTTCTGATCACTTTTTTACTTCATTAAATGAAATGATCATTTATCTTACGTTTATTCTGGTTGTCATGGTCTTTCATTACATTTTGTTTGAAGATCTGAAACAATTAATGTGACAAATATTAACACATAGAAGAATTCAGAAAGGGGGCAAAAACTTTTTTGTGCCACTTTGTCATTCATCTTGTGATATTTTCACCGGTCTTTATGTGGTTCATTATCAAGGAATTTCAGTGTCAAATAAAATCTTGTAATTGTCTTCCTAGTGTAGCAAATGACGATTACAAGTGAGACAGCGCCTCTTGGGCCTTTTTACGTTTTTTTAATTTGGTATTGTATATGAGTAAAGGTGGGTACACACTAACAGATATATCTGCAGATCAATTGATCTGCAGATATATCTATGGACGGATCGAGCAGTGTGTTCAGCATACACACTGCTCGATCCGTCGGGGACTGACGTCATGAACTGGGCGGGCGTGTACACACGCCCGCCCAGTTCACCTGTCAATCACCGCCGGCCGCCGCAGCATGTGTACAGGCGGTCGGCCGACCGCCCCGTACACACACAGCGACGCGTCAATATATCGGTAGATATATTGGCCGTCGGCTGTGCTGCGCGGCCGACACGATACGTCTGTGAACAACGGAGTTCACAGACGTATCGGCCGTACACACTGGCCGACGGTCCCGCGATATATCGGCCGTTCAAGAGAACGGCCGATATATCGACCAGTGTGTACGGGCCTTACGAGTGTGGCTTAGGAAAAGGACTAAGTTACTATCTTTGGCGCAAGTTGTAACCATTTATCGGTTTTATTCATGTAATTTTAATGTGCCTTCCTACTGAGCAGCCACACAATACTGCAACATCGACTCTTGCGTCCCCCTTTATTGTAACCAAACTGTTTTTCTCAGCACACTTCCTGTGTTCCACCCTTTGGTACCCATGAGGAGGTCAGGTAGTGTGGTACTCCTTTGGTAAGCAGCAATCCGTGACTAGCAATCCCCAGGAAAATTTGTTATGCTTTCAGCTTGTTGGTATTGGTAAATGTACTGCCACCTCATCATCACTATCAACTGACACCACATAATCATTTTTAGAGCATGTACGAACCAGCCCGGGCAGCTTGATGCCTGTTTGATATGTGGGCATCATAAGAATAGCCCTCAAAATAATTCCAAAGCTCAAACTCTGATCATACCAAGTCTTCTGCTTGATATCTGCTAATGCAATATTACTGTCTCTAGCTAATCTCTGGATTTTATTACATACTCCCACCACTGAAACCTACGGAATGCCAGCACTCTGCAAGACTCTTACTCATAAGCAAATAAGAGGTGCGACAGGTAACGTCCCATGATTGGTTAGATCATTGGTGGGATCCTACTCTGCTCAGTATTCCACCGCGTCCATTACCTTTTCAGCAGTGATCACCGACCGAGCCATAGCCTCCGCATATTTCTTACCCAGTCTGCTGGTCAAAGGCAGGGGGGCATTAACACTGTCCACATCAATTCCCTAACTGCTGGCAAGGGCCTGAGTGGAGCATATGCCTTTCAGATACAATTTGACATTTCAGGGCAAAAAAGTCCTGTGCCAGGTGCTTGAGTGCCCGGCCACTCCTTTGTCCAGCTTGAGAATTTTTGCATAGAGCAAGCAAACAATGTAGATGGTCAGCAGTAGTTCTATATGAGGGGGTGAGATTCAAATCTCCGCCCCCCTCTCCCGTCCCTATCGCACCCGCCGGCAGTATTCCAATGTTGCTGTGAACGGGTGTGACAAGTTCACTTCAGCTCGCTACCCCCGGGTATACACACAGTGCGATTTTTGCTATGGTCTGTTTTGACTGTACAATGTACTAGATTGTACACTTTCTAGTCAAAATTGCTATTGTCTATTTTTACTTGCGATGCCAACCCCGCCGGAGCACGCATCGGCGTCGGAAGCTGTATACACCCATTAATTTACTCTATATTTACTTTTGAACTCATTTTGATTAGGTCAGTACTTTGATTCTTTATTATGTTACGGTTTGGATAAGAATAATCATTCTTTTTTTGCACTATTTGTAAAAAAAAGAAAGAAAAAAGGTTAAAAATTCTGCAGACTTAAATTTTTTTGTGTGTAAATATTAGTTGAGGAAGCATCTTAGATTTTGAAATAAAATACTGCAGGTATCGTACTATTTTTCCATGGTTTCTGTTTTCTATATTTTACCTCTGCTCAGCTTTATTTCACTATGATATGATTGTGATAACCTTTTTGGTGAATGTTTACTCAGAGGATGGTTTACAAGCGGAATTGATCTAAACGGTAAAGCAATTAAACATTCCTAAATACTGTATGATCTGTTTAAAAGTTCACACTGTGAGTAAATTTGCTGTTGCCCCCTTTCCTAGCAAAACACAACTTTGCCTAAAATATCTCCAGTGTTCTCTATTTAAATATTCTTTGAAAAACAAGATGACTTGGCCTGTGTTCCCCCCCCCCCCCCCCCTCCCCAACTAACTACTTAGGTATGTTTATGAACGTAATTTGTTAATTACCTGCACTTTCTCTTTAGTGTCACCTGAATTTATATAAATAGTGTCATTTTCTAGTCAATGAACACTGCTTACAAAGGCTATTCAGAAGGTTAGGTCCTGCAATTAATATCAGGACATATAATAATGCCTATGTAGAGTGCAGCATTTCTACAATAGAAATGAAGTCATGTGACATATTTAGCACTTCATTTGAATGCCGTAGAAACTCTTAGTTAAATGGGATCAGTATGAAATACCTACAATCACAATCCCGACTGTCAAAATCCCGACAACAATTGACCGACTGTCAAAATCCCGACAAGGTCAAAATACAGACCTTTTAAAATACCGACAAGGTCAAAATACCGACATTTAAAATGTCAACAGGTCAAAAAGTCAACATGAGCTTTTCATCGTTTTTTTGGTGCGTATGTCGACATAGGTTGACATAGACACTGTATAAGTATACCGCGTCCCACACTATTGTATTCCTCCTCCGTGTCCACTGGGATGGTAAAGTATGAATAAGTCGGTTTCAATAAAAACATGAAAAACTCATGGTGATTTTTTTTTGACCTGTCGACATTTTAAATGTCTATTTTGAACTTGACGGGATTTTAACCGTCGGTCAATGGTTGTCGGGATTTTGTCCCGTCTGGATTTTGATTGTAGGTAAATTGACCGCATCCCCCTTAAATTATGATGATTGACCTTGTTGTCTGCATATTGCAACATGTATGAAGCACAATATAATCTGATCAGAAGTTATCGTGTGCCAATCAGGACAGACCATAAATGTGATGGTGACTTCATGTACAGGAATCTGTTTCTTAGGACCTAGTATTTCATGTGTCATTGGATTTTGTGCAGTAAAAAGATGGATGTAAAGCACTATTTAAACTTTTTTTATCTTATTGAGAGCCTGGATAACTTGCGCCAATGCCAGTGTTATATTTAGTGCTCTTGGCGGTTTATTAATCAGTATCCTCTTGTTTGATTGCAGCATTCGAAGTGTCATGCAGAAGTATCTGGAAGAACGAGGTGAACTGACCTTCGACAAAATATTTAACCAGAAGATAGGTAAGAGCAGTACAAGTTGTTGATGTACAAGTGTTGATGTTTTATCTTTTCAATAATAATTATTTGTGTTACAATTAGTCTTCCAATGGTGGATTTTAATACAGTTACTTTATATTGCTGAGGGTAATAAGTAGCCCCAACATATGCAAAATAATTAGTGCAACTGTTATCTTAACAAGGGATAGAAAGATCTTGGATGATGGACTTGCTATATATCCAGTAAACCTGAGTATATGTGCATGCAGTTTGTTGTAATTACTTTGAATGTTGTACATGTACTGCATATGATCCAGCGTAGGTACTAAATAAATGTGTTTCTGGGGGTGAAGACGCACACAAAGGATGTTTAGTGGGGTCTTAGGGCTTCAATGTTCTCAAATACTAATCAGTAGGTTAGTGTATGTGGAAAAGTAACATTGCACAAATTATTGTGGCATGGATGATTAAAACAATGACATTCCAGATTTTCTGATTGAGACACTCTAATCACTTAATTTAATATATTCAAGACGGTTGTAGTCAAGAGCCAGAAGTGTACGTTAAAATCAATAAGTAAATGAACGAGCACGTGTAAAGTCAAGGCTTTATCTAGTTGGCGGACAATAAGGGTTTAAAAATAATTTTGGTACGTTTAGTTCTAGAACTTTTAGTGTGGTGATGAAACTTTTTATTTTAAATGCATAGATAGATTTGGCAGTATAATAGTTCAGTAGCATTATTGGCATTAAATACCGTTGTGATTATAGAAGGCTTATCTGAATAAGAGGATTACGTTTATTAATAATGTTACATTGCTAAAGTAAAATTTCTGAAACGATTTGCAAGTATGTGTTTGTATATACACATAGTAGCTCTATTGTGAGTTTGAATGATACAGGTATTATACCGTATACTATAAGCAATAAATGCAGTCTAATGCTGCTTTCACATCGCAAACCCTGCTTTTGAAACGGTTCTTTAAACGGGTCTGAGCAGTTAAACCCCCTTCACATTGCATGTTGTCACTGGTATATTACCGTTTCATTACCGTTTTGGTACCTTTCACACTGAACCCGTTTCTCCCATAGAAAACAGTGGTTGTCATTTTAAATGGACTTTTCTGGCCCACACATTAATAATAATTATTAATTAATTATTAATAATTTGGCTAGTCGTACGATGGAACCCGGCAGCTTCAAGCATCTTTACCATGTTTTTGTAGATTACTGCATCGTTCACTGTCCCAGTGATTTGTCTAGCAATTTCTTCATCCCCTCTCATCCTAAGCAGCTCCAGTGGCGCACCCAGGGGGGTTTCCGAGCACCCAGAAACCCCCCTCCACTAAAAAAATAAATAAAAAATTTTTATTTTTTATTTTTATTTTAGCTGCATGAGTATTATTAATGGCTGTCTAGCGTCCTCTGCAGCCTGCTGTCTTCCTGGTGGCACTTGTAAGTGCAATAAAAGTTTACCGTACTTTATTTTAATTATAGTACATATATATCCATGTGCATACATATATACATATATACACATGTACATACACACACACACACACACACACACACACTATATATACATGTGTATATATACGTGTACTGTATGTGTGTGTGTGTGTGTGTGTATATATATATATATATATATATGCATGTTTAATATGCTGTGTATATGTGTGTGTGTATATATATATATATATATATATATATATATATATACATACACGGTATATATATATATGTGTAGATATGTATATATATATATATATATATATATTATATACACAGACACACTAGTTTTATGGACCCAGCATATACTGGGTCACCTCAGTCCCCACCCCTGTGATTGGCTCCACCCAGTTCTGGAAACACCCCCCCCCCCCCATGCAAATCCTGCATTTGCCACTGAGCTCCCTAACCACCTCATCACTCCAATGTGCCATTTTAAACTGTATTCTGTATAATAAAATGCTTCTTCACTCTCATGTGTTTCCTCCAGTTTATTTCCTGCTTCTGCCTGGTGACATCATGCATGGAGACAGCCTATCACCTTCTTGCACAATGAAACGGGTCTGAACCGTGTAGGACCCTGCTTTTTAACCGTTTTAAAATACCAGTAATCTGTAACCAGTAAATTCAAAGTGGCCCTTTCACACCGCAGCTAGAACCGTTTTGGAAGGCTTAAAAAACTGCAATTTACCGGGTTATAGCTGCGGTGTGAAAGGGGTATAAAAAAGGATATAACCTGTATATGCAGGCTGGACAGTTTACTGGTGATTAATGGAATGTTAGTGCAATGTTAGATTGTGTTCGTATAGTATATAATAACATACAAATTAATTCACAGATATGATTTTGCAGTTACAAATCCACTTGCTGTAGGTTTAGCAAACGCAGTGGCCTCACTGATCAGGGTGAAAAAAAATGTTCTTGCTGTTTGCCAGCTCCTCTTGTGTAAATGTCTACAATAATAGCTGAAGACTGTGATAGTGAGATATTCAGCTTATATATTTTAGCATGTCTGGCTTTTTAATTTGCTTTTATTCTGCATAATCACGAATGACTTGTTTCTGACTATATAAACTTTGTGCTTTATTGTAGCTGCTATTGCAGATTCCAAGGAAAATTTGGTCAAGAATAGGCTTGTTAACTTATTTCATTTGGATTCTGTCCCAGCAATGCCATAGAGCTAAAATGAATCGTATACTTTTATATTTATGGCTATAAATAAATGGTTCCCTGAGTGTTTGGAAAAGGAGGTTTGCAGTTATTTGGATAGTTTTATTAGAGCAATCGATCTCTGCGATTTATTTCTGTAATAGCTGTATCGCTTTGACCACACGTTATACAGTCTGCTGCGCAAAGCTATACTTTTTAATTTACTGTGTTGGGAATACAAACTCTGCCACTGTTTCTAAACAAGTGACAAGTCCAAAAAAGTATGAACGTGTTTGGCTTACACTATAGTGGAATTTGTTGGTAAATTGATAATCTAATAGGATTTATTGAGGAATTAATAGCATGCATGCAAAGTTTTTAAGGAATATATAAACACTTTTGTGAGAAGGGTATCGTCTTCTATAACTGTGGTATTATGAGCGATCCTGATAGCTGAGTGAAATTATTTGGCTTCAGATTAGTGATTGTATTGTTCATAACAGTTTCTGTTTTTGTGATCAAGCCAATTCAGGTGAAATACCCCAAGCTCGCTTTTTGTATAAGGAGAAGATATTTGCCAAGAAAATGTATCATCACATGATAGGGATTAGAGAAAGGTAGATGTCAATGATAAATATTGGATGTTAAAAGGAAGACTTAATTTCCCAGCTAAGGGGGAGATTCAGTTGGGGGCGACGTGCTGTCACAACATCGCTTATTTTGGCTTGTGCCGCCATAGGGATGCATAGGGAAATGAGCACTGTTCTTCTACGTTACTTTTCAGTGTTGTGAGTAGTTGCACACTTTGTCTGTACATTGCTGGAAATGGAATCGCCCATTAAATTTTCATATGTAGGTGGCGCCACAAGAGTTACTGCGAGTTACACCCAAAAATTCTAAAAAATTCTTAGGTTGACCTTTTGTTTGTGTCAACCATTTGTTGTCGACCTAGACACTCGACCGGTTATACCACAACTCTTATTGTGGAGAATGTAATTGTTTTTGTGCACGTCTAAGTAATGGGCACCCGGCCGGCGTTATTCAATTGTATTGCGAGTGTTGCTGGCTTCTATTGCTTCGGATGCTGGTCGTGTCTAAACCCGTGCAAAGTTTTGAGCAGCAAAAAGGCAGAGTTTTTGCAGATTTCTGCTAGTCACCTCAGAAGCTGGTGCCCAGAAGCAAAACAATTCAGTGGGGTCCATTTACTAATCCTTGGATAGAGATAAAAGTCAACGGAGATAAAGTACCAGCCATTTGGCTCCTAACTGCCATTCCACGGGCTGTGTTTGAAAAATGACAGTTAAGAGCTGATTGGCTGGTACTTTGTCTCCGTTGACTTTCTCTCCATTCAAGGCTTAGTAAATAGACCCCAATATCTCTTGTCAGGTGCCCATTACTTACGGGTGCCCTTGGAAGTTTTTAGTTATGTTACTTTAATGTCATGCTGCACATACTGACGTTCACCTTCACAATGAATCGGTGCTCAGGAAAATCTTACCCTCACTTTGGTTTTATGCATTCTTATTTCTCTGACGTCCTAGTGGATGCTGGGAACTCCGTAAGGACCATGGGGAATAGACGGGCTCCGCAGAAGACTGGGCACTCTAAAAGAAAGATTAGGTACTATCTGGTGTGCACTGGCTCCTCCCTCTATGCCCCTCCTCCAGACCTCAGTTAGATTTCTGTGCCCGGCCGAGCTGGATGCACACTAGGGGCTCTCCTGAGCTCCTAGAAAGAAAGTATATTTAGGTTTTTTATTTTACAGTGAGATCTGCTGGCAACAGACTCACTGCAGCGAGGGACTAAGGGGAGAAGAAGCGAACCTACCTGCTTGCAGCTAGCTTGGGCTTCTTAGGCTACTGGACACCATTAGCTCCAGAGGGATCGACCGCAGGCCCGTCCTTGGTGTTCGTTCCCGGAGCCGCGCCGCCGTCCCCCTTACAGAGCCAGAAGCATGAAGATGGTCCGGAAAATCGGCGGCAGAAGACTTCAGCCTTCACCAAGGTAGCGAACAGCACTGCAGCTGTGCGCCATTGCTCCTCATACACACTTCACACTCCGGTCACTGAGGGTGCAGGGCGCTGGGGGGGGGGGGGGGGGGTGGCGCCCTGAGCAGCAATAAAAACACCTTGGCTGGCAAAATAATCACAATATATAGCCCCAGAGGCTATATATGTGATAATTACCCCTGCCAGAATCCATAAAAAAGCGGGAGAAAAGTCCGTGAAAAAGGGGCGGAGCTATCTCCCTCGGCACACTGGCGCCATTTTCTCTTCACAGTGTAACTGGAAGACAGCTCCCCAGGCTCTCCCCTGTAGTTTTCAGGCTCAAAGGGTTAAAAAGAGAGGGGGGGGACTAAATTTAGGCGCAATATTGTTTATACAAACAGCTATTGGGGAAAATTCACTCAGTGATAGTGTTTATCCCTACATTATATAGCGCTCTGGTGTGTGCTGGCATACTCTCTCTCTGTCTCCCCAAAGGGCTGTGTGGGGTCCTGTCCTCAGTCAGAGCATTCCCTGTGTGTGTGCGGTGTGTCGGTACGGCTGTGTCGACATGTTTGATGATGAGGCTTATGTGGAGGCGGAGCAGATGCCGATAAATGGGATGTCGCCCCCTGTGGGCCGACACCAGAGTGGATGGATAGGTGGAAGGTATTAACCGACAGTGTCAACTCCTTAAATAAAAGGCTGGATGACGCAACAGCTATGGGACAGCCGGCTTCTCAGCCCGCGCCTGCCCAGGCGTCTTAAAGGCCATCAGGGGCTCAAAAACGCCCGCTCCCTCAGATGGCAGACACAGATGTCGACACGGAGTCTGTCTCCAGTGTCGACGAGGTTGAGATATATACACAATCCACTAGGAACATCCGTTACATGATCCCGGCAATAAAAAATGTGTTACACATTTCTGACATTAACCCAAGTACCACTAAAATAAAAGGGTTTTATGTTTGGGGAGAAAAAGCAGGCAGTGTTTTGTTCCCCCATCAAATGAGTGAATGAAGTGTGAAAAAGCGTGGGTTCCCCCGATAAGAAACTGGTAATTTCTAAAAAGTTACTGATGGCGTACCTTTTCCCGCCAGAGGATAAGTTACGCTGGGAGATATCCCCTAGGGTGGATAAGGCGCTCACACGTTTGTCAAAAAAGGTGGCACTGCCGTCTTAGGATACGGCCACTTTGAAGGTACCTGCTGATAAAAAGCAGGAGGCTATCCTGAAGTCTGTATTTACACACTCAGGTACTAGACTGAGACCTGCAGATAGTGCTGCTGCAGCGTGGTCTGTAACCCTGTCAAACAGGGATACTATTTTGCGAACATAAGACGTCGTCTTATATATGAGGGATGCACAGAGGGATATTTTGCCGGCTGGCATCCAGAATTAATGTAATGTCCATTCTGTCAGGAGGGTATTAGAGACCCGACACTGGACAGGTGATGCTGACTTTAAAAGGCACATAGAGCCTTATAAGGGTGAGGAATTGTTTGGGGATGGTCTCTGGGACCTCGTATCCACAGCAACAGCTGGGAAGAAATTTTTTTACCTCAGGTTTCCTCACAGCCTAAGAAAGCACTGTATTATCAGGTACAGTCCTTTCGGCTTCAGAAAAGCAAGCGGGTCAAAGGCGCTTCCTTTCTGCACAGAGACGAGGGAAGAGGGAAAAAGCTGCGCCAGTCAGCCAGTTCCCAGAATCAAAATTCTTCCCCCGCTTCCTCTGAGTCCACCGCATGACGCGGGGGCTCCACAGGCGTAGCCAGGTACGGTGGGGGGCCGCCTCAAAAATTTCAGCGATCAGTGGGCTCGCTCACAGGTGGATCCCTGGATCCTTCAAGTAGTATCTCAGGGGTACAGGCTGGAATTCGAGGCGTCTCCCCCCCGCCGTTTCCTCAAATCTGCCTTGCCGACAACTCCCTCAGGCAGGGAGGCTGTGCTAGAGGCAATTCACAAGCTGTATTCCCAGCAGGTGATAGTCAAGGTGCCCCTACTTCAACAAGGCCGGGGTTACTATTCCACACTGTGTGTGGTACCGAAACTGGACGGTTCGGTGAGACCCATTTTAAATTTGAAGTCCTTGAACACATACATAAAAAAATTCAAGTTCAAGATGGAATCGCTCAGGGCGGTTATTGCAAGCCTGGAGGAGGGGGATTACATGGTATCCCTGGACATCAAGGATTCTTACCTACATGTCCCCATTTACCATCCTCACCAGGAGTACCTCAGATTTGTGGTACAGGATTGCCATTACCAATTCCAAACACTGCCGTTTGGACTGTCCACGGCACCGAGGGTCTTTACCAAGGTAATGGCAGAAATGATGATACTCCTTCGAAAAAAGGGAGTTTTTAATTATCCCGTACTTGGACGATCTCCTTATAAAGGTGAGGTCCATGGAGCAGTTGTTGGTCGGAGTAGCACTATCTCGGGAAGTGCTACAACAGCACGGATGGATTCTATACATTCCAAAGTCACAGCTGGTTCCTACCACACGCCTGCTGTTCCTGGGGATGGTTCTGGACACAGTACAGAAAAAAGTGTTTCTCCCGCAGGAGAAAGCCAAGGAGCTGTCATCTCTAGTCAGAGACCTCCTGAAACCAAAACAGGTATCGGTGCATCACTACACACGAGTCCTGGGAAAAATGGTAGTTTCTTACGAAGCAAAATTCCATTCGGCAGGTTCCATGCAAGAACTTTTCAGTGGGACCTCTTGGACAAGCGGTCGGAATCGCATTTTCAGATGCATCGGCTGATACCCTGGTCCTTGGAGACAGGGTTATCTCTACTGTGGTGGCTGCAGAGTGCTCATCTTCAAAAGGGCCGCAGATTCGGCATACAGGACTGGGTCCTGGTAACCACGGATGCCAGCCTTCGAGGCTGGGGGGCAGTCACACAGGGAAGAAATTTCCAAGGACTTTGGTCAAGTCAGGAGTCGTCCCTACACATAAATATTCTGGAACTGAGGGCCATTTACAATGCCCAAAGTCTGGCAAGGCCTCTGCTTCAAAACCAGCCGGTACTGATCCAATCAGACAACATCACGGCAGTCGCCCATGTAAACCGACAGGGCGGCACAAGAAGCAGGATGGCGATGGCAGAAGCCACAAGGATTCTCCGATGGGCGGAAAATCACGTCTTAGCACTGTCAGCAGTGTTCATTCCGGGAGTGGACAACTGGGAAGCAGACTTCCTCAGCAGACACGACCGACACCCGGGAGAGTGGGGACTTCATCCAGAAGTCTTCCAACTGTTGGTAAACCGTTGGGAAAGGCCACAGGTGGACATGATGGCGTCCCGCCTAAACAAAAAACTAGATATTGTGCCAGGTCAAGGGACCCTCAGGCAATAGCTGTGGACGCTCTAGTGACACCGTGGGTGTAACAGTCGGTTTATGTATTCCCTCCTCTGCCTCTCATACCAAAGGTACTGAGAATAATAAAAAAACGAGGAGTAAGAACGATACTCGTGGTTCCGGATGGGCCAAGAAGAGCTTGGTACCCAGAACTTCAAGAAATAATATCAGAGGACCCATGGCCTCTACCGCTCAGACAGGATCTGCTACAGCAGGGGCCCTGTCTGTTCCAAGACTTACCGCGGCTGCGTTGGACGGCATGGCGGTTGAATTACGGATCCTAAAGCAAAAGGGCATTCCGGAGGAAGTCATTCCTACGCTGATAAAAGCCAGGAAAGAAGTAACCGCAAACCATTATCACCGTATTTGGCGAAAATATGTTGCGTGGTGTGAGGCCAGGAAGGCCCCAACAGAGGAATTTCAGCTGGGTCGTTTTCTGCACTTCCTACAGTCAGGAGTGACTATGGGCCTAACTTTGGGTTCCATTAAGGTCCAGATTTCGACTCTGCCGATTTTCTTCCAGAAAGATCTGGCTTCACTGCCTGGAGTTCAGACATTTGTAAAGGGAGTGCTACATATTCAGCCCCTTTTTTGTGCCTTCTGTGGCACCTTGGGATCTCAACGTGGTGTTGAGTTTCTTAAAATCACATTGGTTTGAGCCACTTAAAACTGTGGATTTGAAATATCTCACGTGGAAAGTGGTCATGTTATTGGCCTTGGCTTCGGCCAGGCGTGTGTCAGAATTGGCGGCTTTGTCATGTAAAAGCCCTTATCTGATTTTCCATATGGATAGGGCAGAATTGAGGACTCGTCCCCAGTTTCTCCCTAAGGTGGTATCAGCTTTTCACTTGAACCAACCTATTGTAGTGCCTGCGGCTACTAGGGACTTGGAAGATTCCAAGCCCTTTTTAAGGCCCTGGACGTAGTCAGGGCCTTAAAAAATTATATTTCCAGGACGGCTGGAGTCAGGAAAACTGACTTGTTTTTTATCCTGTAGGCACCCAACAAAATAGGTGCTCCTGCTTCTAAGCAGACTATTGCTCGCTGAATTTGTAGCACAATTCAGCTGGAGCATTCTGCGGCTGGATTGCCGCATCCTAAATCAGTAACAGCCCATTCCACGAGGAAAGTGGGCTCATCTTGGGCGGCTGCCCGAGGGGTCTCGGCTTTACAACTTTGCCGAGCTGCAACTTGGTCAGCGGCAAACACGTTTGCTAAATTCTACATATTTGATACCCTGGCTGAGGAGGACCTTGAGTTCTCTCATTCGGTGCTGCAGAGTCATCCGCACTCTCCCGCCCGTTTGGGAGCTTTGGTATAATCCCCATGGTCCTTACGGAGTTCCCAGCATCCACTAGGACGTCAGAGAAAATAAGATTTTACTCACCGGTTAATCTATTTCTCGTAGTCCGTAGTGGATGCAGGGCGCCCATCCCAAGTGCAGATTGTCTGCAATACTTGTATATAGTTGTTGCCTAACTAAAGGGTTATTGTTGAGCCATCTGTTGAGAGGCTCAGTTATATTTCATACTGTTAACTGGGTATAGTATCACGAGTTATACGGTGTGATTGGTGTGGCTGGTATGAGTCTTACCCGGGATTCAAAATCCTTCCTTATTGTGTCAGCTCTTCCGGGCACAGTATCCTAACTGAGGTCTGGAGGAGGGGCATAGAGGGAGGAGCCAGTGCACACCAGATAGTACCTAATCTTTCTTTTAGAGTGCCCAGTCTCCTGCGGAGCCCGTCTATTCCCCATGGTCCTTACGGAGTTCCCAGCATCCACTACGGACTACGAGAAATAGATTTACCGGTGAGTAAAATCTTATTTTTGTCAAACTGAGCGCATAGTGTTCAAACTGAGCGCATAGTTCTGTATGTAACAGAAATAATTAGTTAATTCGGATATTTTTTTTCACCAGAACTCTTAACATAACAGAAATATGGCGTTTATGCTGAATTACTTATTTTCCTAAACTTGTGACACATGATTTGTGAAAAGCAAACAAAAAAACACCCGATAATAATATAGTATCACTTATCATCTATGATATTCCACCAATTATTATGGGCTTCCTTTTTTCCGGATAATTGGATTTCCTGATCAGTTTGAACAGGAAGTCTAGTGTGCATAGAAAAAATAGGCACGGTTTGGAAGAACTGCTAATTTACCTCCTTTGGACTAAAACGGTCAATCTTTATTGAGTTCACTTTTCCCAGTGACCTTGATGACAAATGAATAGTCTACAAGTGGAATTGATATGCCACCCTCTGGTTAATGCTACTTTGCCATTTTGTAGGCTATGTTGCCCCGATAAATTAAGAACAGTATGGTAGTAATGACTGAACACCATCAACGCAGTAGGTTTGTGTACATTTTGAGTATGACTTAATGTTCCAATTTCTTTTTATTCAAATTACAGTAATAATGCTTTTAAAAAAAAAATGAAACCCCAAAAAAACGTTGCACTCCTCCTTTTAGGCCATTCCTATGTTTTAATTTACTTTTAATAGTAATTTCTTTTTGTATGCGAGTGTAAATCCTCCTCCTATCCAAAACACACACACACACACACACACACACACACACACACACACACACACACACACACACACTATTTCCATATGCTACTTCACTGCCACAATCTTCATGATATCCCGCCTGTATAATTCTGGATATTTGTGTTGCTGTACACTTCATACTGGCAGATGTGTGCCCCACATACTATCTCCTTGACACCTGCATTATAGTTAGATAGAACTTGAATATATACTGAATTACACAGTAATCTTACAAGATAGTCTCCAAGGCAAGGTCCAAGCAAGCTTCAGTGGTTTTTCAGTATATTGGGGGTAATTCCAAGTTGATTGCAGCAGGAAATGTTTTAGCAGTTGGGCAAAACCATGTGCACTGCAGGGATGGCAGATATAACATGTGCAGAGAGAGTTAGATTTGGGTGTGGTGAGTTCAATCTGCAATCTAAATTGCAGTGTAAAAATAAAGCAGCCAGTATTTACCCTGCACAGAAACAAAATAACCCACCCAAATCTAACTCTCTGCAAATGTTATATCTGCCTCCCCTGCAGTGCACATGGTTTTGCCCAACTGCTAAAAAATTTCCTGCTGCGATCAACTTGGAATTACCCCCACTGTTTCTCAATTGAGAGCTCTTCTTGTACTGACACCTGTAAGCAAGTGATAAGGTTATGTTCATTCACCTGCTTGGGACTAGAGTTTACTATGACTCCCACGATTTTAGTTACTATAGCAGAATATGTTTAAAGTGTTTTTTGTGTCATCTAGCAGTTGCTATTGAGTACCTGCTGTGTTTGATTTGCAACTGCAGACTTGTTTTTCTAGGCATCCAAATCAAATGTTACAACCAAACGAGCTCTGGACATGACCAGAGATAGCAAAGGACTTGAGCAATAGCTTCCCCAACTTAAGTTGAGGTGGGGAATATTAACTGCCATGGTGGATGACAGAATACAATCTGTTCTGGATTGTTTTCCATAGAAAGTGTTATACTCATAATAGTAAGAATTCCTGTAGTAGTTTTGTTTTGTTAGTT
Organism: Pseudophryne corroboree; assembly: GCF_028390025.1. Classification (NCBI taxonomy): domain Eukaryota; kingdom Metazoa; phylum Chordata; class Amphibia; order Anura; family Myobatrachidae; genus Pseudophryne; species Pseudophryne corroboree. The sequence goes on along the minus strand of NC_086444.1, from coordinate 398,700,190 downwards.
AGTATATGTGTACTTTAGGGATGATGTAAACTTCTGCAAGTAGAAATATTTTCTTAGTGGTACCAAGTGTCAAAAAATGGGCGTGGTCATGTGTTGTGAGGGGGCGTAGCCACATGCTAGTGGGAGTGGCTACATGACACTAGTGGCTGGGCCAAACGACACAACCCCCTTTTTTTTTTTTTTATCTGGAGGCAAGGCTAAAAATATATAGCAATGCCTCCAGTATATTAGAAATATATAGTGAAACCTCCAGTATAATAGAAATATATAGTAATGCCCACAATTTCATAACAATGTATAGTAATGCCTCCATTATAACAGGAAAATACAGCCACTGTCGCACTCCCAGTAACCCTGACAAAGTGGGAGGAGCCGTCATGCTGCCAAGCACCATGGTCTTGTTGCTTTGTGTCACATTATAATTGTGGTAGTGGGTACTGCGTACCCGCTGCCAAATTCTTAAGGGTACTCCGTACCTGCATACATGCACCACTGCTTCTGCTACTCACATAATTTAAATTTTCTTAAGTTTCTCTGTGTTATGAATGTTTTTACTGTTCCTTAGTTCAATTAGGTATTTGAAGTAAAAAACTTTTTGTATGGCAAAGCAAACAGCTACCTGAACTAAATACAGTAGATCTGTTTTACATCTCCCATGTTTTTTCTTTGTCTGTGCTGTGCTCAATTTATGTTTTGTGATTAGTGTTCCTTTTAAGGAATGTCCTGTGATAGATATACATTATATATATTTTTCTGCTGTGATTGTTCCTTTCAGGAATGTCCTGTGATAGATATATATGATACTAGTTGTATCTTTTAATTATTAACTTCTCATGATCATCTTGAGATCGATTGTACCAGCTGGTGTGATGACTTTTAGCAATAAGAATGCAGCATGGATGAGCTGCTTAGCATTAAATGTAGGTTAGCACTGCTATTCTGTTTATATAGTAGGTCAATAACACAGGCAATAATTGTAGCAGTCCCCCTGGACATTATATCTGATTTTTATTGCTAATATTAAGGCCTCAAATGTCTGAAGCAAAATGTATTTTTCTTGGCGGCAGTTGAAATAAAAAACAAAAAACAGAACCTACCTATCTACCTATCTATCTATCTATCTATCCACGCACAAACACACACAAACACACACACACACACACACACACACACACACACACACACACACGCGCATACACACACACACACACACACACACACACACACACACACTCTTAATTATATAGAGGTTTGTTATAAATTTCATTAAGACTTTGCTTCCACCAGCCACTAGGCTTTCCCTATAATTTATTGGTAATTTAGGGTGTGTTTGCATACAGGTAATACTAGTATAGTTTTTTTTTAATTTGAAGTAATATTATGGCGTTACTATTTTGCGCATTAGTAAACTGATTTTGTTAGATGGAAATATAATTACTAAAGAACCAGATGGACAACCGTAGTTTGCAATTATAGGTAAAACCTGCTGTAGTGACGTTTCTTCCTCCCTGTCATGTCTCTTCCTTCATACATTAACTAACCTCTGCTCTCCATTTCTTTTGTTCCTCGGATAATTCGTTTTGTTACTTTCCACCGTCAAAAGAATGTCATGGCAACATATCAGGCAACCGGTAATTGTGCTTTAATATTTTGCAAGGGAATGATTTCCTGTTGGTTGGCTATTTAAAGCACCACCCTGTCTGTCTGTGGAAAGGGCATGGATGTGTTTTTAAAGACTTGCTTTGAGCAGTTTAAAAGGATCATTGATGTTGGAGGTCCTTAGTGTCTCTGTAACATGACCTTGATAGAATTCTCTCTGCTTGACGTGGTTGATATTTGCATATCGACGGTATGCAGACCAAATGTTTTTACATTTTTGAAAGATTGCTTATACATTAAAAAAAATCATAAATTCCTTTTTTCTTTTTACTGCTTTGTTTATCTTATTTCTCATTTGTAGGTTATTTTTTGCAGAAGGATAGGTGTCGCTTTATGTTACACTCAGGGAAACCACTCAGTGCAAGTGAGAACCCTGTAGCACTCTGTTTTGTAATACATTTTTCTGCTGATCAAGTACAGAGAAGATAAGATGGAGGATTTTATTTTCTTAACCTCTAAACCACCAAAATGTAATATAATATTAAAACAAGCTGCTTGTTGTTGTTATAATAATGTATCTTGCTATCTTTTTACAAATATAGGTAAGGGATTATGACTGTTTTTCAATATTATCGGCTACAGTGGAGTAAAACCATAACACTTATAAGCCCGTTTAGAGTCTCTTACATGTCTACTGTAATGTTAGTGATATGTACAGTATGCTGAATGGAATTTTAGTGATATGTATGCTGAACGATCTGGAGGCAGTAGGAGCTCAGTAGATACTGAACAAAGGTTATCTGTTTGTAATACTGGACAATTTAATTTGTTTTCTTGTGTCTCAAAGAGCAAAATCTAGATTAGAAGCTAAGAAAAACATGTGGCTAGACAATTTGGTACTTTGCAAACAAGTGTGACCCAATATCCAGTTTTGGCCAATTTATATCTGTTTGAAATTTGGTTTTATGATTAGAATTGGCAAGCCACTGCATAGTGTCCTTGTAGTTTTGTATTTCATACTGTAGACCAAATGACCAGTGCTGTGCCAATCTTGTCCTGGTTTGGTTAGTCACACGTGAGGATTGACAAAGTTAGAAAGCCTGTCAGATTCTGATGATAATATATTGAAAAAAATACCCAGAAGGTGTGAGGGAAACAGAGATGGGTAGAAGACTACATAAACGAGTGGGCAAAAACCATGGAGAAATTCTTATGCAGATTAGCATAGGAGTTAACGTTAATATAGTGTTAATCACTGTCTGTCCTCACACCATCCTTTTCCTGTATTGGATGGCCAATTAATCTAGCGTTTACAGTTTTTCTTTATCTTTCCATATTCATGACTTAACTCTCTAGAGGTGTCTGCCTGGTTAGAACTAGAACACTTCTGAGAAAAAGATTTGGAGAAAAGAACATAATGCATGCAACAAAAGCTGCATAACTGGCATAATAATAGCATTAACTTTACACAAACTTCCAGTTTCTTACATTAGTAAGTAAACACTCCTACATGTTAGCTATGGTGGAGGCTGGAATGTAATAGCCTGAAAATGCGTGTCCCTGTCATGCCATTAATGAACAACAAAACATGGCGTCCACTGGCAATTGCAGTACACCTGTTAAGAAAAAAAAACACGTTTAGGGGGGGGGGGGGGGGGAATTCATGTGGGTGAAAGGATTCGCTCAGCCGGATAAGTGCACCCGCGGCGGCACGATCTCTCTCAATAGTGTTCATTACCTCATAGAGTAGCGAACACTTTTTATTTAAAGGGGTGCAAATTGGGCCGGGGGCGAAGGGTGCCAATTGGGCTGCTGTTGCTTAAACTCTGCTGCATCAGTAATTTGCCCCATTCTTCCAAAATTCAATTCCCCCCTCCCATCTAATATTAAACCAAGGTGGTGGTGGTTGTTGTTGTTGTTGTTGTTGTTGTTTTGACACTGGTCAATCCAATTAAATGGAAGGGTGCAATTTGCTGTTGCCGCTGCATTTCAGTGCCGGCAGTCACACCTGAACTCTCACCCTTTGCGGTGCAATTTCAGCTTGAATATGGCTGCAAGCACTTTTGTGCGAGTTTGGGCTGCTGTTGCCGTGCTGACTTGCAGTGTGTGGAAACTCGCATTTAATGGGATTGACCTCTCTGCCTCTATTGTTTGGCAAATTTTTTTGGTGTATTTTTATTGAGATTTAAAAACATTGCCTATTATTTCATCTGTATCTTTAACACTAGAAAAATTAGGTGAGTTGCGACGAGGCATATTTCATTCCGACAACTTTTGCTCCCATTTGCATTCAATTACATTCATATTTGCATATTGCTGGAATAGCACCGGTTTTACAAAACCGGAGGCTGTCCATTATGACCAGAATCTGTTGCAAGCAAGTTGCATGTCATTATTCTCTTGTCAAAATAATTGAAAACTATCTATTTTGACACGAGGATGGAATTCAATTGTCCCCCCCCCTCCTCGCTTTCTATCGTGCCCGCCGGAAGCTATTCAAATGTTTCTGACGACGGGTGCGATATCAGCATTTCAGCTCGCTACCCCTGGGGGTGGCAATTTGAAATGCGCAAAAAGTTAACCATTTGGCCATCCAAACGGGACTTTTCATGATCGCTCCCATGATTTTAATTGCTAAACCCGAAAGGTATGTGCGCGATAGGGGCAATAATGGGGCACAATTGCATATCGCTCCGCGATCTCCCGTCGCTTTAGATGGGGGATCGGGCGTGATATATCAATTGAATATCGCCCCATAATTGCATTTTTGCCTTATTTTCTGTACTGTATTGTCATAATATATTTGTGAAAGTGAACACACTTTATTTTTTCGGATTGGGTGACACAGAGCTACAGTATGAGCTGTAACGTTGTTTTGTTTTGTGTCACTTTATAGCAATGCAAAACAAAATGTTTTATATTTTTCCTTATAAAACATTAAGTCCGAGCACTAGCTAGTGGTACAGGAAACATCCAACTTTTAGGTGCATAATCAATTAGCCTATGCTAATTATTGAATAATTGTTGTGCAGGGAAATGTTATAAAATAGCCTTTTCCCTGCGTCGAAAAACAGGGGTTAACGTGCAGAAACTCATCCTAAGTCAGGTGTTCATGGAGAGAGTATCTCTGCTACTTACTTGGAAGCTAGTATGGTAATGCAGCAGGAGGTGCCTGGTTTAAGTAGATGCCTCCTGCTTTCCAGAGGAGACCCTGCCCTTGTCAATCCCCCAAACGGCGGCGACACGCCTCTGTTTTGGGAAAGGGAGGTCGTCCCTGTCCCCAAGTGGCAGCATACTGTCAATTACTGTACCGGTCCAGTGCATGTGCTAAGTACTGTACATCGGTACTTTATGTTGTATACCGCAATATTGTCGGCACCTGATATAGACCCAAACAGTGTAATCAGTGGGTTTTCCTTGCGCGTTAACCCCAGATGGTGCCTTTTTACTCGTCAGATTTTCCCTGCAGTTTCTGAGGCTGCAAGCAAAAGCACATCCATGGGTTTTAGTGCGCAGTGCAGTAAATAGCTGCAGGGTAAACCACATGGCTAATTGAATATGCCTCTTAGACAGGATTGCCCTTTGGTGGCCATACCCTTAGATGGAGCTTTGGGGAGAAACAACTTCAGGGGGCTGCCCCCATCTCAAGCCTTGCCTGAAAACCAGGCGAATGTGTAATATCCCTTTCACACCTAGTGTGGACCTGGGAAATTGGTAATTTGTCAGTGTGAATGGGTCTATCCGGGTTTTGTGCCCTGACTCTGCGACCCTGGTCTTGATCACGTGCTTTCACGGGTCTGCTGCTGTGTGAAAGGGTGTTCCCAGGTTGTGTTAAAGGGAGTTCAATGAGTTTATTTTATAATACCCCTTTCATACTGGGGCATGTACAGTACCTGGGGAAAACTCTGGTAAAGACCATGGTCACAGAGTTGGGCCACATTACCCTGGTAGACCTATTCACACCAACTGACTTGGGTTCTTCCTCTGTCCTTTCCTGGATGTAACAGGGGTAAAAACACGGGTGAAACAGTTTTCATTATCCTGGCTCTGACCCAGGAATTCGGTGTGATAGGGGAAAAGTGGGAAGATTATTCCTTCCACTAACATACATTTTCCTCTGCCATATAATGATTAACACAATTATTTCTGACCCTAACACTCTCAAACTACCGTCCCATCTCTCAGCTACCATACCCCTCCAAACTACTTGAGAGACTTGGCTACACTCGCCTCACACAGGGGCAGATGTATTAACCTGGAAAAGGCATAAGGAAGTGATAAACCAGTGATATGTGCAAGGTGATAAAGGCACCAGCCAATCAGATCCTAACTGTTAATTTACATACTGGAGCTGATTGGCTGGTGCCTTTATCACCTTGCACATATCACTGGTTTCATATCACTCCGTTGCCTCTGGCTCTTTCTCTGTTTAGTTTCTCTGAATCTACCTCCTCTTCGTTACCTCTGCAAGGCTCAATCTTAGGTCAATGCGGATAACAATTATAATGATATAATTATCAAATCAGGCGCTCTGGATAAAAATAGTATCAAATGGGTCACCTTTATAGATTATAGTAATATAATGCAGCTCCCTTAGAGTACTCTGCAGTACTCTGGTTTAAATAGAAAGCAAGTGGATATAAAATATCAATAGGAAGCGCTTAAATAAAAATATATTGGGAAAAGACTATTTATTAATTGTCAAATAGTAAAAAATATAAAACCGTTAAAAACACTGATTAACAGAACCACATTGCACATATATTTACCACACCAATGAGCAGATGTAATGTCCACATATAGTTCAAATACTTTTCATGTGTGCCTCCACAAATTAAGATGCTGTTAAGTAGCTTGGAGGTCATTTCCACAATAGTTCCAGAATGGTTATCGGATAGTAGTAAGCATTGTATGAACGTTATAAGTTCCAAGTGTTGCCCGCAGAGCGTCCGTTATTCTACCACCTCCCCGCCGCCACAGCTATGCTCACCACTCGTGCTGGCAAAGTCCTGGCGTTTACAAGCCGTCTGTAAGCTGGTCCAATATTTCAGAGTGGGAGCGGCGGTAGATGAAAACTCCCCGGGAAGGGAGAGCGCATCTCAGTTGTGGGCTTTAGCGGCTGATGCTCGGTCAAATCCTCCGGCTTGTGGATATGCAGGCTAACGTGCAGGCGGCGTGTGTGGTCCTGTACGCGTTGCTCCGTCAACTCATATAGACCGTTTCATCAGAAGGTGGTTCAGTGTGGTTTAGGTCCATATTTAAGTGTAAGGTGGCCAATTAGTATGAAGCAGTACTTAATTAATCAGATTATTCACATGTGTGTGTAGATTTGGATAACACATGCTAGATTTATTTATGCATATAGATGCATAGTAGATACATAAGAATGGCAATATTTGTATATGATATTAAGTGAAAAAAACAGACAATTAATATTCAATAGACACAAAGCAGAAAATGTTTAAGTTTTCAGCAATTGGGAGAGACCTAGGGAGAAATTTTGGCTAGATACTTGAGAAACATTGTAGTGCACAGAAAACTCATGTTTTGCTAGTAGAGGCTCTGTGGCTTAGTGGATAAATCCTATAGAATGCAGTGTGGACTAACTGGGGTTCAGATCCCACAGCAGACACATTTTCAAATAAATTGAGGATTTTTTGTCCGATGATAACATCATTATTCTATTATGTTCATATTTTTTCTTGATTCTTATTTTTTCATTAGTAATCTATCAACAGTTCATTTGACACTGTTGACCACTCTCATCTCATACAAACACTATTTTCCTTATTCTTCAGGACACAGTCTTTTCTTGGTTCTCATCCTACCTATGTAATCACTCTTTCTGTGTTTAGTTTCTCGGAATCCACCTCCTCTTCGTTACCTCTGCAAGGCTCAATCTTAGGTCCTCTGCTTATTCTCAATCTATACCACATCTCTTGGCAAATTAATAAACTCTTTTGGATTTCAGTATCATCTGTAAGCTACCTATCCTTCCCAGACTTGTCACCATCTGTATTGGGCCGGGTCACTGAATGGCTTTCTGCCCTTTCCTCTTGGATGTCATCTCACCACCTCAAACTTAATATTTCCAAAACAGAGTTAATTCTATTTCCACCGACCAGTTGTATCTCTCTCACTGTCTAAAATTCAACCCTACCTCACAAGCTCGCTGCCTAGGTGTCAACCTTGACATGGAACTGTCCTTTATTCCCCACATTCAATCCGTCTCAAAATTATGTTACATACATCTAAGAAACATATCCAGAATATGACCATATCTTGCGCAAGATACTGCAAATACTCTAATCCGTGCTCTCATTATCTCTTGCTTTAATTTATTGCCAATTTCTCCTTACTGAATGCAACTGCAAGACTCATCATCCTCCCCAAACGTTCATAGTCTGCTGCTCTGCTCTGTCAGTCCCTCCATTGGTTACCTGCATTGTAACGTATTTAATATATAATACTTTTACTTACAGCTGTTATCCAAAGTACACCAACATACAGTACATCTATTCACTTCTCTCAAAATATCTCCCTACCCGCCCTCTCCACTCTTTACAAGATCTCTCAGCCAAACATTATTTGCTCCCACTCATGATTATGTAACTTTTTTCAGCTGCATCCACTCTGTGGAGTAACCTCCCATGCACAATAAGACTCTCCTCTTGTCTCCAAACCTTCAAGTGTTCCATGAATATTCACCTCTTCAGACAAGCTTATCAAATTCCAGACCCACTCACATCATCGTCATAAGCTTTTTTTAATCTAATTACATCCCATCAATATAGTCCCCACACATGCTCACGTTTTCTCTTTCTTCACATCATCCTGCTGTGTGACCATATCAAGAAGTCCGCCAAAAACCTCTGCGGTATGGTGGACCATTATTCAACGGGTAGCACTTACTGTATCAGTGCCTGTTTCCCTATAACCTTGTGAGCAGGGCCTTCTTACCTCTGTGTCTGGGGAAAGGTAGTGTGAGGAGCTGCGCCACCAGCTGAATAAAGCCCCTATATGTCGGTAGCAGCTAAAGAACAATTTGGTGTGTACTATAACCACCCACTTAGAATATGAATACAAAGATGGGGTATAGTTCAGCGCTCACCAAACTTATAGTCAAATGGTAAAAATTATGCTTACTGCAATACTTAAAAAAATGAAATCACATCAGAATCCATAGATAAAACAAATATATATATAAGTTTTTTTATTTCTTTTAAAAAATATTAATGTATATTCAAAAACTCCAGGCGGTGATCGATGTATCCGCAATCGACGCGTTTCGCCTGGTATGAGGCTTCGTCAGGATGGCTGAATAATTATTATACCGGTATTGGGAATCTCTATGTAGTGAATTTTATTATATCCCTTTGTACACTGATTTAAAACGTTTTTGAATATACATTAATATTTTTTAAAATAAATAAAAAACATATATATTTTTTATCTATGGATTCTGATGTGATTTCATTTTTTGAAGTATTGCAGTAAGCATAATTTTTACCATTTGACTATAAATTTGGTGAGCGCTGAACTATACCCCATCTTTACCTCTGTGTGTGCCTGTTATTACCCAGCTTTGTCCTATCGCTGTTGTTTCCAGTTGTAAGGCCCAACTGCGCTATATAAGAAACTGTTAAGAAATAATAAATAATTTGCCGGTTCTGTATTATTGGAGTGGAAGAGCCACAGGAAATATTGGTACTAAAGCTTTTTAGCTGATAAAGCAGCTTTAAACTTTGATTTTGTACCTTTAATGGCCTGCTGAGCACTAACCATGTATCTGATTCCGAATTGACCACCTGAAGCCACAGATTTATTATCTCACCAGCAGTTTGGGACACTTTTTGTCAATTTACACGGGGTGAATTTGGATAGCTTCTCATTTCTACTGCCCAATGAAATGGTGAAGAGGATTCATTTTCAAATCATATTAACAATGTTACCTTTCCTTTTACAAATTTGTTTTTTTTTCTTCAGCTTATTCTAGAATTTCCTAATAATAATAGTTCCTTTATGAGGAAATCTAGCCAGTGCCCAAACAAAATCGATAGAGATTATCCAGTTGTCTCCGTATGGCATCCTGTTTGTTGCATTTCCTTATAATTTATCCACATGCGGAGATTTTGCTTGTTTACCTGATTTTAACATTTTCAAGAAAAGATTATTGAAGGTACGGTATCTGAGACATGGTAGAATCTCCGTTGCTCTCGTGTTCTGCTCAAGCAGACTGCAAACCATTTAATTGTTAAAAATAAAACAAGAAAAAAAACAAGAACAAAAAAACGGCAAATAGCATGATTACCTGGCTCTATGTATATTTTATGGTCCATTTCCATGAATTTGTTGCACACCTATTAAGGTAAACAGTCATTACTAGGCTTGCCAACAGTAGTTACTTTGAATGTTTATTATGTAAACATACGCTGCAGACAAGACGTGCTACATATATTGTAGTTTTCTTCAAGCATGTTTGCCTGCCGGTGATTGTGCTGTAGACACCATATTGTTGTAGGAATATTTCTGCAAATGTGAATTGTGTCTTCAAAACTTAGTAAACTTTATGTTAATGACAATATCTTATGTTGCAGGTTAACCCTTTTTCACAGTGGTGTGATTCATTTAGTTTTACAAATCAGATCACTTACTGAAGGGATTGCAGTACTGTAGTTCTACTCTATTGGAATGGCCATGTAGCTTCTGAATCAGAGATCATCAAGATGTCCCAGATTTCCTGCCTGCCAGGATGCATGAACGTTATGATGCACATTGCATCAACAGCACCTTGTAACCGTCCTCTGTTTGGGTTTTGGCCATACTTACCTACCTTCCCGAAAATCGGTTGCCAATCCCAGACCTCCGGAAAGGTGGGCAAGTCGCCCACAGCGCTGCATCTCCCGTAATCCCCACATCAGCCGCCTACTTACAAGTGGGCGGTATGATGGGACTTGATGATGCGAGTCGTGCTGAATTGCATCCTCGTAACCCCGCTTCTCGCTGTACACTCCCTGTAATATCGGCATTGTATAGTGGGGCTGTGGTCACGATAATGCGACTACCACTACCCCTTTGCTGCCTTCACTATGTAGCCACGCTCCCGGTATGCCCCTATGCCACGTCACCCTGGCCCTCCCCACCCCCTGTTGCGCCGGGCTGGCTGCTCTCTCCCATAGGGAGCAGCCAGAAAGTTGGCAACCCTGGTTTTAGCCTTTTATGGTTAAAGCAGGTAATTATACAAAAATGAAAGTACTGATATAAAAAAAGTGTGTTGGAAATCCCACATGCAATACACTATTGCTGCAATTGATGAAATCATCCCTGTGACTCGCCTTGTGCTGAGCATTTTTTGTGCCTTTTTCACTTGAGTGTAAGTTTTAGGGCCATATGCAATTGCGGTCGAATTGCCGCAAATGTCGAAAAACGGGGCATTTTCGACACAAAAAAATTATTCGACAATGCAATACAGTACTTTTCGACAAAAAAACGTCCGTTTCAGATTCGACTTTTTGCAATTCGACAGTTGTCAAATTCGACATGTCTGCAATGGTAAAAATGCGGCTTTTCGACCAAAGTATGTTCAATTGAAGAATGTCGATTCGACAACAGTGCTTTCCGACAGTAATTTCGTTAATTTCAGTCCGCCTCATTTTGCTGGCGGGATCTAATAACATTTTTTAAAAACATGTTTTTTTTGTGTTTTTTTTTATTGCTAATAGCATATCTATTTATATTAAAAGGGATTATCTACTTGGGTTTGTCTATTAGGAGCCACAAGTATTATTTAATATATTTTTTAAAAGAATATTTTTTTTTTTTTACTGACTAAAATAATATGGGGGTCGATTCTATTCGGCAACTTAAGAATAGCGCCGGGAATTAGCTCCCGACGCTATTCAATTCAGCTCCAGTTAAGTCGGCGATGTCCCGTTTTCGCCGACTTAACAAGTAGTTTTGTCGGGAGAACGGGCAATCTCCGACTTAACTACCCGCGGCGATGCTGATTCCCGACAGAATCAGCCTCGCGCCGGCCGCGAGGCAGCACTTTTGTCGGGTTTCTTCTCTCATCCCCCGGGGATGAGAGAAGAATTCCCGACAATTGCGGGTCACTAGCAGCTGAATTGAATAGCGTCGGGAGCTAATTCCCGGCGCTATTCTTAAGTTGCCGAATAGAATCGACCCCATGGAGAGATCAGAGCATGTTTTTCAGTGAGAAGGGGTGGGAATGGGTTAAAAATCAAGAAAAAAAATGCGTGGGGTTCCCCCTCCTAAGCATAATCAGCTTCGGGCTCTTTGAGCCGGTCCTGGTTGTAAAAATACGGGGAAAAAATTGACAGGGGATCCCCCGTATTTTAACAACCAGCACCGGGCTCTGCGTCTGGTTCTGGTGCAAAAAATATGGGGGACAAAAGACGTAGGGGGTCCCCCGTATTTTTCACACCAGCACCGGGCTCCACTAGCTGGAGAGATAATGCCACAGCCGGGGGACACTTTTATACAGGTCCCTGCGGCCGTGGCATTAAATCCCCAACTAGTCACCCCTGGCCGGGGTACCCTGGAGGAGTGGGGACCCCTTAAATCAAGGGGTCCCCCCCTCCAGCCACCCAAGGGCCAGGGGTGAAGCCCAAGGCTGCCCCCCCATCCAAGGGCGGCGGATGGGAGGCTGATAGCCAAGTGACAAAATAAAGAATATTGTTTTTTGTAGCAGAACTACAAGTCCCAGCAAGCTGGTACTTGGAGAACCACAAGTACCAGCATGTGGGGGGAAAACGGGCCCGCTGGTACCTATAGTTCTTCAAAAAAAATACCCAAATAAAAACAGTACACACACACCGTGATATTAAAACTTTATTACATACATGCACACCGACACACACATACTTACCTATGTTGACACGAAGTGTCGGTTCCCTTCTCCACGTAGAATCCACGGGGTACCTGTAAATAAAATTATACTCACAAAAATCCTGTGTAGATCTGTCCTCTTCTGCTTGTAATCCACGTACTTGGCTGTGCGCGTCTGAGCTGTCAGGCGGCGCATAGCACATAGCCGCTCCATTATATTCAATGGTGGGAACTTTGCGGTCAGCGGTTGGCCGCGAGTAACCTCAACCGCTGACGCAAAGTTCCCACCATTGGATACAATGGAGCGCCTATGTCGCCTGACAGCTCAGACGCGCACAGCCAATCAGGAGAGTGCCACGACGTGGCGCTCCCTGATTGGCTGAAGGGACCCTCTGTGACAGGAGTCACGGGGGGTCCCGGCATTCGGGGAAAGGGGTCCCATGTGTAAACATGGGACCCCTTTCATTGCGTGGATCGGGTTTTGCGTTTTATTATTTTGCCAAGTACGTGGATTATAAACAAGAAGAGGACAGATCTACACTGGATTTTTGTGAGTATAATTTTATTTATAGGTACCCCGTGGATTCTACATGGAGAAGTGGACAGAGTCGGCGTGTGAACATAGGTAAGTATGTGTGTGTCGGCGTGCATGTATGTAATAAAGTTTTACTATCACGGTGTGTGTGTGCTGTTTTTATTTGGGTATTTTTTTTGCAGTAGAACTACAGGTACCAGCGGGCCCGTTTCCCCCCCGCATGCTGGTACTTGTGGTTCTCCAAGTACCAGCTTGCGGGGGAGGCTTGCTGGGACTTGTAGTTCTGCTACAAAAAAACAATATTCTTTATTTTGTCACTTGGCTATCAGCCTCCCATCCGCCGCCCTTGGATGGGGGGGACAGCCTCAGGTTTCACCCCTGGCCCTTGGATGGCTGGAGGGGGGGGGACCCCTTGATTTAAGGGGTCCCCACTCCTCCAGGGTACCCCGGCCAGGGGTGACTAGTTGGGGATTTAATGCCACGGCCGCAGGGACCTGTATAAAAGTGTCCCCCGGCGGTGGCATTATCTCTCCAGCTAGTGGAGCCCGGTGCTGGTGTGAAAAATACGGGGGACCCCTACGTCTTTTGTCCCCCGTATTTTTTGCACCAGGACCGGACGCAGAGCCCGGTGCTGTTTGTTAAAATACGGGGGATCCCCTGTCAATTTTCCCCCCGTATTTTTACAACCAGGACCGGCTCAAACAGCCCGAGGCTGGTTATGCTTAGGATGGGGGGACCCCACCCATTTTTTTTCTTGATTTTTTAAAGTCTTTTGTGCCGTCCATGAAGTCGAATCCAGGACGCACACTATCGTCAATTGGTCCGTTTTTCGACAGCGGGACTGTCGAATCCGTTTTTTATTGAATATGTCGAATTCGGGTCCCGGCGGGAGGGTGTCTGACTGTCGAATTTAAAAACAGTCGAATTCCAGCCGGAATTCGACCGCAATTGCATATACCCCTTAATCTCAATGCGATAACAGCGCCATAAGACTGCCTCTGCCTATTTTCATGTAAAGTTCCGTTGTACTTCATATACAGTATGGAGTTCACTCAGTCATACATAAATATACAAGTTTCGCATATCAAATGAATCAGTACAGTATTGTGAAGCGGTTTTGTCACATCATATGATTAAGATGCACATTCAAGCGAAAAAGATATTACCATTCGCACGTGGTTCACTCGCGCTGCATGGCTTATCGAGGCTAGTTGGAAGAAAACCTATATGTAATAGAGAGCTTCTTGTAGTAAATACTGAATATAGGACAGGGCCGATCTGGCAGTAGAAGCTAGAATTTGTAAATATGTGCTCCCACTATTCAGCTGATATAGGAGTTACTACACTTAAATATTTTGGCCTTTTATGAAGTACAAAATTATGTTATTAATTGGGTATCCAGTTCTAAATAAATGACTAATTATCTAAGTTTAAAGCAATTTTATGTATTATTCAGGTGTTGGGTTACATAATAACAGTCCAGTGAGCTGCACTTGGCAGAGTGACAACAATTAAAGTGAGAAGATGCAGCTTTACGCCAAAGAGATAACATTTCACTAAGCGCCAGCTCAGAAATTCACCTAATCCTAAACCTGGAGGTCATGGCTTGCATAGATAATTGGAAGTGATTTATTTATTACTTATTAACAGTTTCTTATATAGTACAACAAATTCCGTTGCGCTTTACAATTGAAAACAACAGTGATAAAATAAAACAAAACATATGGACGCAACAGTGTTAAAACAAAGCTGGCTAATAACAGACAGAAATAGGTAGTTTTGCCTTACTCGCAAGTTTACAATCTATAGTTAAGTATTATCAAGGGAAGGTGTTACCTTTTGCATAATTGTCCACCAGATTGCAAAGATTCTTGGTGAGGTGTATGATATGGTCACAAAGTAATGTTGGCCTAGGGTCAGAAGGATGGGAATCGAAGAAAGTGAAAATGTGAGGATATGTGTGGACTGTACAGTGGGGATGTCATTGGATAGAAAAGTTTATGAAAGTTATGTGGGCGGTTCTGGAATTTGATTAGCTGCCTGAAGATGTGAGTTTTCAGGGAACGCTTGTAGGTTTGGAGAGGAGAGTCTTCTTGTAAGTGGAAGGACATTCTACAGAGTGGATACAGCACAAAGAAAGTCCTGCAATTGTGAAAGGGAGCGCATAATGAGTGTGGATGAGAGACATGTAGATCTTGTGAAGAGCAACAAGGTCTGGTCGGGAGAGATTTTGGGATAAGAGAAGAGATGTACATTGGTCTAGTTTGGTTAATGGCCTTGTGTGTGTGAGTAAAAGTGTTGTATATTGAATACGGTAGAATACAGGTAACCAATAGACTGACAGAGTGAATCCACAGGTAATGAACGTCTAGTGAGAATGATTAGCCTCGCAGCTGCAGTCACAATGGATTGTAGTGGTGAGTCTCCTTTTGGTAAGACCAGTAAGAAGACTACAGCAATAATCAATGTGGGAGATAATGAGAGCATGGATTAGAGTTATTGCAGTGTCTTGTATAAGGTATGATCATATTTTGGATATTTTTTTTAGATGTATGTGGTAAGATTTATAGACAGATTGAATGTGGGGAACTCAAACTTGTGTGGTAGGATTGATTGTCGAGTTCTCAACAGTGACAGATATCAGGTTGGTAACTACTGTTGGTCGGTGGAAATATTATTAATTCTGTTTTGGAAATATTAAGTTTGAGATGGTCAGATGACATCCAAAAGGAAACGGTAGAAAGTCATTCAGTGACACAGACCAATGCAGATGGTGACAAATCTAGGAAGGATAGGTAGATTTTAGTATCATCGCGTACAAATGATACTGAAATCCAAAAAAGTATTAGTTTGCCAAGAGATGTGCTATAGATTGAGAAAAATAGAGGACCTAAGACTAAGCCTTGCGATACTCCCAACGGATGGAGGTAGCAAAGAGGAGGTGGATTTAGAGAAGCGTACACTGAAAGAACAATTAGATAGGTAGGATGACAACCAAGAAAGGGCTGTGTCCTGAAGACATATGGATTGTAGTGTTTGTATGAAAAGAGAGTGGTTGACAGTGTCAAAAGCAGCAGAAAGATCTATAAGAATAAGAAGTACGTAGTTGCCGTTGGACTTTGCAGTGACCAGATCATTTAGTACTTTTGTTATTGCTATCTCAGTGGAATGTTTGGAACGAAAGCCTGACTGAAGTAGGTCCAATAAGTTATAAGAAAGTGTGTGAGGCGAGTGTAGGCAAGTCGCTCAAGTAGCTTGGAGGGGCATGGGAGCTGAGAGATGGGGCGGTAGTTTTAGAGAGAGGGTTTGAGTCAGAATCTACTTTTTCAGAATGGGAGCAATCACAGCATGCTTGCACAGTGAAAGGAAGATACCAGTAAAGAAAAAGATTACAGAAGTTAGTTAAAGTTGGGATGAGCACAGAAGACAGAGATTTACTTATTTGTGAGGGTACAGGATTAAGTGTAGAGGTAGTAGAGTAGCAGGATGAGAAGAGTGTTGATATTTCATCTTCATTTGTGGGATCAAATGAAGAGAATGTGCTAGAGGGTTCAGGTACGGAATTGAGCAGGTGACTGACTGAGGAAGAGCATACCATTTCATCTGAGATCTTATCAATGTTTTCCTTGAAGTAGGAAGCAAGATCTTGTGCATTGTTCGTGGCTGGTGACAGAGCTGGATTAAGGGGTAAGGGCCCGGGGGTAAGTACCCCGGGCCCCCCTTTTCAAAAGGGCCCCCCGCTGCCCCGCCACAGATCGGATCTCTGATCCGATCTGCTGTACTGTGTTCCCGGCTCCTTACTTCACTGCCATACACTGTTGCGGCCACGGCGGCGCCACAAGCAGTGAAGGCAGCTGGGCGCTGGCTGTCCCGGCTCCCCGCTGCATCAGCAAAACACCGGCGCCGGTCCCCTCTTCATACACGCCTGCAGTGACTGAGTCAATCATGGCTGCAGCTCACCCTTCTGGCTCCGCCTCAGTGTCTTTCTATGTCTGCTCCGATGTGACGCGCTGACGTCACGTCGCCCGCCCGCCCCGCGCTCTCTGTCACTGTGCCAGGCCAGGAGGAGGTGGAGGAGCATGTTGCTCCTCTTGTGCAGTCTGTTTATTTTTAATAATGGCGTGGCCTCTGCAGGGCATTGGGCAGCAGCTGCCAGCCTGTCAGAAGTACTGTCTCTCAGCGTGGCTTCTGTAATGTAAGTAACCTGCTGCAGTCTGCAAGGGAAAGGAGGGGAGGGGGCCAGGCAGGAGGAGTATTTAAGTAAAAATAATGAAGTACATTTTTAGGAGGGTAATATGATTAGAAAAACATTATTGTTTTAACATATACAGTATTAAAAAGCTTATATATATATATATATATATATATATATATATATATTTCTCTATCGTCCTAAGTGGATGCTGGGGTTCCTGAAAGGACCATGGGGAATAGCGGCTCCGCAGGAGACAGGGATATAGCGGCTCCGCAGGAGACAGGGCACAATAATAAAAGCTTTAGGATCAGGTGGTGTGCACTGGCTCCTCCCCCTATGACCCTCCTCCAAGCCTCAGTTAAGATTTTTGTGCCCGACGAGAAGGGTGCAATCTAGGTGGCTCTCCTGAGCTGCTTAGAATAAAAGTTTAAGTTAGGTTTTTTATTTTCAGTGAGTCCTGCTGGCAACAGGCTCACTGCTACGAGGGACTTAGGGGAGAGAAGAAAACTCACCTGCGTGCAGGATGGATTTGCTTCTTAGGCTACTGGACACCATTAGCTCCAGAGGGAGTCGGAACACAGGTCTCACCCTGGGGTTCGTCCCGGAGCCGTGCCGCCGACCCCCCTTGCAGATGCCGAAGTTGAAGAGGTCCAGAAACAGGCGGCAGAAGACTTTCAGTCTTCATAAGGTAGCGCACAGCACTGCAGCTGTGCGCCATTGTTGTCAGCACACTTCACCAACAGTCACCAACTGTCACTGAGGGTGCAGGGCGCTGGGGGGGGCGCCCTGGGCAGCAATGTATAATACCTTTTTATGGCTAAAATACATCACATATAGCCCTTGAGGCTATATGGATGTATTTAACCCCTGCCAGATCTCACAAACTCCGGGAGAAGAGCCCGCCGAAAAGGGGGCGGGGCCTATTCTCCTCAGCACACGGCGCCATTTTCCTGCTCAGCTCTGCTGTGAGGAAGGCTCCCAGGCTCTCCCCTGCACTGCACTACAGAAACAGGGTTAAAACAGAGAGGGGGGGCACTTATTTGGCGATATGATTACATATATAAAAATGCTATAAGGGAAAACACTTGTATAAGGGGTTGTCCCTGTATAATTATAGCGTTTTTGGTGTGTGCTGGCAAACTCTCCCTCTGTCTCCCCAAAGGGCTAGTGGGGTCCTGTCCTCTGTCAGAGCATTCCCTGTGTGTGTGCTGTGTGTCGGTACGTGTGTGTCGACATGTAGGAGGACGATGTTGGTGAGGAGGCGGAGCAAATTGCCTGTATTGGTGATGTCACTCTCTAGGGAGTCGACACTGGAATGGATGGCTTATTTAGGAATTACGTGATAATGTCAACACGCTGTAAGGTCGGTTGACGACATGAGACGGCCGGCAAACAAATTAGTACCTGTCCAGGCGTCTCAGACACCGTCAGGGGCTTGTAAAAACGCCCATTTACCTCAGTCGGTCGACACAGACACAGACACGGACACTGACTCCAGTGTCGACGGTGAAGAAACAAACGTATTTTCCTTTAGGGCCACACGTTTCATGTTAAGGGCAATGAAGGAGGTGTTACATATTTCTGATACTACAAGTACCACAAATAAGGGTATTATGTAGGGTGTGAATAAACTACTTATAGTTTTTCCTAATTCAGATAAATTAAATGAAGTGTGTGATGATACGTGGGTTTCCTCCGATAGAAAATTATTGGCGGTATACCCTTTCCCGCCAGAAGTTAGGGCGAGTTGGGAAACACACCTTAGGGTGAATAAGGCGCTCACACGCTTATAAAAACAAGTGGCGTTACCGTCTCCAGATACGGCAGCCCTCAAGGAGCCAGCTGATAGGAAGCTGAAAAAATATCCTAAAAGTATATACACATATACTGGTGTTATACTACGACCAGCAATCGCCTCAGCCTGGATGTGCAGCGCTGAGGGGGCTTGGTCGGATTTCCTGACTGAAAATATTGATACCCTTGACAGGGACAAGATTTTATTGACTATAGAGCATTTTAAGGATGCATTTCTATATATGCGAGATGCGCAGAGGGATATTTGCATTCTGGCATCAAGAGTAAATGTGATGTCCATATCTGCCAGACGACAGTGGTCAGGTGATGCAGATTCCAGACGGCACATGGAAGTATTGGCGTATAAAGGGGCGGTCCATCGGACCTGGTGGCCATGGCAACAGCTGAAACGGTAGGGGGTCATCTCAAGAGTTTCAGCACGCAGTGGGCTCACTCACAAGTGGACTCCTGGATCCTACACGTAGTATCCCAGGTGTACATTGGAAATTCGAGACGTCTCCCCCTCACAAGTTCCTGAAGTCTGCTTTACCAACGTCTCCCTCCGACAGGGAGGCAGTATTGGGAACAATTCACAGGCTGTATTCCCAGCAGGTGATAATCAAAGTACCCCTTCTACAACAAGGGAAGGGGTATTATTCCACACTATATTGTGGTACTGAAGCCAGACGGCTAGGTGAGATCTGAAATATTTGAACACTTACATACAAGCGTTCAAATCAAGATGGAGTCACTCAGAGCAGTGATAGCGAACCAGGAAGAAGGGGACGATATGGTGTCACTGGATATCAGGGACGCTTACCTACATGTCCAAATTTGCCCTTCTCACCAAGGGTACCTCAGGTTCGTGGTACAGAACTGTCACTATCAGTTCAGACGCTGCCGTTTGGATTGTCCACGGCACCCCGGGTCTTTACCAAGGTAATGGCCGAAATGATGATTCTTCTTAAAAGAAATATGGACGCTTTCCTGATAAGGGCAAGGTCCAGAGAACAGTTGGAGGTCGGAGTAGCACTATCTTAAGTAGTTCTACGACAGCACGAGTGGATTCTAAATATTCCAAAATCGCAGTTTTTTCCGACGACACGTCTACTGTTCCTAGGGATGATTCTGGACACAGTCCAGAAAAGGATGTTTTCTCCCGGAGAAGAAAGCCAGGGAGTTATCCGAGCTAGTCAGGAACCTCCTAAAACCAGGAAAAGTATCAGTGCATCATTGCACAAGGATCCTGTGAAAAATGGTGGTTTCTTACAAAGCGATCCCATTCGGTAGATTTCACGCAAGAACCTTTACGTGGGATCTGCTGGAAAAATGGTCCGGATCGCATCTTCAGATGCATCAGCGGATAACCCTGTCTCCAAGGACAAGGGTGTTTCTTCTGCGGTGGCTGCAGAGTGCTCATCTATGAAAGGGCCGCAGATTCGGCATTCAGGACTGGGTCCTGGTGACCACGGATGCCAGCCTGAGTGGCTGGGGAGCAGTCACACAAGGAAAAAATTTCCAGAGAGTGTGATCGAGTCTGGAGACTTCTCTCCACATAAATATACTGGAGCTAAGGGCAATTTACAATGCTCTAAGCTTAGCAAGACCTCTGCTTCAAGGTCAGCCGGTATTGATCCAGTGGGACAACATCACGGCAGTCGCCCACGTAAACAGACAGGGCGGCACAAGAAGCAGGAGGGAAATGGCAGAAACTGCAAGGATTCTTCGCTGGGCGAAAAATCATGTGATAACACTCTCAGCAGTGTTCATTCCGGGAGTGGAAAACTGGGAAGCAGACTTCCTCAGCAGGCATGACCTCCACCCGGGAGAGTGGGGACTTCATCGGGAAGTCTTCCACATGATTGTAAACCGTTGTGAAAAACCAAAGGTGGACATGATGGCGTCCCGCCTGAACAATAAAACTAGATATTGCGCCAGGTCAAGGGACCCTCAGGCAATAGCGGTGGACGCTCTGGTAACACTGTGGATGTACCAGTCAGAGTATGTGTTCCCTCCTATGCCTCTCATACAAAAAGTACTGAGAATCATAAGAGGGAGATGAGTAAGAATGATACTCGTGGTTCCGGATTGGCCAAGAAGGACTTGGTACCCGAAACTTCAAGAGAGGTTCACGGAAGACCCGTGGCCTCTACCTTTAAGAAAGCACCTGCTCCAGCAGGGGCCTTGTCTGTTCCAAGACTTACCGCGGCCGCGTTTGACGGCATGGCGGTTGAACGCCGGATCCTGAAAGGGCATTCCAGATGAAGTCATCCCTACCCTGGTCGAAGACAGGAAGGATGTAACCGCAAAACATTTTCACCGCATTTGGCGAAGATATGTTGCGTGGTGTGAGGCCAAGAAGGCCCCTACAGAGGAATTCCAACTGGGTCGTTTCCTACATTTCCTGAAAACAGGACTGTCTATGGGCCTAAAATTAGGGTCCATTAAGGTTCAAATTTCGGCCCGGTCGAATTTCTTCCAGAAAGAACTGGCTTTAGTGCCTGACGTTCAGATGTTTGTAAAAGGGGTACTGCATATACAGCCTCCTTTTGTGCCCCAGTGGCACCTTGGGATCTCAATGTTGTTTTGAGTTTCCTAAAGTCACATTGGTTTGAACCACTCACCACTGTGGACTTAAAATATCTCACATGGAAGGTGACGATGCTATTAGCCCTGGCTTCAGCCAGGCGTGTGTCAGAATTGGCGGCTTTATCATATATAAAGCCCTTACTAAAATTTTTCATTCTGACAGGGCAGAATTGAGGACTCGTCCTCAATTTCTCCTTAAGGTGTTTTCTGTTTTTCACATGAACCAACCTATTGTGGTACCTGCGGGTACTAGGGACTTGGAGGACTCCAAGTTACTTGACGTTGTCAGGGCCCTGAAAAATATGTTTCCAGGAAGGCTGGAGTCAGAAAATCTGACTCGCTGTTTAGCCTGTATGCACCCAACAAGATGGGTGCTCCTGCTTCTAAGCAGACGATTGCTCGCTGGATTTGTAATA